>NC_140224.1:33704361-34149361 GCF_951802725.1 Rutilus rutilus | reverse complement strand
AGCAGATTATACACACACACACACACACACACACACACTGATAGTGATGTTAATATAATAACTACATGAGGAAACAGAGCAGAAGAGGTTTGTGCCTTTAAAGACATCAAGTCAAAACCGTAATTAGTTCACGTGTATTTAATCTTTTAAATATATATATATATATATATATATTTTACTTTAATGTTTGCATTGCAAAATTATCATATTTAATTAACATTAATGTAATAAAACATTTAAAAATATAAACTATATAGACATATTTTTTGGCATGTTATATGAAGCAAAGTTTATTTTCATAATCTTTCATCAAAATATATTAACTTACTCTGGTTCTGAAATGATTTTTTTTCTCCGGATGTAATCGATGACACATGGGCAAATATTACCCAATACTAGAACCACTGGACCCTACTTGTCAAGTCCATACATATTTTGTTTAGAAATATGGCATATTATAGTAAATTGTGTTGACTTTAATAATACGTTTAAATAGAAAACCAAAATCAAAAGGCTCTCATGTTGAATACATTCATTGCAAATGCTGTTTCGTGGAGTTTAGAGACATAGTAGTGTGACCTTCGTCATTGTGTGTGTGTGTGTGTGTGTGTGTGTGTGATAGTCTGTTGGAGCACTGCAGGAAACACAAGTATCTGGCTAAGTCTGGTGAAACCTTCGTGACTCTGGTGGTCCGTCTGTTGGAGAGGCTTCTGGACTACAGGACCATCATGCACGACGAGAACAAGGAGAACCGCATGAGCTGCACAGTAAATGTGCTGGTAAGGAGAATATTTAGCCTCTCAGCGGCACATCTGTATAATAACTCTATCATACATGACAAAAACGAACTGAGACACAAGTGCACATTAAATCTGAACATGCTGTTGGAGTCCTCGTGTGTTAAACATGACTCTCGTATCGTCTCGTCGGTCGGTGTGCAGAAATCAACAGCACAAGCACAGATGATGTTACAGATTCTTCTAGAGCACATTATTCAGTTTGAGTTTTTGGTTAAGCTGAAGTCAGTGATTAGCATGATAAGTGAAAAGATTGTGACCTTGAATGTGAATCTGTTGCAGAATTTCTACAAGGAGATCGAGAGAGAAGAGATGTACATCAGGTGAGCCACTTTATCTTTCCTGACTTTACCTGCCGCTGGAATTCTCAATGGTTAAATCTTTCTTTCTTTCTTTTTCTTCTTTTTTTCCCCAAAGGCACATTAAATTGATCAAAAATAACAGTAAAGACATTTTATAATGTTACAAACGATTTCCATTTCAAATAATGATGTTATTTTGAAGAATCCAGAAAAAATATATCATGGTTTCCACAAAAAAAAAGAAAAAAAAGCAGAACATACGTTTTCAATATTAATAAAAATCAGTGTATTAGAATGATTTCTGAAGGATCATGTGACACTGAAGACTGGAGTAATGATGCTGAAAATTCAGCTTTACATCAGAGGAATAAAGTTTACATTTTAAAATATATTCAAATAGATTTTTTTTTTTTTTTTACAATATTACTGTTTTTACTGTATTTTATACTGTATAATTAAATAAATGCAGCCTTGGTGAGCAGAAGAGAATTCTTTAAAAAAAAACAACATTTGAACAATAGTGATGTGTACATATATATATTTTTTTAGATATGTATATACTTATGTATAGTTGTATGTATTATGTATATATTATTATTTTAGTTTTATAAATACCTTTCAGTAAATTATTTGCGGTTTTATATTAAAATAAAGCATATATTTATTTTGACCCCTAAGTATCTTAAGTGAACCAGTATTTCACATCATATTTACAATATTGTGTGTTTTAGCAGCAATGGAATACTGTCTTGACAAATGCAAAAACAGTCCCGGAATGATCCAATTTATAAAAACATTTCATTTGGATTTTTTTATCTTTAAGAATCTTAAGTTTCTCCGAGCTTTCCCTGTGTTTGGGATCATGCAGTACGTGAACGATAAGCTAATCTGATCTCTAGTTGCTCTGTGCTGCTGGCCTTTGTGAGTGTGTTATTGGAGTTTGTGTTCAGATTGTTAATGTCATTGGTGTGTGTGTAGGTACCTGTATAAGCTCTGTGACCTGCATAAGGAGTGTGATAACTACACGGAGGCCGGATACACCCTACTGCTGCATGCTAAACTCCTCAAGGTAATTCCACGTGTTTATCTGACTATATATGCCTCTTCCCTTTGAGGACGACTCTAGATGTCTCCGGTAAACACACACCACATTGATTCCTACTTGCCGACACATGCCAGTAAATGAATGTTCAGTGTATACGAGATAACAATGTTTATGCACTTCACCTGCAGAATCTACAGTATCAGGTATAATTTAATTGGATATCTTGCTGTTGAAGACTCTGACAGGAATAATCCATGCACATTTCCATTTCTTTGAGTGTTGAAGTTCTACAGAAGGATGTTTTTCCCCTTGTCTGACATTTATAAAGTCACCTCAAGTGCAGATTTGAGAACAAATCTCCGGTAGAAAAATACTTAAACTTTCTCAAAGATGATTGCGGTGCACGTAAGGCTTTGGATATTAAAATTCATTTGTATTAAGTATAACACTTGTGAAACTTAAAGTATTAAATTTAATACCCCAAGTATTAAAACTTCTTTAATTAATTCATCCAGAATCACTGAATGTACAGACACCCTTTTAGGTGTTTGTGAACTTTATACTTAACCGAAAGTCATATTTGCATACTGAAATGTTTCTGCCTTGCATTTATTTGCATACTGATTTTTTACTGAACTTTATTTTTTTTATATCCGTTTATACATATAGTTGATGTATATCGGTTCACATAGAAATCAAGATGAATGTCATGACAAACGCATTTAATTTGCACATTTACACCATATAAAACATAATCGTACTTAAAACATTAACATTATATTATGTGGCTGCTTTGCAAGCTCTACTGTGTCCTTCACGAAATGCAAATTTGATCTTGGGAGTTATTCTTGATAATTGACATTAACTGTTAGTTGAGCAAATGGATTAATATGTATATTGGCTTGCTGTTTAATGACATCTGGATGTTCTGTAGTGAACCTGAGACCCGTTGAGGGCTTTACCGGAGTAATTTGACGAGGGAATCGGCTGTCACAGTCAGCGAGGGAACACCACGTTCCCTCAAACCCACGCAGCTTCTTTTCATAAATCGCTGCCACCGTTCTCTGTGCTCCTGCGTATAAGAGCAGCACTCCCACGTGCACACACTTACACACCTCATGCTACACACATAATGCATGCATTTACAAACACACAAGCCTCAGAGACAACACCAAAACCTGAAACTTTTACAACTTGTTCTCCTCTCGCTTGGAAGTCGGTGAAACTCCTGAAAGAGTTGTTTTGTTAAACGGGACCTATGGTGATTTATAATATTAATTTACACTTCTTCAAACGTTCTTCAGACAAAAAATTAGTTTAAGTGTTTGGATATTGCTTTGTGCAATCTCAAGCTAAAGTATTATACTATTTAATGTATGTTGTACATTAGTTTATCATTGCAAGGCTTGTGCTCATGGCTCTGACACTTCAAGCTGTTAATTAGAAAGAGAAAGCAGATGTTTACTGTAAACATGGTAAAAGGGTTGACATGTATATTTAAACCAGACAAACATAATACAACTAGATTATTAATACACTTTATAGTAGTCTTCGCTACTTTTAAGAAGAAAAATATGATAGGGAACACTCAAATTAATGCTGTTCTTTTGAACTTTCTATCCAAAATGTTCATGGTTCATCTATCCATCTATCTATCTATCTATCTATCTATCTGTCTATCTATCTGTCTATCTATCTATCTATCTATCTATCTATCTATCTATCTATCTATCTATCTATCTATCTATATATACGCTTTCACGCTGATGATGCCGTTTCCTGAGGTGTTTGACCCCTACTGTTGCACAGAGCTACATGAAATGTCAATTACGTTTACACTACAGTGAATCAGTTCTGACAGAGCCCTTAGCACAATACAGTAGCTCAACGCCACAGCCAATAGCAGCAGCCCTCCGGAGAGTCAGCTGATCTTCTCCAGCCAATCAGATCACTCGCTTTCGTGTGCGTGTGTGTGTATGTGTGTGTGTTTATATTCCAGAAAAGCGGTGAACTGAGTGGTCAGCACAAACCCAGGAGTTCTGCACAGTTTCTCCCTATAATCACTTGTTTACAGGATCAGGCAGCATCTGTAATGAATATTACAGTGTGGCCACATAAATCAGTGTTATCAGATGGGCTCTTGACGCCGGCACAGTAATACAGGCAAAACCTTTCAGACTCTGAGCACAACAAAATTAATGTCTCCAGCAGCTGTGATCTGAAAGCAACCACACTGCTCTGTGTGTGTGTGTGTGTGTGTGTGCGTGCTTGTGTGTTTGTGCACCTGCATATTGCATATTTTAATTTATTGTTCAGAGTGGTCATACATTTTTTGTTTGTTTGTTTGTTTCTTTCATTTTGTTCTTTCCCTGTGGTCCACTTATAATGCTTCTAATAATGTTCTTTGCTCAAAAAAAAATCTGAAATGTGTTCAGATCAACCTGTAATCATAAGGGATCTCGTTTTGAAATAATAATATCCTCCTTCCTCCATATTACCTCATCGTAACTTGACAGACTGAGTTTCTGAGCGCAGAATAGCCGTCACTGATGTATACTTGTAGGCGGTTGTGTTAATGAATTCACATACTGTAACTTGCATCAGACAGCTTCGCTTTTCTTATGCGTGGGAAGTTTTTAGTTACATTTTGTTGTAATGAACCTTCTTATTTCAAAAGTTAAAAAGGACATTTGATTATATGACCCCTTTAAAGTTTCACGTTTGGTAGTAATGTATTTGTATGTGCATAGATACAGATTAGATCTAACAGTGAAGTAAACACGACTCTCATCAGGTCACGAGCAGGTTAATGCAGTGTATTTGAAGAGTGTAATGATGATGTTGTTTTGTCAGTGGTCTGAAGAGGCCTGTGCCGCCCACCTGACGCAGAGAGACGGATACCACGCCAGCACTCAGGGTCAACTCAAAGACCAGCTGTACCAGGAGATCATCAATTACTTCGACAAGGGAAAGGTAACCATCACTAACACTGTATACGATCACTACATGCTTTAGTCATGTTGGCCAGGAACTAACTATTAGTGTTTTCAGAATAGTGGCATTTCAACTCACAATATATATATATATGTATGTATGTGTGTATGTGTGTGTTTGTGTGTGTATATATTTTTTCTTATAAATATTTAAAAACAATTTTTTTAAATATATATCGCATATGTAATATAATTTGAACGTGGCTTCAAACGTGTCCTGCAGCTGCAGTCCTGAGAGAGTCTGAGCGGTCAGTGTAACGGACAGGTGACCCGTGGAGAGGGAGATTATTGGCTGGTCTGTTATGGCTACATCTCCATTAGTCTGACAGGCTGGACGGAGGAGCTGAGGGGATTTGAGGGTTATAAGGGCCACGCAGAGATCTGTGCCCAGCGTAGAGGTCTCTCGGTAGGGGACTTCTAGCGAAACTGCTGCCCTGGACTGGACCCCATTACTGGGCTCAGCGGCTCAAAATCATGACCGAGTGTGTCAAATAGAGAGAACTCAAGAGGATTTAACAGGAAAGTGTGTGTGTTTGAAGGAGAGCAGCAGTCAGTCAATCCTGGAAAGCGAGCTGAGGAGCAGCTCTGGGCCGTAGTTCTTCTGTTCGACACATTTTCTGGGAATTATTCCAGCTTTTCAGAGTCTATTTTAAACACTGCTCAGACTGCTGGGACATACCCACATGTCACAGCTGAACGTCTCCTGAGAGCCGAGACAGGAGGACACAGTCACATAAACTCTTCCTACTCTCTCACTGCCTGCTTTTTCCTGTATATTCCCTTAAAGGAGCAGTTCAACCAGAAATGAACGATTTCTGATGATCTCCCCCTCCACCCAAGCCCTTTTTTGCGAACAAATACAAAAAATGATACCATGTTGCATGCACAAAATTTCACAAATAAAGTTTCTGTTCATGCTAAGACTTTATTCTAAAAAAAGATATTTACATGCATCACAGCTATATTCCTGTATAATGTACATTTGCATATGACACTGTACATGCATGTTCATCATTCTATTCCCTTCTCTTGGAAAATACTGGAGATGCTGAATCTTCTCCCTTAAAATCCTGCATTGTAATATGATGATTTGCAAAATATAGGTCTTACAATGTAAAAGTAATATGACCACATTTTAGTTAATATCAGACTAGTGTGTTCTTGTAAACCTAGTCAGTGCTGTCATTGATGCAAGAAATGACATTGGTTCTATCTTGTGTGTAGTAACCAAATTTGATACACCTTTTTTGAATTCTGGATGCAAACATGGACTAGACTCAAGGTTTTTTGCAAGAATGGAATATTATCAATGCATAAATGAATGTAAAATTTGAGTTTCTTCCTCACAGAAATATGATAAGACTGGGAATTCAAGCACACAAGTCAAGGACTCATTTATGAGTTTTATTGTGTTACTCTGTGTTTTTGACAGCCTTTGTTATGGAAAAAACCTTCTCTTTTGGTATTCAACGGAGGGCTTGGGACGTCATGAGGATGCGTAAATAATGACACCGTTTGCACTTTGAGGGGAACTATTCCTTCAGTGCACTCTGTAGTGTCGACAGGAACAAAATTGAGAATTGTAATTTTCATGCTGAACATGTTGGTCTGATATTACAATGCGAGTTTCTTTTTATGACTTTTTTTTGCACGCTACTTGCTTTATTCTTCCTTCATTCTGAAGAAGTAATCCACAATGTCTCCTACAGACTGCAAATACTATTGCTGGCAGCTTTCTCAATAATAATGCACTGCAGATATTGATATATAATCATAGCCTCCCTCTCTCTCTCTCTCTCTCTCTCTCTCTCTCTCTCAGTGCTGCCAGGATGCACTCAAAGTTTTATTTGAAGAATTAGTTATATATCAAATCCTGTGCACCAGAAGTGTAATGCTAGATAGAGGTTTTATTTACACTTGGCATTTAATGTTATAAGTCTGATATGAGAGAATATCAGAGCCAGAGAATATCCATATTCCTGCTCCGACGAGGTCATAGATAAAAACTCATTTAGTGCCACCTGCTCCTCCCATAGAAATAACATCAATAACGCATAACCAGATGTGCAAGAAAGTGCATTCAAATATGAGGTTTCACACCCTTTGTTTTAGCCCAATTGATATCCAATTGTTACTGTGTGCCTGCAATTTCTGTTTGTTTTTACAGAGGAATGGATCAGAATTATATTCTGTGCTCAAATATGTCATTTTGGTGATTAAAGATGAGTTTTAATGGATAGCATTATTGACTAAAGGGGGACTTTTAAATATTTGACGCATGGTGCAGCTGGAGAATATTGGCATCCGCTTCCATCTCAAAAAAACCTTTTATGTTCAAAGCGCATTGTTCACAGATGGATAGAAAGATATTATGTCACTGTGTTTTGACGTGATTATGAAGTTTGATGTGTTTTTGGGTTCAGATGTGGGAGGAGGCCATTATCCTGGGGAAGGAGTTAGCCGAACAGTACGAGAACGAGATGTTTGACTTTGAGCAGCTGAGCGCTTTACTGGTACGTACAAACTTTTGCTGTCAATGTTTTTCAATGAAACAAACAATTAACGAGCCCTTCAGACTGTTCGACTTTACCTAAGTAGGTAAATTAGCCTAATATAAATGGACGGGGGTGTTTTAATGGTTTTCTGCATTTTGGACGTTAGTGCAGTTTTGTCTAATTGCCAACAAATGACAAATTGATCCATTCAGACAGAAAGAACGAAAGTTTGGGACTAACTTTTATTGCAACCCCTCACATATTGATCTCAACCTGTTTTTATTTCTAAATTATTATTATTTGCTATTTTATTATGTATTTGAGTGCAAATTCATATTACAGTATTAAATAGTTGAAGTGAGCAAAGTTTAATTTAACTCATTTAAAGAGTTTGTAAATGATGTGTTCAGAACTGACGATGTGATTTCTGTCTCTGTCTCTCTCAGAGGAAGCAGGCTCAGTTTTATGAGAGCATTGTGAAAGTGATCAGACCAAAGCCAGACTACTTCGCTGTAGGTTATTATGGGCTGGGCTTCCCCTCATTTCTCCGGGTGAGAATTTCTCTTATAATCCTGAATTTTTTCATATTTCACCATATCCATTGAGATGTCAGTTTCTTTGTGTAAATGCGTTGCATTGTGAATTTGTCTGATATATTTCCAAAAGCATGGAAATCAATTACTGGTGTCTTTTGTGTGGCCTTTCCAAACCCATCAACAGCTGTCTCTGTAGTGCAGAAACCATTTACAGGCGTCAAATACAGGCATTTGTTTCCAGAGGTTTATTTATTCAAAACTAATACATTTTTCTTTTTATTTGTGATGTACAAAGGCTGGATCGGTAGGAAAGATTAGATGAATGTGATCTTTTTTTTTTTTTTTGGGCCTGAAATCACTGATACAACCTTTAAGGTGTAAGGACATTTTTCAAACTGTGATAATCCTAAAAAAAAAAAAAAAGTGTATATATAAGCTCCTTACCCTGGAACGTGTCAGAAGTAAATCAAAACAATGGTATGGTAAAGCAAATCCAATGCTAGAAAAGGTCAGACAGAGAAAAAGCGTAAAAATAATATTTTGTTGTGTGGAGTGTGTGGTTTGTATTCTTTTTGTTTATGTATGTATATATTTCCAGTCATTCATGATGAAACGGAATCATTCACCTCCCAGAGATCATGCGTCTGTTTAAGCCTGTGGTTGTGGGACCGAATCGCCTCAGATATATTTGTAATTCTTTTAATGCTCTTCCAGCCGCCTGCAGTCACGCGTCTCCCACCAGACATCCTGGGAACACAAAATAAATCGGCCATCTAAAGGCCAGTCGTCTCCTGCTAGTGTTGACATGCTGCTCCGCGGAGAGAAGCTTTGCCTTGTGAAAGAGAAAACATCTTGCAATCTCCTCTCACTTTTGTATGCGTGCGGAGTCGTGCGAGCGCTGCCGGTTTATTCTGCCGTGCTTGGAATCACAGGCAGTGTGAAAACACCCGTCGAGAGCGCGCTGCAATTTGTCACCTTATCGCTCAAAGCAGATTTGAAAACGGCCCTGGGCATATTTCACTTCCAGTTCGCATTTCACTAATTGAGCAGCTGAAATATGTTCATGTAGGCAGGGAGCGTGTGTGTGTGAGTGTGTGTGTGTTCATGTTGTTCTATCCCGATGGGGACTTCAACCTGAATGCACACAGACTCATGGGGACTCGTGTCACTGTGTGGGCCTAAATTGAGATTCCCTTGAGGGAACAAGCTTATATTTAAGTTTTTTTGGAAAATGTCAAAATGCAGAAAGTTTTGTGTGATGAGGAGGTTTATGGGTAGTGTTAGTGTAAGAGGAGAGAATATACAGTTTGTACAGTATAAAAAACCATTGTGTCTATGGAGAGTCGCCACAAATATAGTAAACCAGATGTGTGTTTGTGTGTGTGCTTCTCTCGGGCTGTTTTCAGATAGGGTACTAGCACGCTGCATTGTACTCTTGTCAAAAATAAACACTTCAATTCCATGCATATTGGTAATTTGGTATCGCGTTCTGAGCGTTCCTCACACTCGCTCTCCCTGTCATGCGTGTAGGTGTTTGTGTGCACACAGTGGTGTGTCTGTCACTGTTCGCACAGACGCTGCGAGTGGAAACATATTGAAAGTGTTGTTTGTGGGAGCAGATGATTGGCGCTGTCTTTATGGGAATGTGCAATAATTGAACGTTTCCAGACTGCCGAACGCCTCTGAATTACAGCCGCTTTGGCTATTTTGAGATTTGACGTTAAAGCTCTTAATAAATACAGAATGAGTTTCTCTGATTGATGAGATTGTGTGTTTAGACTCATTTCACAGTGTTTTAATCAAATCCCTGTATTCATGGATGGCGATTGAATGTTCTACACCAGTGGCTCTCAGCTGGTTTTCCATTTGGACTCTATCAGACATCCCAACATGCCACCAAAAGTAGTCAAATACACTGCCTTGAAATTAAACATACTGTATTAAAATAAATGAATGTTGTCATTAAGTGCAATATAATTAATAGGCTAAATCTTTTCTTTTTTTTTTTCTTTTTTTCTTTTACCTTTTATGTTTGTTGTTTTATTGTTCTTTTGAGGGCATGTCAAACAATTTGTACATTAGCATCTGTTTAATTTGACGACCAAGATACAGATTAAAACACAATACAGTCGTGATTTAATGCGAAGAATGAGAAGCTCTTTTCCCGTCTAAAAAAGCCTATTTTTACTCTCTGAGCTATGCTCGAATATATGGATACTTGCATTTAGAATTGCAATGAATAAAATATGCAGAACCACTAATGTAGATGATGCTGTAGTTTTGTCGAGTATCATCAGTTTGTTTTAACGCATTATGCAATTCTTTTATCGTTTCATATGTTATCAAAACATATGCTAAAGTCTTCTAGTCATGCTTCACTGAAGTCAGACACTCCAGATGTCTTTGAGTGTTTTTTGTATCCTTTTTTTTTTCTATGTAAACACTGCTGTTGTAAATCATATCTCAGTGTGTTAGTGCTCATCTATGGCCTACGTGTATTCCGGTTTTGTTGTATTTCTTTGTATTTCTTCAGTCTGAAGTGTTAATTAAATTGTACTTTTTTTAGAAAATGTGATGCTTTGAAATTCATACCATGCTAATAATATTCATAGATTAGTACGGCAAGGACAGAAAAATAAATCAGCTCGTCAAAATCAATCAGGAAAGGAATGTTTCATGTGGAGATAAAAATGTGTATTGTTTTTCAGAATAAGATGTTCATCTATCGGGGGAAGGAGTATGAGCGGTGGGAGGATTTCGTGGCGAGACTGCTGACTCAGTTCCCCAACGCTGAGAAGATGAAGACCACCAGCCCCCCCAGCGAGGACATCAGGAGCTCCTCAGGACAGTGTATCCTTGACCATCACTCACAGCGCACTCAGAACATTCCTCCTGTTGTTTTACTTCAAATCTCCAAACTGTCCATTGTATTGTTTCTTAGTTTGATTCCAACAGACATTCAGTGTTTCACAGTGAAACCCATCCTTGAACTACCACCCAAGTTTCAGAACAAACCCGTATCAGAGCAGATTGTGAGGTGAGACACTGTCTGTCTGTCCGTCTGTCCGTCTGTCTGTCTGTCTGTCTGTCTGTCTGTCTGTTAGTTTATCTGTCTGTCTGTCTGCAACACTGTTCTATCTGTCTCTGCATATTCAGATTAATCTGTCCATCTATATGGTTTTGTCTGTTTATCGTTCTATCATTCTATCTCTCTGTCTCTCTATCTATCTATCTATCTATCTATCTATCTATCTATCTATCTTCAAAATTGCTTTATTGGCATGACTGTAAATAATACAATATTGCCAAAGCTTGGAATGCAAAGAATAATAATAAAACATCAAAATAATAGAAGAAAATATTATAATACAACTTATATTTAAATAAAAAGTGTAACAAATTAGAACATGTATCTGTTTGTCTATCTATCGATCTATCTATCTCTCTCTCTGTCTAACTATCTCTGTCTATCTATCGATCTATAGATAGAGAGATCTATAATCTCTCCATCTATCTGACTGTCTGTCTATCTCTATCTGTCTGTCTGTCTATATCTGTCTGTCTGACTGTAACACTGTTCTAAATGTCTGTTTGCATATTCAGATTTAATCTGACTGTTCGTCTGTACTGTTTTGTCTGTCTTATTTATCTGTTTGTCTATCCATCTGTCTGCCTGACTACTGACCTGTGTGTGTGCGCGCGTGTGTGCGTGTGTGCGTGCGTGCGTGCGTGCGTGCGTGCGTGCGTGCGTGTGTGTGTGTGTGTGTATAGACGGGTCAGTAAACCGGCGGGCAGATCTCTGGGGTTTGTGTGTTTCAGAGCGACTCACCCAGCTGATTAAAATGGAAATGTGCAGTGAGCAAAAACCGTGTTTGACCTTACTACACTCCTCTGTGCTTTAATAAATTGCACACACACACACCTGCAGTGGAAGCATAAGTCTGTTTCAGGCTGAATCAGTGCCACGGGGTAAACAGTGGCGTTATCACTGATCTCAATAAAGCGCCGGAGGCAGCTTACCGCAGCCAATCAGAGCCGCCACTGAGCATGAAAAGTAATTAAAACTCACTATTTACCCACAATTCTGAGTAAATATGCATCAGAGCCAAAGATCACATGACAGGGTGTGATTTCTATGAGCTTACTGGAGTGTGAACATAAAGAGGAGCTTAAGGGGGGTTGACTTCTCCCATGTTACAGTTGACGTTTATTTGTCTGTTTCTCCTCTTCCAGCCATGTCTCTGCTCTCATGCCTAGGGCTGGATCTCTCCCCTACAGCTAATACATTTGTAAATATTTTAACTGGTTATCTGTGTCCTTTTAAATCCAATTTGAATCTGTTCATAGCCCAGTCCAGAGGCAGGACTCTAGGCATGTTAGCGTCACCATGCTAATTTAAGGTGCGCTGCACATGTCTCAATGCAACCGGAATATTCAGACTTGGACAATCTGCTGTATTTCAGTGTATTTGTGAAGTGTGAAATTGATCTACTTTTCTACCTCTTTTTTTTTTTTTTTTTTTTTGCCATTTTGGTTACCATTTGGCTACCCTTACATTGGTGAAAACTATCACAATTCTGAGATATTCTCAAAATATCTGTTTTTATGTTCCAAAGAACATTTTTCATTTTTCGTGGGTGTGAACTGTTACTTTAATGATCCATCCATTGATTCGATCATTGACTCTTTCTGTAGGTGGTGAACAGTAAGTGACTTTTAATATTGTTATGCAGTTGTGCTTTCAGAAATCAGAAATAGCATGTAGGCTGTTCTATTGAATCATTTTCTCAACAGATACATCACTGAAATTAGCCATATTACCCTTTGATAAAATGTAAATGTCGGGAAATCTATTGAGAGACTGAAAAATAGTGTTTTTAAGCATTTTCTCCACGAATGACAATGCAGAGCTCTTTTCCTTTTCTCTGTTTTGTCAACTGCTGAGCTTCATTTTTCAGACAACGGTAATAGCCAAGATAAATTAATTATGAGTTTCACTTCCACTGCTGGGAAAACTACTTATCCGTTTTGATCAATGTGCACAAAAGCACTGCCGTTTCCAACAGGCTACTCACAACTGATGTCATGTTAATTGTGTACAGTCATCGGTCATTTACCGCTCGTTCATCTCTCACTGTTTTGTTCAGACTCAAAACATCATTTCATTCACTGTCAGGCGTATTTGTTCAGTAGGTTTGTCCAATCAATGCTATGCTCTTTCACAGGCTGCTCTATAATGCTGTTTATTCCTGTTACAGTCAGTCTGTTAATGCAGAAAATCCCAACCAAAGCTGACACACACTTTACAAAGGGGGAACTTACAGGTCCTAACAGAATCAGAGGACTTTTAAACTGCATTTTCATGGCAGATTATAATTTTTTTCTGCTGAATTCTGCATAATGCATGTAGATGTGGTAACATTTGTTAAACTGAGTTAAGGCTCTACTACACTTTGTAGTCAAAATAGCCCAAAGTATGTAGTCAACACAGATGGGAGATGTGTAGACCTTTGTGAATGATGGGTCATGGAAGTAAACAAGAAAGATTTACTCAGGTTAAAGATTAATTCAAAAACACTCATCATTCAAGACCAAAACATGACTTTCCAACACGACTCTTCAACAACGTCCTTGATGGTGCACAGTTGTTGATTTTAGTTTTTGTATCGTTGTCAGACCCTCTTACAAGCCTCTTGATCCAATGCAACCCTCTCAAAAGCCCCCAGGTGCTCTGAAAACGAATCATTGACCTTGGTTCTCGTTTTACCCTTTCAGCTTTTACACCGTGAATGAGGTCCAAAAGTTCCAGTATTCTCGGCCGGTCCGGAAAGGAGAGAAAGATCCCGACAATGAGTTTGCAGTGAGATTCTTTTTGCTTTTCAATGCCTGAAACATTTCTCCTTTTGTTATTCCACTCAATGCATGTGAAAAGTGCTCTGCGGTTCCTTAATTTAGAAGAACTGTTTTTCTAATGGCCAGTTTTCTAAAACCCTTTTTAAGATGGATTCAGGAGAGCTCACGCTGAGATAGTACAGCGGGATATCAAACCTGAGAACACTGCACCATTATGCTAAAACATAAAGTCTGTCCCACCTCCACCCCACTTACATCTGCTATTGGTAAACATCCATTAAAATCCAGTAAATGGAGGCTTAAATTGAAGGAAAAAAAAAAACAGCGTCTGTAAGAATGCAGGAATGAGTTGCGGCCACTCTTTACCTGAAATGTGGCCTTTTGCTAAAAGCTTTCATTTTGTTGAATGTTCACTTAATTATTTTTCCCATTCCTCCAAAAGAACATGTGGATTGAAAGAACGACTTACGTTACCGCCTATAAGCTGCCTGGCATCCTGCGCTGGTTTGAAGTGGTGTCTGCCTCACCGGTGAGTACGCCAGGTTTGACGTCTAGTTTCATAAAATCACACTTCTTGGTTTTTGATAGTTTGAAAGAAAAGGTGCCTGTCTCACTTCACCTTGAATGTACTCTGATACAATAGATTTGACCTGTGTCACTCTCACTGCACTCTTGCACAACATATACCTGTACAATATATTCTAAAGTGGACCTAACCTGTCTAACTCTCACCATATTAGAGTATGAAAGACCTCACATGGCTTACGATTTATGAATCTGGGCCTCATCAGTCAACAATCTGATAAAGTAGACGCGTCTCACACTCACCACACTCCATTACAGCAAGACGTGACCTGTCTCTCTTTCTCTTTCCATCATGCTATTCTGATGAGGTCGTCCTCAATCTGTCCAGCGCCGAGGGAATCATGGTTATGTGTGCTGACTCGCTCCATGCAAATATTTTGCAGTATAGTGCCTGGCAGGAGAGCGGCTCTGGCATCATGTGATTCCCAGATTGGATGCCATGGTGTTTATCCGTTCAAATTTGCACTGTCTCTTTTTAGCTCTTCTCCTCACCGTCTCACCGCACACTTTTTTTCTGGCGCTTCACGTGTGCTTTCGTTCTCATTAGCCTCCCTGGCACGAGTTTCCCGAGATAGACACATCAGAGCATCTGTCTCTCGCAGATTGATTTCGGATCCTGTCACAGATGCATTATGTGTGACGGATCTGGAGCCAGAAATTCCTTTATTGCCGAAGAGAACGTGTTAACCCATTCATTAGTACATCGGTAAACGGTTCAGTGTGGAATATGAGGCATAATTTGACTTGAAAACCTGCTCGTGTTGTTTCGCTGCTCATTAGTGGAGTTTGTTTGTTGGATTTCAACTTTGGTTGTTGCGTAACAATAATGTGTTCGACAGCTGGTTAAAGTAAGAGTCATCGTTTGCTGCTCTGCCTAGTGAATGTTTCCTGCTTGGCATTTGTGTAAATTTGTTCTGCCTGTTTAGTGTCATTTTTAGTCAAAGTATTTTTTTTGTAAATCATGCTTTGTTGTTAAATATTCTCTGAAAATGATATTTTTTATGTTTCTGTCTGCAGGAGGAAATCAGTCCCCTTGAAAATGCTATGGAGACCATGCAACTGACCAATGAGAAAATCAGCAACATGGTCCAGCGCCACCTTACCGACCCCAGCCTTCCCATCAACCCCCTCTCTATGCTCCTCAACGGCATCGTGGACCCAGCTGTCATGGGCGGCTTTACTAATTATGAGAAGGTATGAGATTATTCTGGTAATTATTGCCAAATTGTGTGACGGCACAAAGATTAAACACAGTGAATCAACTTGATTGTGAAAACTATTCTAACCGTTTCATATTATACACTGCCATTCAAATTTTTTGGGATCAGTAAATTCAGCAATATTGTGAAATATTATTTACAGTTTAAAATAAGTGTTTTCTATTGTAATATATTTTAAAATGTAATTTATTCCTGTGATCAAAGCTGAATTTTCAGCATCATTACTTCCTTCAGAAATCATTCTAATATGATGATTTGATGCTCAAGAAGCATTTCTAATTATTAACAATGTAAATTTTGAACAGTAGTTTTTTTTGGTTGTTTATACTTATAGTTATTGTTTTACCATCTATAGGCCTTTTTCACTGAGAAATACATCCAGGATCATCCCAGTGACCAGGAGAAGATTGAAAGGCTGAAGGATTTGATTGCCTGGCAGGTAATGGGCGCATATCTTAAGGTGTTTGCCATGATTTTGCTGGTGATTTATAATATAAAGCACATTTTTTATTTGACCATTGTCATGTGAAGTATAAGAGCGTTGCGTTTTATTATTTTAATAACATGTCTGATTTAAAGTTCAGTTGTAGAATCCCTTTACCATTGGTATATTTGATGTATTTTCTTTGATCAATTCAAGCTATCCTTTTCAAAGAATGCTGTACGTATATATTTTTTTTCATAACCATAACTTTTTTCACAAGGTTTCATAACCAGCATGCACAATGTGAGATCACAGTTCTTCAGAAGATCTTAAAGCATCTGTCATGCAGTATAAATATCAAGCGTGAGTTTTTATTTAAAGGAAAGTCTCCCGGGGATATACTGATGTACTTCCACATGTTGGGTTGAAGAAGCACGTGTCTGGTGCTGCAAACTGACTTTATCATCACATCTAAAGTCTTTTATCTCTCTTCACTCAGTTAAAACAGTGGTAATGGTTACAGGGCAGAGCAACACGTCAAATCCTCCTGCCGCCTTGCCCATGAGATTGTGTATTGTGTATGTGAGAGATAGAGATCTACTGAAGATGATCTTAACGCTGATGAAGTCTCATTTGTTACTGTTTAATGGGGAATGCATTCCGATGATTTTCATCTCTCCGAAACAACATCTGTCATGCCTAAAGAATAATTGATGTGTGCATTATTTTTCTAATAATTAACTGACCCGGAGTCAATTAATCTGCTTATACTACTATTACCATGCCTCAAGACATTGTTCAGATGTTTTATTTCAAGACATTTGTCAGGTTTTTGTCCTTTAAAACGCTCTTGTGTGTAGGACTAATTTCTTACGCATTTCATCACAAGCCTCCGATGCTAATTCCAAAATGTCATTTTAGAGATAGTAACAGAGGCTTGAGCCATTGACAAGCAGACTAATGGAGAGTGATTGATAGATTGATAGTGTCTCTCAACAGTGTTAGGAAGCAGAGTCTCTACTAATCGCAAAGCTGTAAGTTTAACTGCTTCAAAAACAGCAAAGTCACTACCTTGACATTAAGTGTGCATTTATATGGAAGAGAGAGAAAGGGAGTGTGCTTGCAGTGAAAACGTGTAAATAGTTTGCATTTGTATCATATTGTTCGTTATATTTATTGGCTTGGTCAGTGTCATTGTCAATTTTTTGTTCGTTTGTTGTTGTAGGCTGTAAAGACCTTTGAAATAACTGAAACCAGTTGGTGACATGATATGGAACTGTAATGCGGTCAAGACCTGACTGGAAAATAATTGCTCACCTTAGAATGTTTGGCAACCAATCAGAATCAAGCTTTCAACAGCCCCGTAACATAAAGCACAATGACAGCACTCACTGGTGCCTCTTTTTGACAATTTTTTTTTTTTTTTGCAGAATTAAACAGATTTTCACATAATAATCTTCTCTTCACACCACTTTTTCACATTTTATCTTATTAATAGAGATATTTTGGCCTTTAATGTATTGATTTTAGAGGGCTGGAAATGCATTGGTCAAATGGTGTGGGAACACAGATTTTACCAGAGAGCAGTGTTGTGTCTTCTGTTTGACTTTCACTTGTTTGACTGTCCTGTGTGTGATGAATAGTCATCAGTCTGACCAGCTGTCCCAGCATTCAGGCGCGTGTCGTATATAGTTACTCTCAGTACATAAACGCTTCTGTTGCATAATGGTTATTGAAGGCTTGTTTGCTTTAGGGACGTGGACAGAAATGTAACGACACAGAGGCTGGTTTGTGGATGTATTTTCAGCTAGATGAAAAGAAAGACGGCCGTAGATGACACACATCTGAAGAGCTTTTCTGTGAGCAGAACAGATGTTGAGGTACTGATGTAACTCTACAGATAGTTTGTACCAGGAGGCCCATGGGACAGAAAACAAACCTGTCAAACTCTCTCTTCTATACTTTCAACACTGCTAATGTGTGTGTGTGTGTGTTTGCTGGACAAACTTGATTCTGTAGCTTCCTGTAATGTTGATAATGTGTGTAGAGATTCAATAACACTGTCTCGTCTTGCAGGAGATGACAGCAAGTTTTGAAGCTTTTGATTAGTTGTTTAACACCTAGGAAGAGTTTAAATATTCTATGAGACCAAGTACAATGTGTTTGACATCTCAAGCTAAATAAATAAATATTAGGCAATACTTTACATTAAGGTTCAGTTTGTTAACATTACATTACAAAAGAAAATTTAGGTCAATGTTAATTTATGCAGTTGATCAATGTTAATTTGTGTTTGTAGTAGATTTTCCCCTATTTTTTTTATTTTTTAGTATAGTATTTAAAAATGCACTTATAGAGAATAAAGACATCATAGACTACAAGCTTTTATTTTTCTATATTTGTTTATAACAGATTTGTTAATAAAGCAACAGAAGCTGGAGAAAAATACATTGAAAAATAAAATAAGGCTATATTGTCTGATATTGTTTAGAAAAATGCTTGCAATGACACAGTAAAAGTCATTATTTACACATTAAAGAGAGACATAAAGGGACCATTTTGTAGAGCAACCCAAATGTATTTCTCACATGATGAAGGTAGTTTGATGCTGTTTGTTGAATGTATCAGTCTTGTTGTTTTTGACTATAACAACACTTAATTTTTTCTCACGGATTCATGTCAGGTCAGGACATTTGCATCTGATGAGTTACAGCAGCTGTCATCCTGTCAGAGAATGAAATATGTCTCTCTTCCTTTGTCTTACCTGAGATGTGTTTTAAAGACGCAGATCTGCGCGTGTGCCGTGTTCCTCCACAAAGAGGGCGTCAAGCTGAGTTGCGCAAATCAATTGTTGAGATGGCATGAAACAGTTCAGAAAAGCTTTATCTTATCCTTTTCTCAGACATGCGTTGATGCCATCTTACCACAAATATCATTATTTACAGTATAAAGTTGAATTGTTATAGATATGACCATCTTCAGCTCATTTATACAGATGATGAACATTAATGATGTATAGTTTATGCAGCAGACAAATACTTTAACTGTAGAGTTTGTGTTTGACAGCACATGAGGGACCGAAAGCCATATGGCAATCGATACGGCCTGTCCTGAAGGTAAAATGGGCCTTGCGTACATTTTTCACAGACCGCTATCGATGCTCTGTCAAACCGGCTGACACAGAAGTCATGTAAACAGCGGTGAAAAGGCAGGACAATCCTCCTGCAGATTTGAGCTTTTGATTAAGCTTGCTTGCACCTCTTTGTGCCGTTTGGGCCGACTGCCCTGGTCTCTTTTATTGGCGGCTCTGCTAATCTGTGTGAATGTGCTGCCCTCTCACAGAGCCAGAGCTGTTATTCACAGATGTCAGGTGCTGTTGTTTGTTCTTCTCCATTCATGTTAGCCTGTGTCCTTTGCACTGAGTAAACACACTTTACTGTAGCAGGTGCGGGAACTTCAGCTGGTAAGGTAACATGAGGACCTGGTGAGTTTAGAATGTTAATGACAAGCAATTCACAGTGGGAGTCCAGCGCTGTGTTAAAGGATTGTGCGGTGATGCATGTGAAAAATAAAAGCACGCATTTCTCCATTGCCAGATATGTGCGGCTTGCATTGTCATAAACAGTGCAAAAACAATCACGTCCCACTTACTTAGGCCACATTTACACTGCAGGTCTTGATGCCCAATTTTTTTTGTTTGTTGTTGGACTATATCTGATTTTTTTTTTTGATGTCCAGCTTACATCTGTATCAGGTTGCATAAACCTCTAAGACTAGTCTTACAAGTTAGACATCAATTTATTTTCTTTAAGACTGTTCATAGCTTTTTTGAATCAGTTACATAAAAACGTAGATTTGCCTAATTTGATACCGAAAACTAAGACTGACTGCCCCTGACTAACTGCGAGTGGGTCATACTTGAACTTAAGACACTGTCTTAACATAATGGCTATGTTTATGCAACCGGCCCATGCTTTTAAAAGTGACCCATATCCGATATCTGCAAACACTAGACACTTGGCGAAACAAGCTAAGGTAGACGCACTGACCCGGAAAAGCTAAGGCCGAAAAGGAAGTCAAAACTGTGCGATTTGCAATAGACGCAGATTAAATGATAATACAAGCTTTTGCTTTCCGCGCCATCCTTAAAGGTCGGCAAAACATTAGGCTGAGCCTTCGTCCTCCATTGTGCCATTGAGAAGAGTCATGTGATCGTGGTTGGTGTCCACCTGATGTGCTGGCATTCACCACCATCGCTTTTTTAATGACGTACGACTCTGGAAATATCCACTTACATGACAGATGTAATGCACGTATCCGATTATTTCCACATGGGGCCTGAAACCGATCTGAGAATATCGGAATCCATGTGCTTTTTTCCTGCTCACACGTCCGTTGGTCTTATCCGATCTGTGCCTCATTGGAGGGAAAAATCTGAATTGGGTCACTTGAATGTAAATGTAATTGTAATGTAAATGTGTGTCGACACTTTCAGAAGAATTTAGTCTTGAGCTCCAGATGAACAATCTCAGATGTCTCCAGTGCACCTTCACTCATAATAAGTGCATGAATGCTCCAATTTCACTTTTTTATTTCACAGAGTCCTACACAATAATCTTAATATGCAGATGTGTCTGCTATCGTCATGAATAAACAAGCACAACTGAACTAGTTATTGCAACCTCCTCATAACACTTTCGCAACTGCATAGCAATGATTTGGAAACCCAGAACACCCTAGCAACCCCATAGCAACATTCTAAAAACACCAGAACATCTTAAAGCGAAACTCCACCCAAAAATGAAAATTCGGATTTAATCACCCACATGAGGTTCCGGACCTGTATGACTTTGTCTTTTGCAGAACACAAGACACAATTTTTCCATTCATTTATTTATTTTATTTAGATTAATTGTATTTTTTATTTTATATACACTGTATAGATTTATATATGACTTTAAAAAAAAAATGTTTATATAGAATAAAGATATAATAGACTACCATACATACATGCAAATGTATTTTGAAAAACATTGGGAACCAAACAGCATTGAAGCCCGTTGACTTTCATTGTATGGAGAAAAACATTTATCTTCTTTAATGAGAAGACAGTCAGTATTGGATCAGCTTGAAGGATGTAGGTAAAAGATAGAAGCGTCATTTTTGTGTAGAGTATTGCTTTAACAACCACTTAGCAATGCCATTACATAACCAGATTGCAGAAAAGACACTCAAGTTTAAAAGAACATTTAATAAGATGTATTTTTTAGAAGCCAATCCTAATCTAACACACCTATATAAGATCAGCAAGGTCATTAGGGTTACTAAAAACTATATATTTTACTCATGACCTTGGGTGTTTTTCAGCACCTTGTTCTATAATTTCTTACAGGCAAATGTTGCAACTGAAGGAAAGCACTGATGTGCTCTGCCTTTGAGTGTTGAATTATTCATTCTGTGTCCATATGTGCTGATCTGTTTTATTTTCAGTCAAAGTTAGTAGATGAGGTGCATTTGTAGTTGTGTTTGTGTGATTTGGCAGCCTCCTTTTAAAGCAGTTTTGTTGCTATGCCGCCTACCCACAATTCCGTCACTGTGATCATTTTATAAAGGTCTAGGTTTCCCTGGAGACACAAGCGCTGCTCTGTCTCTCTCGCTCTATCTGTCTATATCTCTGTCTCCTTCAGAAATTCCCTGCGGTGCTAACAACCCTTATTAAAGTGGGAATCCTCTGTCTCTCTCCTGTAATGTCATGACTGTTGGACTGCAGGAGGCTCAATGCACTTTGTGTCTGAACAAACTGTGCGTCTCTATATGAATTTTACATCCATAATAATTGCGCAGTAAATTTGAAGAGGTTGTTTTATATTGTGATTCTAATCAGGGCTAAAGGGCGGCTTAGAATTAATTAGCATAAACTGTCTTCGTCTGCAATTGTCTTTTTCTTTGTCGGCAGTTATGATCATGTTAGTTAAATGTCAGTCAACGCAGGCCGTCAAACATGTTTACTAGTGGCGGAACTAATCTAGTCAATGCAAACACCTCAGCCACCGCATAGGAACAACTTGGCAACCATCCAGAGCACCGTAGCAATATTAAAATATATTCATAAGATACAGTTGATACAACAATGAGATAAAATTACTTAAGATACAAAATGCAATAAGATAGAAATGGACCAAAGTTCAGTACGTTTTTGCTTAAAACATTAACAAATATCTGCCAGAATCTGGGCAGAACAATAAATGTTTTTTCCCTTAGAATTAAACAGGTGTTTGTACTTTGTAGAAAATCCCTTTTCACAGTACCTTATCAGTCGTGCAGAGTATGTTTCTGTACTTTCAAAGGTAAAGCAAACAATTATTATACTTTTCTTTTGAGATGTTATTTCAAAAGTTTGAAGAGAAGCTTGATGTCTTTACTTTCATGGTTGATGAACTTGTCAGAGAAAGTGCTTTTTTCCATTGCACTGCGTTGCATCAGTTGAACGTGAACCTTGTTGGACTTTATTCAGAAATATCTCATCTTTATATCTCTCTGATTTACTCTGACTTCATGCTCTCCTAATGTCTGGAGACAGCAACACTTCTCCTTGCAATTAGCTGAGTAGTTCTGTGTGTGTGTGTGTGTGTGTGTGTGTGTGTGTGTGTGTGTGTGTGTGTGTGTGTGTGTGTGTGTGTGTGTGTGTGTGTGTGTGTGTGTGTGTGTGTGTGTGTGTGTGTGTGTGTGTGTGTGTGTATCCGTCTGATGGTGGTGCATTATACTTCTCTCTTTTTATTCAGACTAGCAGGAGACTCTTTGAGTCATAGAAGAGAGAACGCAGTGCTTTGTGTGATGAATGCTTGTGCACAAAGGTTTGTTTTAAATCCTGTGTAATATGATCCGACTTTTAATGTGGCTTGCAAATAAACCCAGCATTGGTATTTTAGTGGCTGTTTTCCTGTTTTATGTGTCTGTCAGACCAGAGGTTTTATGTAGAAGACAGAAAATTGAACCTCAAAGTGATATTTCAGGCCGAGGTGAATCACTGCGCTTGATTCACAGGCAACTGAGAGGCTGCGGTAAATCAGTCCAGAAGACCCGCAGGTTATGTCTCACTCCATCATGGGTAGTAGGGGTGAGTCAGGCGTAATAAACTACTAGTTGATTAGTAAGGCTGACTTTTGGGTTGAATGCTGTGATTTTTCTTAAAGGGGACCTATTATGCACTTTTACATTCTTGATTTGGTTTTTGGACTCTACTAGAATAGGTTTTCATGCTTGAATGTGAAAAAAACACATATTTTTCACATATTCTTCATTGTTGCAGCTCCTCTCTTCCCAGTCTGTCAGTAACGTTCTGTTTACTGTCTCTATGAAGCCCCTCCTTCTGAAAAGCACACTGTGCTCTGATTGGCCAAGTGCTTTGAGCGTGTTTGGATAATGTCCCTCCCCTTACCATAACCGTGAGTTTCAACACACTACTAATTAAGGCGAGACACGGCAGGCAAAAACATCGTTATTTTTTTACTGGTCAATTTTGAGATTTTGGGATATTTGTCTTCAATAACATGTCTTCTTTCAGATTTGTGGTGAAAAAAAGTCAGAAATGCACATTTAGGGCTTTATTTTATTACGCTTTGTCTGTTTGCGTCTGTAGATTTCTTAATCAACATGCTTCTCCGCGATCGCTGCCGGCACCCTGTCATCACACGCACCGTTAGGAAGCTCTCTCTCTCCTGTACAATCCTATCGGATCCAAATATGGTCATTTCCTTTTTATCAGCAACCAATCGTGAAAGTAAAAGGGCTGAATGCGCAATCTCATTGGCTGATGATAAATCTTGAAAGCCCGTTTTCTCAAAATGACTTTTCTCTCATACTCCAAGTCCGAAATCTCCACTTCAGTAGCACCGATATACACCAAACTTTCCAGTCTTGTACCTAGTTATATTGTGAAGACATTTACAGAGGGATTTGTAAAT
Source organism: Rutilus rutilus (assembly GCF_951802725.1). Taxonomy (NCBI): domain Eukaryota; kingdom Metazoa; phylum Chordata; class Actinopteri; order Cypriniformes; family Leuciscidae; genus Rutilus; species Rutilus rutilus. Next base: position 34,125,147 of record NC_140224.1, on the reverse strand, counting down.
ATATTATTCCTAGCCTGATTTATATAACATTTTATTCCAAAAAACATGGCGAAAATCATTTTTTTAAGGCTATTGACTGTATTTTCTGATTTACAGGATAACAAAAGTACATATCCATAAATCCCTCTGTAATTTTTTTTCCCATCTAATATGTGAACACAATGAAAAAATCATTTTTAACCTGGCTTTATCCAATACTCAGATTTGTATGCATATTTAATTAGATATTGCCTAATTTGCATATTTAAACATTAAATTACAGAAAACTTGTAATACATTTTTTTCTCATCTTAATGTAGGTAATCAACTGGGAATGTTTCATGGTGATATCTGCTAGTTAACATTTTTACCCTATTCACCTGTAGTGTCTCGCCTTAACTCAACTAGTATGGAGTTAATATTGTGCCATAATTAAACAAACAAATCCAGCATTTTGCAAACAAACTCGGTCTGCTTTGCAAAGGAAAACTCGACTCTGATTAAATATAAATAAATGAGAAAATCGAGCCGAGAGATCTCATAAAAAGCCAAGTGCAAAGCAGATGCTGGATTTGTTTGTTTAATTATGGCACAATATTAACTCCATAAGCCAGGCCCCGCCCCTTTATTCTGCGTATTAATTATTTAAATGAGGATTATTGTGACGTGTTCATTCGTTTCAGGGAGTTCAATGACACTGATATAGAGAATAACTTCCTTTGTGGAGTGACTTTGTGCTTTGGAACTTTACAGACCTTTTTCATGCTCAAACAGCAACATCAAACTCTAAAGAAAGATGAACATGTAAAAAAGCATAATAGGAGCCCTTTAACATTGTGGCTTATCATCTTGCTTTGTGTGTGTGTGTGTGTGTGCATCTCATTCAGATCCCGAACCTGGCTGAAGGAGTTCGTATCCACGGCGAGAAGGTGACGGAGGCCCTTCGACCGTTTCACGAGCGTTTGGAGGCGTGTTTCAAACAGCTCAAAGAGAAGGTGGAGAAACAGTACGGCGTCAGAACACTAGTGAGTCCAAACAGACACTCGCTTTCCAAACCATTCGAGCCAGAAACATCATGCATCATGTCTTCATCATTCATTCAGCCATAATCATCGTCCATCATGTAGTCATCGCTCATCATTCATGCATTCAGCAATAATCATCAAAACATGGATGTTCCTCCTCTTACCTCACAACACAAGCAGATCACATTCAGTAATCATTGATTTAATCGAACTACATATTCTGTGTCTGATTTATGTGTTGCATGTTTGTCTGCGTTTGTCATCCAGCCGGTGTTGGGACTTGGTTTCCTCTCATGGTTTCTTCCTTACTATCTTATGACCCCGTTTTGACTTGCTCACTGGGGATAATAAGGCATTGTTATTTTAAATATGCTGCTTTATAATGATAAGCTGCTTTATAATGAAATGTATTGTGAAAAGCTCTATATAAATTTTGAATTGAATAAAGTCATGGCAGCTATTAGGTGATTATGGGTCATTGTGCATTTGCAGTGTTAAATGCTGTGAGTTGCTTTAATAGAGCTGTAAGTGTTGCTAATTTAAATCTGTAAAAAAGATAATGTACTTCATAATTCTACAGCATTACAATATATTATGCATGTAAAAACGAGTACATTTAAACTAGTATTTAACCATTTTGTGTTTAAAATTAATTAATTAATTAATTAATTAATAACATACTATTATTATTATTATGGAAAAACGTTACTATTTTGGTGAGGAACGTTTTTTAGGAAAAAGGGAAATCTTTTAAATGGTTCTTTGAAGTAAGAAAATATCTGTTTACATGCTTAAATATTTATATATTTAAATTAATTCCAGTGGTTTAATCAGTATGTTGTTAATCACATTAAGATAGCTTTATCATCAAAATTGTCTTCAGACTGGTAATTTCTGTAATACCTTCCTCCAACTTAATCATGTAGTTCATCAGTGGTGTTACTGAGAGTCATTAACTTTAAGTAGGTCTAACAGCACTGACACAAGAGCATGTCAGTCAATGGTACATTAATTTTACTTTAAAAAAAACTATTATTATTATAAAGAAGATAAATTACTTAATATAGCATAGTAGTTTTAATGTATGATTTGATGAGTCTCTTAAAAAAACACTTCAGATTGAAATGCCATTGCAATTTGTATAATGAAATTAAACATCTTACCTTCTTCCTTTTACAGAGTAGTATTTATATTCACATCCTGATGCCATAGAAAATCATTTGTATAGCAAAACTTAGTTTTTAAATTGTTTTAATGCTATTGTTGATTAATGAGTGATACATTAAATATACTGTTTTCCATGATATGATCACTTAAATAGTATTGCTCTTCAGAAATTATGTTTGATGTACTAGACATAAACAATGCAGAGCATGCTCTTCATGTTATTTGATGTCATAACCATATGCTCATTAACATATGACTGGCAAATATTACATATCAACTTTTACATGTATACTCTTAAGCCTTCAGCAACTTGGCTGTGACATTTTTACAGTATTTGGTGCCAGGAACCTTATCTTAGATGAATGCAGCCTGACATTACATTGTCTTCAGTGAGGAAAAGTAGAGCGAGAGATCGGAAAGTTTCCACACAGCTGTATTTTGAGACACACTGAGTGAATGTGTGTGTGTTTGTAACTGTGACAAAGACATTTCTAAACACACTCTATAGAATCGCTACTTTCCTCCAAGTCTGGACAGACGAGCTGAAAAGAGAATGCTGGGAGTCCATAGGAGGGAATGAGAGACGGGGACAAAAGAGTATGGAAGACAGGTAGATAAAGAGATCTAAAGCATGAGAGAGAGAGACAGATAGTTACTGTAGCTGGCAGATATTGATCACTGCGCTCTGGGAAAGTGCTAGAATTAGCAGCGATGCCTCCTATACAGTGTGTGAAAGTCTGAGAACGTGATCTGCGCTACATATCTGTTTCAAGGGCAGCGCAGGGCGAACGTGACCGAGAGGAGGAAGATAAGGGAAGGTGTGAGTGGTTCATATTCACACAGAAATGTACAGAGATTCACACATAGAAAGAGGTCAGGGGAAACCAAACCTGAGGATGAGTAAAAACACACTCACTGAGTTTGGCCCATGTGCCACGGGAATCTAAGTTTGTCCGTCCGTGTTTTCATCCAAACTTATGTGCAAGATTGGGATGTTGCATTAAAAGGTTTCCGAATAAAGCATCGTTTCCATTCAATGTACTTCCTCGGAAATTGGCACCAAATATATGTATTCTGTAATAATAATTGAAGTTTCTGCAATCAGGGAAGACGTGGCTCTTTTTCCTATTTCATAAATGACTGAAATAAACACTGTCATGCAGTCTCGCGTTCAGAGTTCCTGGTGTTTGGGAACACAAAGAGAGCTTATTATACTCATTGGCATTGGCTCGGGTGTTTTTCAGATTGACCAAACCAACATTTGGGATGCTGTGCGATGTGATTGGTCCGCTGGTTAGTCCGGTTATCCAATTATGCCCTCTGTTTTTGTTGCACATCGAGGGATTTAATGTGTATCCATCGTAGTTTATGCGCATGTCTTCTTAAAGGATAAAAAAATTATCCTCCTCAATTTAGAGCATATGTTTTTATGCAATATCCCAAAATGCACACAAAAATTGGTTGGTGGAAACAGCTAGGGAGTGGTCCGAAAAGTCACAACAGAAGTCATTTAGGGAAAAAATTTAAAATGGTCATAAACTAAATTGACTTTTTTGGTGCAAGTATTGGCTTTGTAAATGCTACATGGCTTCTTTAAAAAGAACTGTTGAAATGCCGTGATGTTCTCATGTCATATATTTGAACTGTGTGTTTCAGCCTCCCATGTCAGACGAGCGGCGGGGCAGTCGGCCACGTTCGATGGTTCGGTCATTCACCATGCCATCGTCTCAGAGGCCACTGTCTGTCGCCTCTATGACCTCCATATCATCAGACAACTCGCCCTCCAGACCGGGATCAGACGGGTAAACACACACACACCCACGCACAAACATGATCCAGACTGAAAGAACAATATATCTGCAGATATTTCGCCTATAATAGTGCACTCTCAGTGCTTGGTTGCATCATAAAACCTCAGATAATTCTGCTGATCCCATCATGGGAGCAGCCGGAAGAAGAAGAGATTTATACTATATATTCTGTATATAGTAAATATTATTGATCAAACATCAAAACTTTAATCAAAAGTGAATACATTTGTAATTTTACTAAATATTTCTATTTTGAATAAATGTTGTAAAAAATCCTGTAAAGAAAATCTGAAGCAGCACAAGTGTTTTCAACATTGATGATAATCAGAAATGTTTCTTGAACAGCAAATCATCATATTAGAATGATTTCTGAAGGATCATGTGACACTGAAGACTGGAAATTCAGCTTTGATCACAGGGATAAATTACATTTGAAAATATATTCAAATATTTTAAATGTTAATAGTATTTCACAATATTACTGGTTTTTACTGTATTTTTGATCTCAGTGTCTACAAAATAACCAAATAAATGAATGCATTTATCATAGGTCTGGATCAGTGTCTGAGATTTAACCTTTTACTTCTTATTTCCAACACACACATATATTGTTGGATTATTAATTTTAAATAAGCACAAAATTGAAGAATATAAATCTCTCTCAATGCTAGATATCAGAATCAGGCATTGGAAAAACCCTTATTACTAGACCATTGATTCAGACCTCTATTGAACTGGCTGGATTCTTGACAATGATTTATTTTCTTCTTTCAGCGGTTGGAGGACTAGTACAGGAACACTTCATAGGTTGGAGTGTGTGTTTTTTTTTCTTTCCCGTAATCTTTCTTTCCCGCTCTTTGTCATTTCCATCTTGTCTCTCTGTGGGCGGTCTGTTCTCATCCACATGCTTACAGATGCACCTGAATCACGTCACATGTCCAGCACCGGCTGTGCCTCCCAGATCATTTTACTGCGCTTTAAGAAGTTCAATCAGTTCATACAGAATCAGCTGATCGGATCAGATGGGTTTATATGTGTAAAACAGACATAAACTGATCTGAGGACAGTATGCGTTTCAGTGATTTTACAGCATTTAAGGGTTTTAAGTACACCACTTTGCCTGTGTGTCCAAGTCAACCTTTTACCTGTGTTAAAATCACTGGAAAGCATGTGGTCTCAGTGCTTTATTCGGTCTCTTTACCCTGACACCCTGAAAGGTTGGTGCCAGTCTAGCGTGGCTGGCACACAGATGCCAACCTTAAGGATTAATTAGTGCGTGTTTGAAGAGAGCGATTCTATCAGCGATGCCCTCCGCTGGTATTTAATTGTGAAGGGCACCACTTCACAAGAGCTTTCATTTGATTAGTTAATCCATCTCATTAAAGCACTTTGATTCGCTTGAGCCCAAGATTCTGATTATGAGAGCCAGACATTCTGCTTCCCTTTTTCCTTGCTTTCCGCTTTACAAAACTGCCTGCGAGTCTCATTATCGGGCAGGTCAGCGGACATGATGCACACACACGCTTTAAAGTGGAGATATTCGCTTTTGCATGGATGGTGTTTGATTTCTCTCCAGCATCACTGCATTTTTAAGAAACTAGTTTGTTCTGAGCTTTGAATCTGAAATCCGATAGTGATGACACAGTTGTTCTTTGCAGAATTGAGCCGTCTAGGTTCACGTACTGTAGTTTTCATTTAGTCTGTGAAACTGCAGATCAGTATGAAGCCGGTGTGAGAGCGCTTCGAGTTGGTGCTGCTGCATCTTACATTCATTCATCAGTCATGTGCTTTTGGGCTTTGCAAACTTAAACATTTGCTTTTCTTTGAGTTATTAAACACTGTTATTGCAGATTTTGTTGATTTATATGTTATTTAGATATCGTTGGTTACCTATATTTTCATGCATCAGTTTGGCTGTGTTAAATCATACACAGGTCACTGTATGTTATTCTTTCACAGAGTAATTTATAGCCCACATAGTTGTATTATAGCTGAATATTGTTAAATATTATATTATAAAACCTAGTGGTTTTCCAACGTTACCAGCCAATCAGCATTTTTACTGGCCACAATTTTGACATCGATACCATGGGGGGGGGAACTGTCATATAGATATTTTTAAGAATATCTCATAATTTGGCAGCAGGTATATTAGGCTGCTGTCACTTTAAGACCTGACGCATTGATCCGTTATACTGTTACACTTGCGTTTTCTCTCACCTGTAAACGTTCACTTAAAAAACAGACTTTGATTATTTGAAGACCGGTATTTTGACATTATTTTGTGTGTATTTGACTGTTTACGTGCAATAAGCAGCTAAAAGAACTTAATTTAGTACAAGAGGCGAGTTTATGCGTGCACACTTTGAGTTTGAGCACTAAATCTGTGGGAATGCCTGTGAAACATTTGTGGTGAGGCCTGTGAAAATATAGGGAAGTACAAATAAGAACAGGGCCAGCTGTAAAAGAAAAGAGTTTGAATCCTGATATCAGAAATAAAAATAATGTATTATTTTCAATCAGCTAATATGGTTGGTTGCCATGACGCTAGATACTGTACACCAGAAATGTGCTTTTTGGAGCTAAATGTCAGATGAGTGCTAATATTTGCTCAAGACTTCATAAGAGGCTTCTCTCTAATATTAAACAGCCCAGCCGTCTTATCCAATAAAACGTACCCGCCGCTCAATTATCTCTGTCCTCCTCTTTTCATTTGATTCCTCTTCTCTTTCATCGGATAGATTTGCCTTGGAGCCTCTTTTACCAAAGAAGCAGCACTGTAAGTCCCAGGATAAACTGGATCGAGATGAACCTGAGAAAGACAGGAAGGAGAAAAAGAAGGAGAAGAGGAACAGTAAACACCAGGAGCTGTTTGATAAGGAACTGAAGACCGCTGATATTCCCCTGCAGCCCAGTGAGGCGGTCATACTGTCAGAGACTGTGAGTATCTGTTCTCATACAGACACAACCGTGCCAAATCCATGCACAAATACAGACTTACTCTGCGCATCATTCACTGCCACGACACGTTTCCAGCATCAGACTTACTACATGCAGCATCAAGTCACAGGCAATCATCTGATGTTTAATACACAGCTATGAGAAGCAGGAGAAGTGGGATTTTATTGTGAACACGACAGAAATAGAAACTAAGGACAACATTTGTAAACCGAAAGACTTTAATTTCCCTGCTTTCCGTTTAATCAGTCGTTCCTAAAGCAGTCTTTTTCATCTCTTTTTGAGGCTGAATCTGAATCTGCACTCACAAGTCTCTTCAATCTCTTTGAGTATGAACACCAAATGAACCCGAGCAGTTCTACAACAAACAGCACATAATAAGAATAAATTGAACCATTCACAGGCCTCACATACGTCATCACATCACCTTACGCTTCTGAATAAAGAAAACTAGCGCATGTAATTACTCTGCCCTGGACCTTCTGGATCGTTTGTCTTCTATACATCATAATGACCTTGACCCTTTCATAAGGCCTCTGACCTCTGCAGCTCAACTGATAAAGAGAGAGCTGAAAAATCTGATTTGCTGCTTAATTAATCTGTCATGTTGACAACAAGCCCGCCTGGTTATTTTTCTTTTTTATTTAGTTTTACCTTTAAGCGTTATTGTTAATGTCCTCGTCTGATGCCAAATAATATCTTCCTGCTAAAAATTTCATTTTGAATATATTTATAGTAATTTCATTGATTTCGATGTTACATTTTGATGCACATTTTCATAAATTTGCACATTACCATAAATGTTATTTCACTCAATTGAAATCCATTTTAGTCAGAGAAGAATGTAAAATTGAAAGACTGAATTTAAAAAACATTTGCCACAATACAAAAAGTGTTCAATAAAAGCAGGTTTAAACATGTCGGCATGTTCAGAGTGACTTATTCTGCTGCCTGAATCCTGTATGTGAACTTCTACTGATCGTACATTAATGATGGGCATTTACGACTGGAATAATTCATAAGCCTGCTGAATTATGCATTAAATAAACCTGTATGCTCATGTAAATGGACCTGAGCTGTTTGAATTGCTGTTCTTTACTCTGTTACTTTTTTTTTCTTCCGCTGCAACATTTATTTTCCATTGTTATCATTGTGTCTGTATCCTCTCAGTGCTGTTTTCATGGTCACAGTTTGTATGGTTGTCTTTTTTAGTCCTGATATATGGAATCCCTTAAATAGCGATTCCTAGAAACCGCGGTTCGCTCTCTTGTATTTATCTGTCATATTTTCATCTCTCCAGATCAGTCCGTTGAGGCCCCAGAGGCCGAAGAGTCAGGTGATCAACTTACTGGGTGAGAAAAGACTCTCCGTGTCCCCAGGAGCCCCTGCCAACCCGTCTGTGCCCAGCGTCCCGCCTCCCATCACCCCCCGGGTCAAACTGCACTTCAGCTTACTGACTGGATCCAGTATGTGTCATACATCACACTGATCTGACATTTCCCCTAGAAGTTTTATTCTGAAATATGATGAAATTATGCACGTTTTGCTAAAGCAAGCTAGGATAGATATTTGGCGAGGAAGCCCTGCCAACCTGTGGGAGATAAAAAAAAAGTTTCAATTAACTTAATTTTACAAAAGGTTGGGCTATTTTGGGAATAAAACACTCCAAAATCCACAAAGATTAAAAAATTTTTGCCAATCCTTTGAAGAAAAGAAGCTTAAAGACAAAAAGAAGAAATTCAGCAGCAAGATATCTAATCACACATCTGAACACCTGTGTTACATATTTTTAATATTAAATAAAAGTGCAATGACCTTGATCTACTGAAATATAGCAGCACTAGTTTTGGCATCACATATTGTCCTCTGATGAACATAAATCATCATTATATTTTAGAAGTTGAAATTGCTGACAACTATCCAAGTCATTCAGACGTTTGCGTTCGGTAAGACTTTTGAACTTTTGAATGGCAGTGACATTTTAATTTTAATTTATTTTAATAGTAGCTGTTAAAAGATTAATACAAATCTTTTAAGTTTTGTTGTTTGGCTTTATTCAAAGCAGAAAAAACATTCAGATCTTTTACAGTACTTTTCTTTTTATGAATAACTTCTTTTTTCCTTCATTTTCCTCATGGAAATGAATGACTGTGGTAACTGGGATTTCTTTTTCCCACCTTGAAGGGATATTTCACCCAAAAATGAAAATTCTGTCATCATTTACTCGGCCGTATGTTATTCCAAACCCGAATTAGTTTCTTTCTTCTGTTGAACACAAAAGAAGATATTTTACAGAATGTTGGTAACCAGACAGTTGGTTGTAAATGTGAATGATGACAGAACTTAAAGCCACACCCTCCAATATATGACATGTTTGCTGACATCATAGGCTCCCTAACATGCTGTAGTGTGATGACACACACACGTAATGTTGTGATGTGAAACTCTGCAGAAGTGTTAAATCCCTCGCGTGAAAGCAAGTCTGATCCCAGGCTCCCGCTCGCCGCTTGTGAAGATGTGTAATGGATTCAGGCTTCGCGAGGCGTTTACTCTCCCATGGGTTCAGCCCACTGTCTGAATCCTGAGTTTGCACTGTGTGTCGTCATCTCTGTGTTAGATTATTCAGTGGAAAATGAGCACACAGTCCTCCTCAAACAGCAGATATCACATTTGCGTTGCGTTTAATACTTCATACGAGTCACAAGTAAAAAAATCTCTGAATGTTATTGCATGAAACTGCACTTTACTAACTTTACTTTTTTCATCTTTTTCGCAAAGAAACTTCTTTTAGTAAAAATGTTTTGCTTGAAAACTGTGCTTTTGTACCTTTCTTTAGAGTAAATTCTGATTGATTTAATATTTTGCTATCTAATACAATGATATTCACACATTTGCTAGTTTTTGTAGACACATTTGATGTTTTTGGAGATATATAGTGTCATGCATCATGATGTGGATCTGAACAGCACTCTGGTCTTGTTTCTGTGCAGATCTGGAGCTGAATGGGACGGGTTATGGAGATAAGGGGGAAACCCCGCCCCCACTTCCTGTCAAGAGCAGCATGGGTGACTATGGAAACCTGATGGACAACTCAGACCTGGCCAGTCCGACCACACCCCCTCCACCGCCGCCACACCCGCGGGTATAACGCATCATCAACATCCTTTCCATTATTTTCACATGATCATGTAAGGGATAATGTACATCCAGCTGGTTGTTATTGCAGAATAAACCCTGACAGGGTGATCAGGTCTTGCATCTTGAACCTGAAGGGGTTTATTCTGAGTTAACAACCGACTGGATGTACATTATGCTGCTTATTACACGGCTACTTGCCACATAAGTAAATAATTAGACATGAAATATTGATCTGAGTCGAAATATTTTATTAGCTCTTTAAACGCAAAGCTTCCTCGGAGAAAGCAGTTGCTAGCAAGCGGCAAGTTCAAACTAGACGGACATTTAAGGGATAAGGTTCAGGAAATGTACTAACTTTAATACCTGTCTTTTCTAAAACGACTATAATTTATGACAGCATTACATATATTAAAGTCTATTTGTAAAGTGCCGTAATGTATCCGCGGTCGTGCGTGTGTGTGGCTGCAGCGTCAGTGCTGATGGGAATGCTGACGCTTCTCGTCATGATTAACACTGTCCACACGACTGTGTGAATGAAGATGTGTGTGCTGTCGCTGACCAGAGCGACTCGAGGTGTCGTTGATCACCAGCGCTCGTCTCTCTCTCTCTCTCCTCTCTCTCTCTCTCTCTCTCTCTCTCTCTGTGTCTCTCTCTCTCTCTGTGTCTCTCTCTCTCTCTCTCTCTCTCTGTGTCTGTGTCTCTCTCTCTCTGTCTCTCTCTCTCTCTCTCTCTCTCTCTCTCTCTCTCTCTCTCTCTCTCTCTCTCTCTCTCTCTCTCTCTCTCTCTCTCTCTCTCTCTCTCTCTCTGTCTCTCTCTCTCTCTCTGTCTCTTTCTCTCTCTCTCTCTCTCTCTCTCTCTCTCTCTCTCTCTGTCTCTCTCTCTCTCTCTCTCTGTCTCTTTCTCTCTCTCTCTCTCTCTCTGCAGGGGTTTTACTTTTAAATCCGACACCCTTTAATTAACCCAGAACCTGCACTTCTCTGCAGCTGCTGGAAGTATTGGGAAATTACTGTTAAAGGTTGAAACCGTTTGAAGTTCTGCAGTCAGAAAATTTCTTAAAATGTTTTTTAAAAGCATCTTCTGCTTACCAAGTCTGCATTTATTTGATGTAAAAACAGTAATATTGTGAATATATTGTAAACTGGAATTTATTCCTGTGATCAAAGCTGAATGTTCAGCATCATTACTCCAGTCTTCAGTGTCACATGATCCTTCAGAAATCATTCTAATATGAAGATTTGATGCTCAAGAAACATTTCTGATTATTATCATCAATGTTGAAAACATTTTTTTGGGGGATTCTTAGATGAACAGCATTTATTTGGACCTTATCTTAGAAATCTTGTGTAACATAATAAAAGTACTGTCACTTTTGATCAATTGAATGCATCTTTGTGGATTAAAAGTATTCATTTCTTTAAAAAATGGCCCTCAAACTATTGAATGGAAGTGTATATAAAATGCTTCGGTTTTCTTTTTACTATTCACTTTATTATTATTACTCATAGTTACTTAAGGTTAGAGATACACATTTTTTTAATATAAATATATTGTTATTATATGTGAAAATTAACAAAATATAAAATTACTATTTATTTATTCAATCATTGATTCATTCATTCTTTTCAAACATCTTCATATCAAGAGACCAGATTATCACAGTCTTGACTCTCTACTCTAGAAAGGAACGGCTTTATTAATGTAATGGCGAGTTTATTAGAGACAAGCTGCACTATTTGAGCGGTGTGTTTCAGGATGCAGATCAGTGACTCTTATGATGAAGAATTGCGTTTGTCTTAAAAACTCTTTTGTTCATTGTTCCAGCACCTTCCGCCCCCCTTACCCAGCAAGACCCCTCCACCTCCACCTCCAAAGACCACGAGAAAGCAGACCTCCATCGACTCGGGAATCGTCCAGTAAGACAGAAGACGGCAGTGTCAAACGGAGACATCCACATCGGCCCTCTTCCAACGATTTTACGTCAGCATCCCTGACAGTGTGGCATGATGAATCGCTCACCTCAGTCCTTCTCATAACGGCTGATTATCGTGTGTGTCCACTGCCGGATCAGCGCTCGAAGCCGAGATCTCAAATCACTCCAGACAACAGCAAATATAGATGCAGTGGAACTGGAGTCAGGGAATTCTGGGGATTTTTGGCAGATGGTGCATGTTTAGCTAAAACTAAAGATGAATTATGGTTTTTCTCTCTTTAGGCAGGAACGTAGTCGGGAAGATGCTTTTTATGCACATTATCATCGAGACACATGACCAGTTCATAATCAAAGATTCCCCTTTCTCTCATTTTTACATGATATTTTTATCCTCACTATATACACATTTATGTACAGAGGTTTGTATATATGATTTTATTTTATTGCTTTTCTTGAAAGTACAATTTATGTTGTTTTTTTTATATGCAGTTTATATAAATAATTGGCATTTGTATCCAAAAAGGGTTGATTTTCTAATGAGAGGGACAGTAAAATTATTCTTACATATATCTTTTATTGAATTTGTTGTTGTTGTTCTTTCTCATTTGGAGTGAAAACAACTAAAAGTCATTGTACCAATCAAGCGTATAAACCACATAAAAGCAACAGTGTGCATATCGATAACATTGACTGCTCCAAATCCACTACTGACTTCTGAATAAACTCAATGTATGTATTTGTAAAGTGGCTCTTGTTTGATTCATGCTAATCCAGAGCAATGTAGCCATTCAAGACCCAGTAGAAAATAAAGTAAGATTTCATTTATTTTTATTGTATTATTGTATAAACCACAAGCAGCGATACATTTTATATTATTTAATTTAGCAAAAAAAAAAATATATATATATATATATACATATATACATATACATATAGAGTTTGTCTGGAAAGTGAGGTAAGTTGAGTCTGAGGTGAGTTCTTTGCAGTTTGTGTTCACATTATTAATTCATTGTTCATTGAAAAGGACTCAAAAGCTTATCAATCAAGTCCTTGAGACCTGAAAAGCTGCACTTCGATTTCTATTCATCTTTTCAGTATGACGTGTGGAGAGGAATTTCAATGGAATTTTTGCATCATAAACACTGCCAGCTTTCACTTTACTCAAATATTTTAAAAATTGCAAAGCATTGCATCAACGTAATCAATGCAACATCTTTAATGCACTGAGAGCAAATATGATGGAGGACGTTTCGTATGTTCCAGGTCACTGTTGCAGCACATCCAGTCAGAACGACTGCTCTAGTCTGATTAAGTGTGTAATTCTGATGTTCATTATGTAGTAATTGGTCTTAAAAAACTGAAAATTGTGCAAATCACACTGGGTGGAGTTCAGTGTTGGTGTTTGTTACACGGGTCATTCCTGTCCTGAAGTATGGAGGTAGATTTGTGTCTTTATTATTCAATCAAAAAAAAGGTTGCTTCAATCAAAAAATATATTTTCAATCAAAAAAACCCGTTTCAATCAAAGAAAAAAAGTGTTTGAATGCAAAAATATATTTGAGACTCAAAAAAATGCATTTGAACACTATTTTTTTTTGCTTGAAAATGTTTTTTTTGATAGAAGTGAAGGTTTTTTTGTTTGAAGCAACTTTTTTGATTGAAGTATTGTTGTTTTGTGTTTGGGCCATATTATGGGTAGGACATTTGTGTCTTTATAATTCAATCAAAAAAGAAGTTGCTTCAAACAAACAAAACATATTTTCAATAAAAAAATCACTTCAATCAAAAAATAAACCTTTTCAATCATAGAAAAAATGTTTTTGAATGCAAAAAAATATTTGAGATTCAAAAAATTGCACTTGAACACTTTTTTTTTGATTGAAAATGTTTTCTTTGATTGAAGTAATCTTTTTTGTGTTTGGACCATGTTATGGGTAGGACATTTGTGTCTTAATTATTCAATCCCAAAAAAGTTGCTTCAATCAAAAAAAAAACATTTTCAATCAAAAAAAAATAATTTCAATCAAAGAAAAAACTGTTTAAATGCAAAAAAAAAAAAAATCATTTGAAGTGTTTTTTTTTTATTGAACTTTCTTTTTTTTTGAATGAAGTGAAAAAAGTTTTGAAGTCGTTTTTTTTTTAAATCATTTTGACACAAACGTACCGCAGTGGGGGCGGGTGCTTCCCCATTGGTCAGACATGCTTGAGTGACAAGTGTCTACACCAACGACGTCTTTCTGACAAGCAAGTCATGGTCGCCACTCGCCAGCGAGCCAGGAAGCAGTGGTGGAGTTGTTGGTAAGTAGATAAAACCGTATTAAAATGATTGGTGTCACGTTATTAGCCTACTCTGTTTGATATTTCGATTAAACATACAGCTTGCTAACTTAGCTCACGTTGACTAATTTGTGTGATGGTGTTAGATATCTGACGCCTCATATTGTCAGGCAGGCTAGCAGGGTGCGCTAACGGCTAAGTTAATTGAATTGTTTATTTCACTTAAGTAACGTTACAGAGGCTTGCTATGTGCTAGTGCTATATTGTGTTATAATACGTAACGTCATTAGTGGTCAAACAACAGTCCACAGGCCAACTGTTGCCCACAGCGCTGCCTGTTTAGCAGCAACAGGTCATGCAGAGCCTGAGTCTATCTTCTCACACAGCCCACAGGATTACAGCTATTTGACCGTCCCGCTCTCTCTCTCGCTCACGGGTAGTGGTCTCCCCACCATCACAGTCAAATGCTCGCAGACACAGAGGCAGATGCTGTTATTTTGAGAGCGGGGCTTACATATGCCGTCCCGTACGGAAAATAATGTTGCATACCACCGGTAACATGAATATATATTCCGTTGCTCGATGCGCAAACTAGCTGTGTCAGGCATTATTTATAAGTAGCCTAATGTCCTGCACAACTCCACATGGAAAACTGGCAGTTCAATGAAGTGATGCTTATTGTCTGACATAGTGTACAAGTAGTTACTAGCTTAAAGTATTGTGCCAATAATGATCCTTCTGGTAAATTTGGCATTCAGTTGAGACACAAAAGCTCTTAGTTTAATGAAAATCCTTGGAAAAGAAGACAAGATGGTTTGTTTAATTAGTATTCATTTATTTAGATTTCTAATATCATATAGTATTGTCCTGTCAACCCATTACAAGTCTTGCCTTATTCAGTGTTGATTTATTGACATGTTTATGTAAGATGTTTTATTAGAAGGTGTGTGAGTGAAAGTTGTCTGAAGTTGTATTTTTCTATTTTATTGCAATGCTGATTGATAATGTAGGACTCTGGTCCTGGCTTGGCCTAAGTTTTGGTGTCTCTAGGTGCTGTGCTCTGTAGGCATGACACATTAATTTCTTTATGTGATACTTTATTTTTTGCATCAAATTATTTGAAGTATTGATAAGCAGTATTGATATCGATACAGGTATTGCTGCACTCTCAATTATAACTGCTCAATAGTGTCGTATGGTTACTTTTATTATACAAGCCATCAATTTTGATGGCTTGTTAGTGTAACCGTTAAGCATAATGGCATTAATGCTATATATAGCGTACATTTAGCCAGATATTTTTTATTTTGTTTTGTTTTTTTTTTAAAGTAGCTAACTAGCTAAAGCCTTAAGTAGCTGAAATTAAGTTGTCTCGTGTCTCTGTCTGCAGCAACACACACACACACACACACACACACACACACACACACACAATGGGTTGACAGGACAATACTATATGATATTAGAAATCTAAATAAATGAATACTAATTAAACAAACCATCTTGTCTTCTTTTCCAAGGATTTTCATTAAACTAAGAGCTTTTGTGTCTCAACTGAATGCCAAATTTACCAGAAGGATCATTATTGGCACAATACTTTAAGCTAGTAACTACTTGTACACTATGTCAGACAATAAGCATCACTTCATTGAACTGCCAGTTTTCCATGTGGAGTTGTGCAGGACATTAGGCTACTTATAAATAATGCCTGACACAGCTAGTTTGCGCACCGAGCAACGGAATATATATTCATGTTACCGGTGGTATGCAACATTATTTTCCGTACGGGACGGCATATGTAAGCCCCGCTCTCAAAATAACAGCATCTGCCTCTGTGTCTGCGAGCATTTGACTGTGATGGTGGGGAGACCACTACCCGTGAGCGAGAGAGAGAGCGGGACGGTCAAATAGCTGTAATCCTGTGGGCTGTGTGAGAAGATAGACTCAGGCTCTGCATGACCTGTTGCTGCTAAACAGGCAGCGCTGTGGGCAACAGTTGGCCTGTGGACTGTTGTTTGACCACTAATGACGTTACGTATTATAACACAATATAGCACTAGCACATAGCAAGCCTCTGTAACGTTACTTAAGTGAAATAAACAATTCAATTAGCCGTTAGCGCACCCTGCTAGCCTGCCTGACAATATGAGGCGTCAGATATCTAACACCATCACACAAATTAGTCAACGTGAGCTAAGTTAGCAAGCTGTATGTTTAATCGAAATATCAAACAGAGTAGGCTAATAACGTGACACCAATCATTTTAATACGGTTTTATCTACTTACCAACAACTCCACCACTGCTTCCTGGCTCGCTGGCGAGTGGCGACCATGACTTGCTTGTCAGAAAGACGTCGTTGGTGTAGACACTTGTCACTCAAGCATGTCTGACCAATGGGGAAGCACCCGCCCCCACTGCGGTACGTTTGTGTCAAAATGATTTTAAAAAAAAACGACTTCAAAACTTTTTTCACTTCATTCAAAAAAAAAAGAAAGTTCAATAAAAAAAAAACACTTCAAATGATTTTTTTTTTTTTTGCATTTAAACAGTTTTTTCTTTGATTGAAATTATTTTTTTTTGATTGAAAATGTTTTTTTTTTGATTGAAGCAACTTTTTTGGGATTGAATAATTAAGACACAAATGTCCTACCCATAACATGGTCCAAACACAAAAAAGATTACTTCAATCAAAGAAAACATTTTCAATCAAAAAAAAAGTGTTCAAGTGCAATTTTTTGAATCTCAAATATTTTTTTGCATTCAAAAACATTTTTTCTATGATTGAAAAGGTTTATTTTTTGATTGAAGTGATTTTTTTATTGAAAATATGTTTTGTTTGTTTGAAGCAACTTCTTTTTTGATTGAATTATAAAGACACAAATGTCCTACCCATAATATGGCCCAAACACAAAACAACAATACTTCAATCAAAAAAGTTGCTTCAAACAAAAAAACCTTCACTTCTATCAAAAAAAACATTTTCAAGCAAAAAAAAATAGTGTTCAAATGCATTTTTTTGAGTCTCAAATATATTTTTGCATTCAAACACTTTTTTTCTTTGATTGAAACGGGTTTTTTTGATTGAAAATATATTTTTTGATTGAAGCAACCTTTTTTTTGATTGAATAATAAAGACACAAATCTACCTCCATACTGAAGAATATTCTGTACTCTGCAATAAATACGGTTGTGTTTTTAATTTTATAGGCATACTTCTGTTTGAGACGGTTATGTTGTGGCCAAAATTGAAAATTTGCATCACCCTCTATTCAAATATTATTTAAAAAAGTGCCCCTATTATGCTTTTTTGACATAGGCCTACTACCTTTCCTGGCTGCATATGTGTTTGTGAATGTAAAAGGTTTGCACAGTTTTAAAGATGAAAGTGCAGATAAATTGAGTTATTGTTTCCCAAAAGAAAGTATGTAAAGACATAATGCCCGTCTGTGCTGTGGTCTTCATTGGCTTCTCACAAAAAAACGTCTCATTTTCCCCGCCCTCAAACACTGTAGTTGTAACTTCATGTTGAGAAGATGCTGTTTTCAAAAGGATGAGGACTGAAATAGAAGACCGTTAATGTTTGTATGACTGTATAAAGTGCCGCGGAAGATCTGGTTCAGATATGGTAACAAATAGTTTCCAACACGCTCACAACAGACTGGCCCATCTGACCAATCAGAGCAGAGCAATCTCTCAGAAAGGAGGGGCTAGAGAGACCGAATCTTCCAATGAACTGTGTTTAGACACTGAGAAATGAGGTGATGTTCAATGTGTATTATGAAAAAAAAAGAAAGGGTTTTTTGACCTTGGATGCATGTAAACCTATTGTAGGAGACTCTAAAACAAAATTAGGAACCTTTAAAATTGCATAATGGGGCACTTTTGTAAGCATATTGCGTAGCTGTACATTTTGGCCATGGGTGTCATGCAAAGAAATTATGAATGCATACAAAAACGAGAGAACTGTGAAAATTATGTTAATGACTTAACTGATTAAGTCAATGTAGGCCTATGCTCTTCTGTGAGCTCATTGTTTTTCCCTACGTTTTATTTATGTATTTATTGCATAGTACAATAAAACCTATAGCTGCTGTTTTACTTTTTTTGGCAAATAATTTGTCAGATTTATTATTTATAATAGTTTAGTGTTTTGCTCTTTCCTCATAAATATATATATAATGTACCTCATGTTTTGATGGTTTAATCATTTAAAACAAATACCCCCTCCAGATTGAACTTTCAGCCACTACACTCTTGGTATTTTTAGCTATCTTTAAACGTGTTGATATCACACTGATTTGTGTAATTTGATCAAACAGGATGGAATGAGACACAGATCATTACTGATTTCATATGAGTCTGTATAGTGAATGAGCCGTGTGAGTTAATGTGAATGTGTTTGAGATGTTTCTGCTGCTGGGTCACCGGGACTGAAGAACGTGTGAACGAGATAAACTGTCACAGAAACGTCACGACATAATACCCGTCTGAGCCAGTTTCCCACGGTAGACTATCAACATCTGACCTGATTCATCCAGCTGAAGATTCCCTCTGGAGGAAAGGTCATATTCCGCCATTTCATGATCACATTCAGTCAGAGTCTCCAGGCTGAGCTTCAGATAAGTAGGCCTACCTTAGTTTTTTCCTTCAAAAGCAATTTTCTTTTTTAGTTAGTCTCACTTTAGTCACACTGCTGTCAGAAATGGAATAAACACAAAGTTATGTTTCATGCTTCACTGTGCAGCAGCGTTCATTTAGCAAAATATGTTTTCCATGAGACAAATGACTTTATTTATTAGAGGATGCTGGGAAAAATGGTGCTGGACTGTCAGATGTTAATTACTCTCAGACTTATTGAGGCTTAATATAAAAGTGGCAGCAAATTAAATTTAACTTTCTATTTAAACCAGTGGTAGGAAATATCGAAACCTGTTCATCCTAAAGGTTAAGTTGGTCACTAAAACCCAGGGTTATTGTCTTTTCTGTTATTGTCTTTATCTATCTTTTTAGATCATTCAGGCTCGAATGTGACCAAATCTTGTGCCTGACATCCATTTCCAGTCACCCTCAGAGATCCACCGGCCACTCGTTTTAAGTGTGTTGAGTGGCAGATCACAGGCTTTCCTCGCAGGAAAATATGATTACATTCGCTTAAGCAATTTACAAGGCCAG
Source organism: Rutilus rutilus (assembly GCF_951802725.1). Taxonomy (NCBI): domain Eukaryota; kingdom Metazoa; phylum Chordata; class Actinopteri; order Cypriniformes; family Leuciscidae; genus Rutilus; species Rutilus rutilus. The sequence continues at coordinate 34,105,689 of NC_140224.1, read as the reverse complement.
GAGCGAAATAAACGGCGAGAACAAGCCCAGTGTCATTTATGTGCTGAAATAAGATCTCTGGTCAGGAAATCAATAACAGGCCATAAGTCAGTGTGAAATGATGTCCTGCCACGGCAGATTGAATATGCATTGCCTTCACTTTTGATTGACAATAAACAATGATTGTAATGCAAAGCTCAGGCTAAAGCTGCTCGCTAACAGTCTCAGACGGCGACCCGTATAAACATCTTGTTACCGGCAGATGCTTCCATTCTCCTCCATTGAAATACTTTTGCTGTTTTCTGTGAATCACTTTGTGCTGTTCTGATTTTAATATAACTGATATATATTCATGCAGGAGGGGCCGAAGGCTAAATTGAATCCATATTTCAGTGTGATTGTGTTTGGTCTCGGCGGTGCGGTCTATCACACCGCCTCTGATTGGAGGAGAACCTCCATTGAACCTAATCTGAAGCCTTCTCATAAACACTACCGTGGCTGTCTGGACAAATGCAGGAACGTGTGTGTCACTTATGAAAATCTGGGGTGAACTCAGATAAACGAGCCTGCCTTTGCCCATCCATCGCAGACAAAAATTGACCCAAATTCACATTTGTACTTCAATCCAATTCTGTCCAGCTCACATTTCTGTCTGAAATCAAGCATTTATTTAATGACTTATTTATTATCATTATAATATTTTGCCTGTACACTGTAAAAAAAACAAAAAACATTCACTGGTGTTTTACCTGTATTTTGTGTTGTTTTAGGGTTAACCTGTTAACTTTCCCAGCAGATCTGAACTTAAATGGTTGAAATTCATAAATGCTTTGGGACATAAGGTTTGTCCAATAAAAAAGCATGCCGAGTGACAGTTAAAGGATTTTCTTTTTCCGGGTGGATCATCAAGACTATTGGTCCTCCTAGTTGTCAATCATTCTGGTGATATGTTTACGTAAGGCCGTCGTACGTGCTCGTCCCTAGGTACTTTCCGCTTTCTGCGCATGCGCACTTTCAGGTGTAGATGTGTGGTGAGCTACGGTTTCAGCCATTCATTGAAGCTCGCCCGTTCTCACCGGGTTTTTTTCAAAATGTCTGAGGGTCGCAAGAGAAAAAGTGTCTACGAATTGTATGACAAGAAGAGAAAGGCCTCTGAAGAAAGAAACAAGACCAGAGTGTTTTTGGGAGAATATTTCACACGCTGACGTGCGCTAAAAGCACAGGTTGGGCTTCCCACTGATGCCTCAGTCGCGAAGTTTCTACTCGACAGGTAAAGGAAAGTAGGCTTGTATGAGCCATGAGAGGGCGGTTCTTTTCTAAAATTCGGGAAAATCCTCCGCTATACCTTTAAGCTGTAGTCAATGGCAATAAAATGTCAGTACATTTTCCATTTTCCGTTTTACCTTAAGGTGTAGATTTCTATTTCCCCTGCTCATTTAGAGATGAAATGTGATCTCTACAAGTTGTCAAGAAATCTTCCGAATACACATTTATTTTTGGTTGGGTTTGGTTATAATGTCCCAAATATAGTGGCGTTGTCATCATTAACATAAGTAAACATTGACAAACTTTAACATTTTTGGTTCACCATTTATTTTTTAACCAGAAGATCTATAGTGCAAAAAAAGTGCAAGAACTTTAATTTGAGTTTGTCTACGGTAATATCCTCCTATGGTTTCTAGCTGCACTGTGTGTTATTTTGGATAAATATTGTTGTATTAATATTTTGATTTGACCGATTTGACTGTTTCCAGCGGTTGAGAGTGAGGTTTGGAGTGCCTGAAGATCCCAGGATTTAGAGAAACCAACCAAAAACACTCCCACACAATCGTTTGTGGAATTTATCCTGCAAAATGCATCTTATTGTCTGTGTTTTGTTGCGGCAATATCTAGTGAGCAATCCTCACTGCATAGTACCTACATAGACAGCTGCATTCACACATAATGCATTTTTGCTGTTAAAGGAACACACCACCGTTTTTTTAAATAGGGCTTATTCACCTTCTTTCCTACATTTAGACAGGTGGGCAAATGCATTTTTGTCTCAGTGCATGCATTGTTTTAGTTTGACAGGGTCGGTGCGAGCTTAGCTTAGCTTAATGAATGGAATCCTTTGTTGCCAGCTAGCATGTCCTGAGTAAAAGTGATAAAAAATAAATAAAAAAAACCCCCACCTAATTATTTTTTTGTGGCCTGTGTATTCACAATGAGTACAAATAGCAATGCAGATTAACACTAGGCGATTTCCTAGGCAGATATTGACTTGGGACTATATTAGCGGGAAGCACAGGCGAAGCACTGCTACTGCGCAGAGATATCACGCAACACATGAAATCCCACAACTTGTGAATACAGGTATAATATGGGTCGATCTATACATGCGTCATGTTTAAAATAATCACTTACTCTGTGGACAGCGGTCCATTTGGTCTATTCGGCGTGGGGCGTTTTTTCCAGTTCACTTTATCACACCGGGAAAAGAAAAAAAATCGAGTACTGCAGGATGGATCAACGCCGTGAAATCCTCGGTAGCTGTGACACAACTGCGGGCACGCTCATCTTGATCTGACGCGTTGAGCCTGGTCATCGATGGCAGTAACTTGTCCCACTCGCCACAAATTCCCACTCGCCCTCTATTTCAGTCGGCATAGATTGGCATATTCCCCCACATTCACACCACCAGATCGTGTTGATTCTCATCCTCACATCCTCAGGCTGTTGAGCGATCGCAACCTCCTCCTCCTGTCGTTCTATTTCCAGCTCATCTTCTGAAAACTCTGGTTCATAGAGGTATGGTTCTGGATCTTGACTATCTCAGAAGTCACCCTCCTCGTCTCTCACAAAATCAGCCATGTTCATCGTCATTCATGTACTGTAGGAAAAATAGCCAGCTACTATTCACGCCGGTATGTTGACGGAAGTTGTGGGATTTCATGTGTTGCGTGAGATCTCTGCGCCCAGTAGCAGTGCTTCGCCTGTGCTTCCCCCTAATATAGTCCACAGTCAATATCTGCCTAGGAAATCGCCTAGTGTTAATCTGCATTGCTATTTGTACTCGTTGTGAATATGCAGGCCACAAATTAGGTGGTTTTTTTTTTGTTTTTTTATCACTTTTACTCAGGACATGCTAGCTGGCAACAAAGGATTCCATTCATTAAGCTAAGCTAAGCTAAGCTCACGCCGACCCTGTCAAACTAAAACAACGCATGCACTGAGACAAAAATGCATTTGCCCACCTATCTAAATGTAGGAAAGAAGGCGAATAAGCCCTATTTAAAAAAAAAAAAACTTTAAAGAAGCGAGACGCTGGTCAGTAGAACGAAAAAAAGCACAAGGTCTAGAGACGTGTGGCTTGAATGACGTAATGCGAACGCAACTTAAAGACGTCTGTCCAGCACGTCTTTACAGTGAAAAGCAGTGGGAAAGAAGTGCAGTGGAATGGAAAAAGGCCCCTTAGAACGGCCCCTTAGATGACATTATGAATGTAACCTCATAAATGAGTGATTTTCAATGCTTTTTATTGGCAGCACGAATACTGGCATCAATGCAGGTGAAGAAATGGGAGCAAGCATGATTAAGATGGCTACGTTGACGACTTAAAAGGCAGCTGACTGGGCTTGGAACAGAGCAATGATGGTTTATTTATAGTGTGATTTTATTCTCAGGGTTATTAATGCTGTTTTTATTTTTGTGGCATTTAAAGGGATTGTGCTTATTTAGCAGAATGTTCTGGGTAGTTCTATTGCAGTGATTAATAGCTTAAAGCAGACACTCATCCCACAAAATTCAAGAACAAACTTAATGTTTTAATCAATATGTGCAGTACATATTTCTTTTCCGGCTGCAGAGGAGCAAAACTTCATGCTCTTGTACTTAAATGCAGTTTATTAAACAAACACACACTTCTCAAACTCACCTCCAGAAAGGCTTTCGCTCAAGGCTCAGACGTCTACAGACCTTTGAGTTTGTTACGGATCCATCTGAGAGTGTTTTATTCTGTGTCCAGAAGGACATCAGCCGTCTGGAAACTTCTATACTGGACGTCTGTGCTGATGTCAGGCTTCTATTGTAGCTGCAGGTTCACTATCTTTTCTATAAGTTTGCAATGATTTTTATTTTTGTATGCAAGAGTACATGGTGATTCCTGAATATGAAGCAAATCTCAGTTGCAATTCTGCTTGGGTTGATTTTCAGTTTTAGTTAACAATAACAACACTGATCAAAAATGCATATTGATTGGTTTTTAAATGAACAGTTTGAGCTCTAAAAACGATGTATTTTATTTACTGATTCTATTTTATATTCTATTTCTATGTAATACTACAAAGAAATTAGCATAAACATAACTCTTTTTGGGTCTTGTAGGTCCAGGTGATCCAGGACCATCAAGGTATGAGATGCATGACGCCCGGATAAAGTGCCTTGGAAAAATTCACCTCATGAAAATGGTAGTATTTTTCAACATTCACAATTAAAACTAAATGTTCTCAAAGGTTGTTTTTTTTTTTTGCAATGATGCCATATAAGAATTTTTGGTTTGAACCTCTGCAATGGAAAAGATGCAAATAAAGAGTCTTTATTTTTAAGAGTGTATGTAAGACTCGTCATTTCAACAATAATACTGGGTTTGCTGGTCTAAGCTGGTCCCCTGTCTTGGTCAAACTGGTCTGTTGGCTGGTTTTATGGGGGTTTTGGACACTTTTAAACTTGAAGACCAGCCTTAAACAAGCAAAAACTAGCAAACTATTCTGTCAATGCTGTCCTACTGAAGATCCACTGTCAGTTTGCCCACATATATTGGCAAAAGAGAAGCATTTCTGACTTTTGTTGCTTTTTCACATCACTGAATCTTGGCGTCACATTTTCACGCATAAATGCATCACACTTTTATTTCTCCAACAAATTTCAATTGTAGATCCTGCTGTGCCTGAATCAGATAATTCGGTGAAAGCATTGTATATGTGGAAACTGCTAGAACAGAATCGATTTGCTGCGTTATATAGAGTCGTCCCATTACCATCCCAAACCAGGTGTATGTTTCAGATTGATTTTATGTAAATGTGGTGGCGTCCCATTGGGCAAACCTGCCAGTGAGACAAATATACGGAAGAAAATCGTCCTTGTCCTATTGATCCTGGCTCATATAATCAGTAATCTATGGTCACGCTTGAACACATCGATCAGGAGACTCATCCGACAGTGTCAACAAACACAACCGGGTGATCAGTCTCTTTAACCCGCTCTATAGGGTTTCTGTATCAACATTAGTCAGTTGTTCTTGTGTTGATGCATTTATTTCTTATTGAAACAGGTAGTGGGGTGATTTTAAAATGCCTTTAGTTGTACGTCACAACCACAGAAATTAATACTTGACTTCAGCAATGATGCATTTAATTGGTCAAAGTGACAGTAAAGACTTGCATAATGTTATAAAAGATTTCTGTTTCAAATAAATGCTGTTTTACCATTGTGAAATGTTTCTTGAGCAGCAAATCATCATATTAGAATGATTTCCGAGGGATCATGTGACACTGAAGAGTAATGATGCTGAAAATTCAGCTTTGATCACAGGAATAAATGACATTTTAAAATATATTAAAATAGAAAACATTTATTTTAAATTGTAATAATATTTCACAATTTTACTTCTCTAAAAGCTACAAAACCTGGATTTACTGACATCTTTAAAATCACTTAAACATCGCAAGCCTGTCTTCCTGTTGAAGCGGTGTATTTTAGCCATAATAAGCTGTAAAGTGGGCAGACTTTAAAGTGATTGTCAAAAGTCTTTTTCTGTGAGTCTAGAAAGCGATTGTTGATTGATGTTGGAGAGCTCATGTTAGATCTGTCAAATCTTTGCCTGCTTGAAAAGACTTTGTTCATGTTTTGTTCTCTTGTCTTTCCACTTGTTCTCTCTCTCAACCCATCTTAGCATGCACAGAAATACCTGACTTTATTAAAACCGAAGAGTTTCTGTAACTCACAGGCACATTGATATGCTGTTCTGTTCATATCGCTCCTTGTGCAATCCACACAGCAGACACTTCACTTCACAAATTATTCCAGTAGAGTTTAGCATTACAAGTTGCTAATAAGTATTAAAATGCACAGTACACACATATTAAATAGTCTATCGTTATTAAACTTATTGAGTATTTAGCTATAGTAATTAATAGTAAGTAAAAAAAAAAAAAAGGGAAGGCGGGGGGGGGGGGGTAATAATTTGGCAGGGAGTCGAAATTCGGCACAACACCAGGTTCATGTTTTTGACACCTTAAAATGCAGCATATGTAGGCAGAGTCGTTGTGTCGCTCTCAGTAAAATGTGTTTACAGCATGTGACACGCCACTTTCATTTATCATGCAGGCTGTGCATAAGTGCAGTGTGTGTGTGTTCCTATCTATATGTTTTGTCTTGTGTGACTGTGAAGTGAACAGGGTTTCGTCTGTTAATGCCTCTCTCCACATAAGCACACACTGACTGACATGAATTATTTGCTAGACATTTAAATTCGCTCTTGCTGCACAAGCTTTCCTAGTTCAGAGATGTTACAGTTGAGAAATTCACTAAAGATCTTTCGTACATTATTCAGCGATACCGGATGTTTCATGGAAATAGCCTGTTTATATGCATGAGAATGTGAAACTTTTCTGCTTTGTTCAGATAGGCGGCAAACATACGATTTCTTTATTTATCCTGCTATAGCTGACTGAAATCACGAGTCAAACAGAAAACCGCATACAATCGAATGTTTACAAATCAGATCCAAACCGCATACATGTGTAGCATGAAATCTGATTAAAATCTAATATATTTGTTGCTAATACTTTATTTTGATGGTCCACTTTAGACATTCTACTAACTATAAGTAACTTTGCATTTGCATGTCAAGTGCAGTCATTAGAGTATTAATAGACTGTGTGCTTAATGTCTGCAAACGCTTTATTCTGATGCTCCTCAACAGACATTCTGCTGACTATATGTAACTTAGCAAATACAACTACTAACCTAACAGTCTACTGATACTCTACTGAGAGTTTGTTGCATGTAGTGGCAAAGTTACTCATAGTTAGTAGAATGTCTGAAGTGGACTATGGAAATAGTGTTTATTTGTTTGTTCATTATTTCTTGAATACAGATGTATTTGGCCTCTTGTATGCGTCTGCTATCACTCCAGATCTTAAAGGTTTTATATTAGATTTTAGTTGATGTCTGTGACTCTATCACAGTCTCCATGTTTGTGTGTTTTTCTCTCTCGATATTCAGAGACTAATGAAGAAGGTGAAGTCATTCCCAGTCCTTGAGGAGGACACAAAGACTTTAAAGAACAAACAAACAAACAAACAAAAGCCACTCGAGTGCAGTCTGGGTGGAGGATGCGTGTCGGCCCTTTTAATCTCCCCTCTTCCACTTCCTTTCTGAGAGGTGTTACCAAGGCAACCGTCAGCAACATCCAACCACTCCAGGTTAGTGATTAGGGATGCAAATCTGAATCTGGGAGTGTATTTACTGGACAGCGCAGGTCTTTATAATGTGATCATATGTATGAGAGAGCCCTGTTGAAGATTATACTGGTCCTCTGGGACTGGGGCTGGAGGCGAGTGCTGAGCTTGTGTTTCCACTGCGTCCTTGAGCCAGAGACTTTCTGCTACAGCGGACCGCACTTTCAATGCACTTCAGTGCCTCTTTGCTTCAAGCATCTGCAAAATGAGATGATTTTGAATCCGTTGCACATGATATTAAAGGAATTTAGAAGCTGAAAGTTTTCTCATTTTACACGGCATGCTCTGTCTGTGGCTCTCGTCCCAGAAGAGAAGAAACTATCAAATTAAGCATCATTCACATTTCTACATCTGAAAAATCAAGTTTGCTCTTCTTATTACTTTTAAGAGGGCTTTTTTTACTACATAACTACAATCACAAGGATGTGAGTTTGCTTGCTTGACGAATCGGACAGTCGTTTTAGATTGCTAGCAGCATATTGTTTTAAAGAACACAAGGCTTTCAAATTTCATAATTTGTATTGTAAATTTCAAAAAGAAGAGGAAAAGATTTAGGTAACACTATACTTAAAACCTTTGTTTAATGCATTATAAAGATATTCATAATGTATGTTATAATGCATTAGATCTTTTCATAAATAATTTATAACCAAAGTTAAAATGCATTATAATATTTGCAGATTCTGAAATTGGTTATTTGTCATTTGTTTTAATGCATTATACTTTCTAAAGGTGTATTCTTATCAGATAATAGATAAGTATTATAATGTATTATAAATGTGGTTATACTTATTCATGAGACCATTCAATGCATTATAAGGTGCATTACATAATTAATGCATTAAACATACTTTTATAATTTACTATATATAAAGGCTTTATTTAAAGTTACCGTGATATTTTTTTATTTAATAGGTTATATTGTTTTGCTTGTTGATGGATGCGTGTTAGTTAACTTTATTAAAAATATAAAAAATAATATTTAAATTAGTTTTATATATTTAAATTTAATTTAAAAAAGGACAGAGTATATTTATATTTTACAAGATATTTTTGGATGCCATCCATCCATCCATCTTCTTCCACTTATCCGGGGCCGGGTCGTGGGGGCAGCAGTCTAAGCAAAGATGCCCAGACTTCCCTCTCACCAGACACTTCCTCCAGCTCTTCCGGGGGGACGCCGAGGCGTTCCCAGGCCAGCCGGGAGACATAGTCCCTCCAGCATGTCCTAAGTCTTCCCCGGGGTCTCCTCCCGGTGAGATGCGCCCAGAACACCTTCCCGGGAAGGCGTCCAGGAGACATCCGGAACAGATGCCCGAGCCACCTCAGCTGACCCCTCTTGATGTGGAGGAGCAGCGGCTCGACTCTGAGCTCCTCCCGAGTGACCGAGCTTCTCACCCTATCTATAAGGGATCGTCCAGCCAGAGAAAGCTCATTTCGGCTACCTGTGTCCGGGATCTTGTCCTTTCGGTCATGACCCAAAGCTCATGACCATAGGTGAGAGTAGGAACGTAGATTGACCGGTAAATCGAGAGCTTCGCCTTGCGGCTCAGCTCTTTCTTCACCACGACAGACCGGTACATCAACCGCATTACTGCAGAAGCTGCACCGATCCGTCTGTCAATCTCCCGTTCCATCCTTCCCTCACTCGTGAACTAGACCCCAAGATACTTGAACTCCTCCACTTGAGGCAGGAACTCTCCACCAACCTGAAGTGGACAAGCCACCCTTTTCCGACTGAGAACCATGGCCTCGGATTTGGAGGTGCTGATTCTCATCCCAGCCGCTTCACACTCGGCTACAAACCGTCCCAGTGCATGCTGAAGGTCCTGGTCTGAAGGGGCCAGCCTGACAACATCATCCGCAAAAAGCAGAGATGAAATCGTGTGGTCCCCAAACCTGACACCCTCCGGCCCATGGCTGCGCCTAGAAATTCTGTCCATAAAAATTATGAACAGAACCGGCGACAAAGGGCAGCCCTGCCGGAGTCCAACACGCATTGGGAACAAGTCTGACTTACTGCCGGCAATGCGAACCAAGCTCCTGCTCCGGTCGTACAGGGACCGGACAGCCCTTAGCAAAGGGCCCTGGACCCCATACTCCCGGAGCATCCTCCACAGGATGCTGCGAGGGACACAGTCCTTCTCCAAATCCACAAAGCACATGTGGATTGGTTGGGCAAACTCCCATGAACCCTCCAGCACCCTGGAGAGAGTATAGAGCTGGTCCAGTGTTCCACGACCGGGACGAAAACCGCACTGTTCCTCCTGAATCCGGGGTTCTACTATCGGCCGTATTCTCCTCTCCATTCTCTCTCCAGTTCCCTGGCATAGACTTTCCCGGGGAGGCTGAGAAGTGTGATCCCCCTGTAGTTGGAACACACCCTGCGCTCCCCCTTCTTAAAAAGAGGGACCACCACCCCGGTCTGCCATCCTAAAGTTACTGTCCCCGACCGCCACGTGATGCTGCAGAGGCATGTCAGCCAAGACAGCCCCAAAACATCCAGAGACTTGAGGTACTCAGGGCGGGTGTCTTATCCACCCCTGGTGCCTTGCCACCGAGGAGTTTCTTGACTACCTCGGTGACTTCAGCTTTGGTGATGGACGAGTCCACCTCCGAGCCCTCAGCCTCTGCTTCCTCAAGAGAAACTGCATTTCGTTGCCTTGTACCTGTACTTGTGTAATGACAATAAAGTTGAATCTAATCTAATCAATGGAAGATGCGTCGGTGGCATTGAAGAGATCCTCGTATTCTTTCCACCGTCTGACGACATCCCTAGTTGAGGTCAACAGCTGCCCACCTCCACTGTAAACAGCATTGGTAGGGCACTGCTTCCCTCTCCTGAGGCGCCGGACGGTTTGCCAGAATCTCTTCGAGGCCAGCCGGTAGTCCTTCTCCATGGCCTCACCGAACTCCTCCCAGGCCAGATTTTTTGCCTCCACAACCACCCAGGCTGCAGTCCGCTTGGCCTGCCAGTAACCGTCAGCTGCCTCAGGAGTCCCACAAGCCAGCCAGGCCCGATAGGACTCCTTCTTCAGCTTGACGGCATCCCTTACTTCCGGTGTCCACCACCGGGTTTGGGGTTTGGCGCCTCGACAGGCACCGGAGACCTTACGGCCACAGCACCGAGCGGCCACGTCGACAATGGAGGTAGAGAACATGGTCCACTCGGACTCAATATCTCCAGCCTCCCTCAGGATCCGGTCGAAGCTCAGCCGGAGGAGGGAGTTGAAGAGCTCTCTGACCGACTATCTCTAGTCGGTACCTCTCAACCTCACGCACAATCTCAGGCTCCTACCCTGCCAGCGAGGTAAGGTTCCACGTCCCAAGAGCTAGTTTCTGTGTCCAGAGATCCGGTTTTCGAGGCCCCCGCCCTTCGACTGCCACCCGATCCACTAAGCACCGGCCCCTTACGGTCCCTCCCGTAGGTGGTGAGCCCACAGGAAGGCGGCCCCAGCTGTGCCATGCCGGGCGATGTCACGGTCCTCGATTTTAAGTTCATCATAAAGGGTTTTTGAACCGCTCTTAGTCTGACCTGTCACCTAGGACCTGTTTGCCTTGGGAGATCCTACCAGGGGCATATAGCCCAGGACAACATAACTACTAGGGTCATTCGGATACTCAAACCCCTCCACCACAGTAAGGTGGCAGTTCAAGGAGGGGCTTGAATTTTTGGATGAATTAACAAAAAAAAAAAAAAATACTAATAGTATTTTAAAAGTTTTTAAACATTTCCTCTGCTGCACAAACTCTGAAATCAACGATTCATGCCCTTAAAACTGGCTGGATGGTGAAAAGTGGATCTTCTGTTGAAGAGTGAGCCGGAAGGAAGAGCTTAAAAAATAGTTGGGAAGTCATTTCAGATATGGATTAAGTCATTACATATAGATAAAAGAAATGATTTTCTTTGGAAAAACGTGCACTGATGAATCATGCATTACAATACAATCATGTATTAAAGTTAATAGAGTCAAGTTTGGTTTGCTCTTCAAAGGGTTTTTTCAAGTATTCGGTGTGTTTGTTACATCCGTCTGTGCAGTGCTGTGTAACATCACCTATTCACACACAGTCTCTCTCTGACTGCAGACACCAGGACAGAGATGCTCATTCCTCCACCGGCTGATTAAAGGAATCCCACATTTGCATCATTAGAAACCACAGGTTCTTCCAGAGCAATTAACACACCGTTGAGCGTTGCTATGGTGACTGACGTAGACACAAGACGTAAAGATGAGAGCTGAGATACAGCACTGGCACAACTCAAAATAACTGTCATCTCTCTCTCTCTCTCTCTCTCTCCCTCTCTCTCTCTCTCTCTCTCTCTCTCTCTCTCACACACACACACACACTCCGTCCTCCTGCACTCCACAGTAGTTCGAAATCTTAGTTAAAATGTTGACTGTGGCACAATTTATTGTAGCCTAACTTTTACAGCTGTTTGTGCTGCTGAGAACATTACACAGCAAAGGTTTGATCATTTAGATGCTGATGTAGTACGGGGTAAATTGTGCCAGTTTTTACTGTAGTTGTCCTCTTCGGAGAGGAAATGAGACTAAAATGAATGCTAATGTAAAATTAACGCTCCCTAAATGCATTTCAGAATGTTTGCCATCAAACGAAATGAGAGGAAAGAATCTTCATCATCTGGCCATTGATGAAATATGGTTCTGAAACACCTAAACTGTATCCTTTTGATGGGTAAGTTAAATCATTACGGAATATGTGCATGATTTATGTTTCAAATAAACGTGAACATTAGTCAGACTAATGCACAACCCTCTCCACAGTTTAATTAGCTGCAGATTATTAATATTTTCATAAACCAGCCATGTTCATAATAAGTATGTATTTTGCTTCTTTTTCAGCATTTTCAATAGTATTTGTTATAATAGTGGCATAGCACTGGCTACAATGGTGTGCAAAATACTTTATTAATAATTCATGCACTGTAAAAAAAAAAGATTATTGATGTGTTTTACCATCTGTTTCAGAAATTTCCTCCTTCAAAATTTCACATTTAAGTCAATGATATTTACTAGCATTTTCTGGGTGAAAATAGTTTGAGAGGAAATCCTACACCGGTTTTATTCAGTGTGGTTAATCTTTAATCAAATGCTGTAAGTGACATGAATTCAGTTCACCAACATGTGTGTTATACATTTTTGGACCTGGATACATTTGCTTTGATATAAAATGCTTTTTTAAAGTTTGCACTCAGAAAAAAAGGTACAAAAGCTGTCACTGGTGCAGTACCATTTCAAAAGATGCACCTTTATTTAGCCCTAAAGGGTGCATATTAGCAATCTAAAGAAACATATTAGTACTTAAATGTGAGTGCGGGTTTAAGGGGGTGACACAGTTTACCCATGACCAATCTCACCCCAGAATCCCCTATTACCTGAATGTAGACGTCTTGTCCCCTTCAAAACCCATCAGAGACTGTTTGCTCGGCGGATGAGAGGACGTAACGAATCTCCTGACACAAGCGTTTGGACATCTGACATTATACCAATCTGAATTCGGCAGCATCTAATTGACCTTTGAAGAGCAGAATACATTCCCGCCATGCAGCCATCAGACTCATGCATTCGTTAATCTAACGTTAATTACTGGCCAAAGTTGCAAAATAATGAGAATCTAAAAAAAAATAAAGGATGAGAGATAAAAGCTCTTGACAGTGGCTCACTTATTAGAGCCATTTGCAGATAAGGCAGGATTTCTCATTGTGCTGATGACGCGTTTCTCTAAAAACGTGTTGAAGTGTCTCTCTGAATATTGTTCCCAATTAATTCAACGTTTACTGGTTATATTGAGGAGTGATGAAGGTCCCCACTGTTCTTGATGTGTTCCTGTTTCATCTCTACACCCTTCAGGAGAGTAAGTATCAATAACTCTCATCTGTCATTTTTCCTCTGTGATCACGGGGCATTTCCTAATAGTCAGACTCCGACTCATCTGAAACGGTGAAGCCCGCGAGTCAAGAGCCCTGGATAAATGTTAAGGGAAATCATGAATCATCCTTTGATGTGTTTCTCCCGCTCAGACCCCAGCTGCCTTTGCCTGGAGAAGTGGCCTAAAAAACACAAGCACTTTGGATATGGAGTAACACCGACTCCATCTGGTGACTCATTGCAGGTACATTTAAACGGGTGGTTGAATGTGATTTCACTTTTTTTTTACTTTAGCTAGTGTGTAATGTTGCTGTTTGAGCATAAACAGCAAAAAAAATGTATTTTGTAATTGTTCATTTTTAAATGATACAAAATAAAATAGAACATACATTTAAATTAGAATAGAATAATAATTTTCATGATACATTTTGTTGTAGTTTCAGGTGGAATTTTTTCATTTATTCTGATGAATTATTGTACTATCACAGGATGTATACAAAAGCTTGCTTTCTGAATCTCTCTCTCTTTCACTCTCTATCTCTATTTATACACTATTGTTTTTATGTTTTATTTCTGGTTATGACGCAAACAGTAAATTCCAGTGACCACTTTATGATTTCTGGATCAAGCAAAAGCTTCATCTCAAACCTCAAGAGCTCAAGTAATCGATGGAACTTCAGCGTGGACTGTGCTCAAAAGATATCCTTACAACTCAAATATTACTATTAATTTATCCATACGTTTTCATCAATGTAAATGAGTGTCATTTGAGAACGAATTATAACTTATTATTATGAATTATTTGCCTGACGTCGTCATACTCAGATTCTAGTCAGAATGAACTTCCCGACCTTAAAATAGTGTGGGCGGGGCTAGGTTCGGCTGGCATCCAGGCTAATGAATTAATTCTTTTAACATTGCTGTCAGGTTAAGAATGTAACTTACGTTGACATTGCAGGGCGGCCTGAGAGTCAATCGAGGCTGCTGGCGTGTCTCCTGAGCATCACCTGTGCCACACTAGTCTCGAGTCGAGGAAGTCACTCAACAGGAAGTGGAGCTTTCTCAAACATAGACACACAGGTTGTGGAACAATTCAGAGGCTGCATCTTAGTAAGATAAAAGCCAACATTTTTTTTTTTTTTTTTACATTTGTATCGTTTTATATTTGAGTAAGTTGAATGTTTAAAAGCATTTCTATAAAAAAAAATCCTTTCAATTTCATGATGACTTTGAAGCTTCAGATTTCCCTAAATTATTAATCTGATAAACCATTTAATTGTATTTAATATTGATATTATATATATTTTTGTTTCAAAACAAATTAAATGTAGCTGCACAAATCACTGATGGTTTTAACTTTTTTTTTTATTCTGAACATATTTTATTTAATAATAATTATAATTATAATAATAATAATTATTATTCAAGACACCTTTATTTATATAAAGGTATACCTTAATAAATTGACTATTACATAGTTTATTTGTATTTTTTTTATTAGTTTTCTGTAAATATGTAGTTTTGAGCCACCTTATCATAAAAAAAAAGTTGATGTTGAACTAAAAAAAAAAGTTCAACATCAATATTTAGACAAACCTTTTTTTCAGATATAATGACAAATTAATACAAATATCAAATATCCTGTAGTCTCTCAAATAATAACTGTTAATACTTCAGATTAACCATATTAATATGACTGTAAATATAAGCCACTCCTTCGAACACAAATCTCAAGAACGGTCTATGATGAGGGGCTATCTGGATATGAAATCTGCAAGAGGATTTATTTCAACATTAACATTTTGAACGGCAGTTTATCATATCAGGGTGCGGTTTAGACATCTCGAATCGAGAATGGGCCTGAGGCCAATATCCTTCTTCAGAACGAGGATGTAAGGGCGTTACTGTGTTTTCGTTTTCTTTTTCTTTTTCTTTTTCCAGAGGTTGTACTTGGGCTCAGAGGACGTGCGCATTGACGTCAGAGACCGAAGTGTGAATCACACCCCTAAAGCAGGGGGCCTGCGAGCAGAGTTAGGACGGTTACTTTCAAAATGCATTTCACTGCAGATTACAAAATACATGAAATACAAAAAACTTAAATCAGATTACTCAAGTTTAGTAACTTAATCTAAATACTTTGGAATGCTTTGAAATACTTAAGGTATGTAACACAAAAGAGCATGTTGTTATTACCACCTCAAAATTCCATCTACCAATCATAGGATTTGGTTTTCCTCTGCATTTTGTTTTTAACAACATCAGTATTCCACAGCATGTCTAGAAAATAAAAAATAAAACATTTAAATGTACCAATAAATATTGATTAACTACATTAAAGACCAATAAGTGTAATTTTAATGCAACACAAGAATATACTCAAAGTGTTTATCATTCAAACCGTTTTTCAAATTTTAGTAAACGGCAACCGGAATTTGTAGTAAAAAAACAAACAAACAAAGAAATTAAAGCAAGCATTTACACTTTTACTCTTAAACGTTTAACATTTAGACTTACTCTCCAACATTTAACATTTACTCTCCAACTTGAGCCCAATAAGGGTGATTGTAATGCAGCACGAGAGTGTGCTCAAAGTGCTCATGTGTCATGCAGCAACACTGAGTGAAAATTAGCCCTCGCTGACTATACATAGTCGTTGCAGTTTGGCCACATTAGATGGTCACACACTTCAATCAGTTGGGCTTCAGAGAGACTCATATCTTTTCAATGGCACGATACTCTTAGCTCCATCGGGTCACGGATGGGACAATGCACCTCATGTTGCCAGTGTTCTCAGCTGCTATTGGGGAGCGATGGGTCTTGTTCCAAATGGCAGCACATTTTGACAAGACACTTGAATACAATTTTCGTGAGACAACTTGTGATGCAGCCGTGCCTAACAAACCATACATCAATGGAAAGCTTATTCATTCAGCTTACATATGATGTATAAATCTTAATTTAAAAAAATGTAACCATGTGACTGGTTTTGTGGTCCAGGGTCACATATATCTACTGTGGTTCACACTGTTTCAACCAGTGATTCTTTCATGCTTTGAAATGATTTCTCAATCCACTGCATCAAAGTTTTTCAGCACATAAGGGCTTTCCCTCCACTAAATTCCTGCATATACGCATGCGGAAGACGGCATTCTCCATTATTGCATTCACCTGCATAATCATTCATCATCACCATCATTGTGTAATGCTGACATCATTTTCCTTGATGTAATTAAGACTTTTAGTCATGAAAATGTAACGAGTAACAGAAGAAAACACAAATGTCAGGACATGTCAAAACATCTCCAGGGCCCAGAAAACACCTCAGACCACAGAGGGTTAATGCACTGAGATCTAACATTAACAAGTTAACAAAGATCAATAGATCCTGTAAAAATATATTGCTCATTGTACGTTTATGTTAGTTAATGCATTAATTAATGTTAACAAATGAGACCCTGTCGTAAAGTGCTAGTAAAGTGGTTTGATGTGTAAACTGTTACAAAAAAATTCGAAATGTAAAATTAAATAGGAAATAATTTTCTGTGTAAAAATGACTGGCCGTGTTCCAGTGAAAATATGTTTTCTTGCATTCCAGGAGATGACTGGCTCTTGAGTAAAGGGCAGCGACGCATTTAAAAGCATCCTGTAACCCACAACAGGTGCAAGAGCCTTTTGAAGCAGCTGACTGATGTAAGTAAAATCTTTCTGTCTAATATTGGTCTCCATAAACCAAGTGCAGATTTTTGGTTTGAACGTTGAAGTGTGAAACGTTTTAGCGGAGTCCCGGGGCATGCTTCCTGGTGAAGATGCATTTACTTGTTTCTTTAGTATCTTATATCATCCACACACGGGAAAACTGATTGTTTGCTCAATGATTCAAGAAGGTGCAAGATCTTGATTTTAACTTGTACTTGCCCCTGTGGAAATGTAATATAGTTCTTGTAATTGTTTAACTATAATTCAGGTAAGACCATTGATGGCTTCTCATTACCAAGCTTAGGTTAATGTTGACATTTTTTCCTTTTTTTATCTATAGCATTTGTTATGAAAAATAGCAACCTACATATTCAGAAACTATAGACACAACATGCCGGTTACAAGCGAATTGGTCTGAATGATCCGTTTGCAGCTGTTTTTGCGTAAGCTGTTCAATTATCTGATCAGAGCAAGTATCCCATTTATTTACTTGTATAAAAACCAGCTGAAATAGTTATTTTTGACTCAAATTCTGCCAAAATCCATCATGAGTAAAATGATCGTAGCTGGAGAGTATTTGACTATTGCCGCAAAAAAGTAAGTTATACTAGTGCTGAATTTTAATGGTACATATACATTTGGGTGAAGATTAAGATGAATTATTACCAAAGTTGACAGTGTAACTTTTTGATCACTCAATTTGATATTAAATATTGGCTTTAAAATTACTTAGATTTGATTGAATGTTTTCTAATAAGGGTTTTTATTAAGAGATATTCCAGAGTAACATTGGTTTAAGTGCATTTATAATAATACATGATATTCTAATAAAGCTCTCTCTGATTGCAGAAGAAGGACTTTGACGTTCTGGTTTTATCTGACTTCATCATCATGAGATTGTCTCTGGTTTCACAGCTTCTGCTGGTGTTCACATCAGTCCTGAGTCTGACACTGAGTAAGCTTTAGTTTAACATCTGTTTGATTAATGTAGCAAAGATGTCAGTGAGTTTCTGAATTCAATCTCTTTCTCTTTAAAAGCCAGGGCACAAACAACAACTGCAACAACACTTACAGGTATAGATAGACCTTTATTACTTAATAAATAATAATTAAAAAAAATTAAAAAACATATATAAATAGAATAAATAGCCTTAATTAGAATGGTAAAAAAAAAAGTTCTATAGTTATTAAGTAATCAATTTAAACTATTTGCAAATAATACTTTGTTTTAAAATGTGCACACATTCACTCTTAATCGTATGTCGAAAACACAAACGTTTCTTGTCTCGCCACATTCATTTCTGAATTAGCCAACATGAATCATGACTGCATATTTTCAATTCAAACCGGCGAAATTTAATAAAAGGTTGAGCAGTTTGCATTACTAGATAGTCTATTACTGTTCATCGCTGAATATTTCTTTCGTAAAACAGTACTTGCATCTTTTACATCTTTCCAAGAACTGTGATGGTCACAGTGAGACAGTAAGATCCGCCTTCTTTGATTTGATTGGCCATCTCAATAATTTTGACATTGACGATCGCTGTTAGACCACTGAGGCAGAGCAGCCTAAATATTTAATCAGACTAAAAATACAACTGTTAAAACTTTTTGTCATCCTAACAAATAACATGTTTACTCATTCTACACTAAAATAAGATATGATAAGATAAATAAAATTAGAAAATAATAATTCCAATATTTTTTACATTTTTATTCATAGCTCAGACAAATAATTGGCTCTGGTCTAAGTCAACAATGATTAGGATTATAAGGAACATACTTCAAATACTCTTAAAGGGTTAGTTCACCCAATAATGAAAATTCTGTCAGTAATTACTCACCCTCATGTTGTTCCAAAGATATTTTTGATTAAATCTGAGAGCTGTCTCACTCCTCCACAGGCTTATGGACACTATAACTTGCTGGCCCAGAAAATGTATTAAAGACATCGTTAATATAGTCCAAGTGACTCCAGTGGCTCAATCTTAAATTTAGCCAGCACTCAGATTTCATCAAAAATATCTTAATTTGTGTTCCGAAGATGAACGAAGGTCTTACGGGGTTGGAACAACATGAGGGAGAGTAATTACTGACAGAATTTTCATTTTTGGGTGAACTAACCCTTTAAGAATTTCTAGTGTTGACAAGTTTTACACATTTAATTTTTTCTGTAATTTTATGTAAGTTAAAATATAGATTTTTGTGGAATTTTTAAATGAAAGACGAAAAATAAAGAACCCATTTTACTTATATTTACCAAGCGTGCCAATATTAGTCCACAGTTACACCAGTCCACCACCAGAGGTCATCATCTTCCCACTACTAATCGCAGCCAGATTCCTCACACATGACATGAACAAACACGAGCCTCAGAAATCAATGTACATTTATTTTTATTTTTTTTATTGGCAGCACCAGAAATATTCTACCCATTCAGCTCATCAGGGGACACAAAAAACGCTGCTGTTGATGATGGAAGCTCCTCAGTTATTCCACTGTTGAGTCCATTTCTGTTCTTTGGCCGCACACACCAGCAGATTTATGTAAGAATTTGATTCCATCTTGATTCAAAGTCTAACTGTGAGTGGCGGATGGTTTATAAACTCATCTGTGACCAGTAAAACCTGTGGCTGTGATATTGACAAAATGTCTCATGTTTCAGGTTAATAATAATGGACACCTCACATTCAACCAGGCTTTATTAAAATATGTGCCCTACTCCTTTCCTGCTAATGAAAGCCAAGATACAATTGCTGGTCTCTGGACCGACCTTGACAACAGTGTGAGAGGTGTGGTTTCATATCATCAGTACACTAGTGGAAGTGTTCTCACACGCGCCACTCAGGATATAAACAATCATTTCCCAAATCTGGACTTCAGCGCTTCTTGGGTCTTTGTTGCAACGTGGGATAAAGTCCCTTACTACAGCTTGACCAGCACAGTAAGATTGATATACTTCTGAAATATGAATGTTTACACTTTAGTTATTCAATTTCAAAATACTTCATTGGCGTGAACACAATAATATACAAAGAAAGTGGCAGAGAAAATAGTAATAAATTAAAACAATAATAACAATGATGTCACTGAGTACTGTTCATGCAAATAACAATATAATGTTATTTAAAAAAAAAAAAAAAAAGATGTACAATGAACACTACATTTTTTTTCCCTAACCTTTCAGGAAACATCATTTCAAGTGGTTTTAATTTCAGGCAGTTATTTTTCATTTATTCTGATGAATTATGGTGACACATCTGTAACAAAGCTTCCGGTGGAGGTAAAATAAACTTCTTTTCTTTATCAGAACAAAATGTTACTATACACTATATAACAATGTACACTATGTGTACTGTTTAAATTTATCTTTTGCTTTTTCATGTTTTGTATAGGCTGGTTATGACACAGTCAACTCCACAGACTTCTTTGTGATTCCTGGATCAAACAGCGGAAACTCCATCTCAAACCTCAAGAACTCCAGTAATGTCCATGTTCCCGGTCGATGGGTCTTTAGGGTGGACAGTGGACATATCCCATGTAATATTTTGTATGATTATTTAATGCGTACACTGTAAAGAAAAAGTAACAAATCTGTCAGAATAATTCACTAAAAATACAGTAAAAGTTTAACATATTTACAGAACGACTTGTTCATTTTACAGTTTAAAACTTTAAATGACAAAAAATTATAATTTAAACCTGTTAGTCCAGTAGCCCTTTTCTGCTAAATTAGCAAGGCCATATTGCTACGTAAATCTGTTTTGTACATTTACCATAATAACACTGCTGGTAAAGAGAAAGACACATGATGAATCAAAGTTAATCACAAACAGCTTTTTTCACAGGCAGAAGTAAATACTAGAAGGAGCACAGTCTCATGAACACAAATACAAAACACCATCACTGTAACACACGACACTAAAATAATGCAATAAACATTAATTTAACAACATAAGATGTAACATAAACCCCCAATGAACATAACTGATAATAAACTAAGAAACACAACCATCATCATCATCATCTTCTGCTTATCCAGGGCCGGGTCACGGGGGCAGCAGTCTAAGCAGAGATGCCCAGACTTCCCTCTCCCCAGACACTTCTTTCAGCTCTTCCGGGGGGACACCGAGGCATTCCCAGGCCAACCGGGAGACATAATCCCTCCAGCGTGTCCTAGGTCTTCCCCGGGGTCTCTTCCCGGTGGGACATGCCCGGAACCTTCCCGGGAAGGCGTCCAGGAGGCATCCGAAACAGATGCCCGAGCCACCTCAGCTGACCCCTCTTGATGTGGAGGATCAGCGGCTCTACTCTGAGCTCCTCCCGAGTGACCGAGCTCCTCACCCTATCTCTAAGGGATCGCCCAGCCACCCTGTGGAGAAAGCTCATTTCGGCCGCCTGTATCCGGGATCTTGTCCTTTCGGCCATGACCCACAGCTCACGACCATAGGTTAGAGTAGGAACGTAGATTGATCGGTAAATCAAGAGCTTCGCCTTGCAGCTCAGCTCTTTCTTCACCATGACAGACCAGTACGTCGACCGCATTACTGCAGAAGCTGCACCGATCCATCTGTCAATCTTCCGTTCCGTCCTTCCCTCACTCGTGAACTAGACCCCAAGATACTTGAACTCCTCCACTTGAGGCAGGAACTCTCCACCAACCTGAAGTGGACAAGCCACCCTTTTCCGACTGAGAACCATGGCCTCGGATTTGGAGGTGCTGATTCTCATCCCAGCCGCTACACACTCGGCTGCAAACCGTCCCAGCCCATGCTGAAGGTCCTGGTCTGATGGGGCCAGCACGACAACATCATCCGCAAAAAGCAGAGACGAAATCGTGTGGTCACTAAACCTGACACCCTCCGGCCCCTGGCTGTAAAAATTATGAACAGAACCGGTGACAAAGGGCAGCCCTGCCAGAGTCCAGCATGCACCGGAAACAAGTATGACTTGCTGCCGGCAATGCAAACTAAGCTCCTGCTCCGGTTGTACAGGGACCGGACAGCCCTTAGGAAAGGGCCCCGGACCCCGTACTCCCAGCACACCCTCCACAGGACGCCGCGAGGGACACAGTCGAATGCCTTCTCCAAATCCACAAAGCACATGTGGATTGGTTGGGCAAACTCCCATGATCCCTCCAGCACAGAGGGTATAGAGCTGGTCCAGTGTTCCACGACTGGGACGATGTTCCTCCTGAATCCGGGGTTCTACTATCGGCCGTATTCTCCTCTCCAGTACCCTGGCATAGACTTTTCCAGGGAGGCCGAGAAGTGTGATCCCCCTCCCCTGTAGTTGGAACACACCCTCCGGTCCCCCTTCTTAAAAAGAGGGATCACGACCCCAGACTGCCAGCCCAAAGGTACTGTCCCCGACCACCACGCAATGTTGCAGAGGCGTGTCAGCCAAGACAGCCCCAAAACATCCAGAGACTTGAGGTACTCAGGGCGGATCTCATCTCTCTCAAGGACTCGGGACGTTTTTTGCTGGGAAAATCAAAAACGTGACGCTCGCTCCCCAAAAACTTCTCTTCTGTTCTATGATGACATATGCTTACACAGTGTACAGGATAATGCAGAAAGAGCTATTACTGTAATGTCAATGTGTCATGAAAAAGTAAAAGGTTTAATTCAATCTATAATCTTATATAGCAAGATATATTGTCCATAGCTGAAATACAACAAACTATCACAGCAATGTAATTTGAATGATCTCATCTGTCGTCATAATGCTGGTGAATTGCAGAGCTTGTGCAAATACACTGAACAAAATTATAAACGCAACACTTTTGTTTTTGCCCCCATTTTTCATGAGCTGAACTCAAAGATCTAAGACGTAGATCTAAGGGTCCGAAAACCAGTCAGTATCTGGTGTGACCACCATTTGCCTCACGCAGTGCAACACATCTCCTTCGCATAGAGTTGATCAGGTTGATTGTGGCCTGTGGAATGTTGGTCCACTCCTCTTCAATGGCTGTGCGAAGTTGCTGGATATTGGCAGGACCTGGAACACGCTGTCGTATACGCCGATCCAGGGCATCCCAAACATGCGCAATGGGTGACATGTCCGGTGAGTATGCTGGCCATGCAAGAACTGGGATGTTTTCAGCTTCCAGGAATTGTGTACAGATCCTTGCAACATGGGGCCGTGCATTATCATGCTGCAACATGAGGTGATGGTCGTGGATGAATGGCACAACAATGGGCCTCAGTCACGGTATCTCTTTGCATTCAAAATGCCATCAATAAAATGCACCTGTGTTCGTTGTCCATAACATACGCCTGCCCATACAATAATCCCACCGCCACCATGGGCCACTCGATCCACAACGTTGACATCAGCAAACCGCTCACCCACACAACACCATACACGCTGTCTGCCATCTACCCTGTACAGTGAAAACCGGGATTCATCTGCGAAGAGAACACTTCACACTTCAGAACACTTCAGAGTTTGGAGAACTCCAAAGAGCCAGACGCCATCGAATGTGAGCATTTGCCCACTCAAGTCGGTTACGACGACAAACTGCAGTCAGGTCAAGACCCCGGTGAGGACGACGAGCATGCAGATGAGCTTCCCTGAGACGACTTCTGACACTTTGTGCAGAAATTCTTTGGTTATGCACAGTGGCGGAACTAGAGTTTTATACATGGGGTGGCCAGGGGGTGGCCACTGCTACTTGCGGGGGTACACAGTACACACACACACACACACACACACACACACTGTGGAAAAGCTTATGGAAGGAATTGGGTCACTCTGTTTGTGTCTATAAGTGTTGAACATCCAAAATATTTGCAGAAAACAAATCTGAAGCACCAAGGAGATAAGATACCGTAGCATGTGTCTGTTATGAACTGCTGCATTTATTTACAAAAAAAACTCACATTTACAATTTTTTTTTATTTTTTTTATTAGATATAGCAGGCATCAAGCAGATATGTACTTGAAATTTTTTTATTGCCCATCAATATAAAATCTTATCCTAGGAAGATTTAATACAACATAATTCTTTCATTATAATAATTTATAATTATTCTTTCTAATTATAATTATTTAATTTATAAAAAAAAAATTTGTGTTCATTTTTTGGTGAACTATCCTTTTAATCTGGCAAAATCTTCTCAACTTAAATTCCTGAATTTGGTATGTGATTGACTGCCTGTGTCTGGTAGATGCTCTGAGCTGTTGCTGGTCCTGAAGTCTGACCACACTGACTCTGACTAGCCAGTGGTGATGCAAGGGCTGGGGTCTGTTTGCATCTGATCTGCCTGTTAGTCCAGTCATTTTAAGCCAAAATGGGGGTCAACCTTGAACAAATTGCAACAGAAGCAAACTCAACTGATTTTGTATCCTCAATATGTCCTAAGTAAGGAAAAACAAGTCCCGAAGAATCCTATTAGGGGAAAGTTTCGAAAAAGACCCAAATATAGCCTATTCATACGCCTATTCATTCTTTCTCTCACATGAATAGGGTAAAAATTGTAACCTTTAGATATCACCATGAAAATTACTGAGTTGATTACTTACATCAAGACAAACAAAAAATGTATTACAAGTTTTTTTAAATTGTTTGTTAACATGGACAAATGGTGCATAATCTAATTATGTATGTGCTAATTTGCATAAATATCACAACAGATCTAAACATTGGGTATAGCCAGGAGAAAATGTCTTGTTGAATCTTGTTGACATATAACTGTAAAATACTTAATGTTAATGTCTGAATGGAACCCATTTAGGCTACCCATGAGCATTAATACATAGAGGCAGGAAGTACTTTAGAAACCAGCCTTTATTAATTTTTAAGAGATGGGGTTTGGGGCTGGGTCTGTGGGACTGTTTCTGGGGGACGAGTCTGAGGGAAGAACAGGAGACAAGGGTAAGGAGAATCCAGAAGACAAAAGGTAGGTAAAATAAAAAGTGAATCCCCAGAAACAGTTTTCAAAACTTTCCCCTAATGGGATTCTTCTGGACTTTTTTTCCTTACTCAGGACATATTGAGGATACAAAATTATTTGAGTTTGCTTCTGTTGCAATTTGTTAAACCTTTTTTCATAAAATGACTGGACTATGTTTGTGCTTATTAAAAATAACTCTTATATCTCTCCCTTTCTTTTCATGTTTAATTTACCCTGTTCAAAAATATGCCAAATTTAAAATATGATTCCAATCATATTCATATTCTAATCATCATCCAATTACCAACATTTTTTATCTTAACTCTTTCCAGTATAAAAAAAATGATTTCATGGCACCCCAGAATATTTTGTTGTATGAATATCTGAACATACCAAAAGAAAGAACAGTTAATTGATTTATAATGTTCTGTAATGTTTTTTGTTTTGTTTAACAGCCACAACAGCCACAACACCTGCATCACCAACACCTGCATTACCAACATCTCCATCAACAACACCTGCATCATTAACACCTGCATCACCAACACCTGCATCACCAACATCTCCATCACTAACATCTCCATCAACAACACCTGCATCACCAACACCTGCATCACCAACACCTGCATCACCAACATCTCCATCAACAACACCTGCATCACCAACACCTGCATCACCAACATCTCCATCAACAACACCTGCATCACCAACACCTGCATCAACAACACCTACGTCACCAACATCTCCATCAACAACACCTGCGTCACCAACATCTCCATCAACAACACCTGCGTCACCAACACCTACATCAACAACATCTCCATCAACAACACCTACGTCAACAACATCTCCATCAACAACACCTACGTCACCAACATCCCCATCAACAACACCTGCGTCACCAACATCTCCATCAACAACACCTGCGTCACCAACATCCCCATCAACAACAACTGCGTCACCAACATCTCCATCAACAACACCTGCGTCACCAACATCTCCATCAACAACACCTGCGTCACCAACATCTCCATCAACAACACCTGCGTCACCAACATCTCCATCAACAACACCTGCATCACCAACATCTCCATCAACAACACCTGCATTACCAACATCTCCATCAACAACACCTTCATCACCAACATCTCCATCAACAGCACCTGCATCACCAACACCTGCATCACCAACACCTGCATCACCAACACCTACATCACCAACATCTCCATCAACAACCCCTGCATCACCAACATCTCCATCAACAACACCTGCATCACCAACATCTCCATCAACAACACCTGCATCACCAACACCTGCATCACCAACATCTCCATCAACAACACCTGCATTATCAACATCTCCATCAACAACACCTGCATCACCAACATCTCCATCAACAGCACCTGCATCACCAACACCTACATCACCAACATCTCCATCAACAACACCTGCATCACCAACATCTCCATCAACAACACTTGCATCACCAACACCTACATCACAAACATCTCCATCAACAACACCTGTGTCACCAACATCTCCATCAACAACACCTGCATCACCAACATCTCCATCACCAACACCTGCGTCACCAACATCCCCATCAACAACACCTGCATCACCAACATCTCCATCAACAACCCCTGCATCACCAACACCTGCATCACCAACATCTCCATCAACAACACCTGCATCACCAACACCTGCATCACCAACATCTCTATCAACAACCCCTGCATCACCAACATCTCCATCAACAACACCTGCATCACCAACACCTGCATCACCAACACCTAAATCACCAACATCTCCATCAACAACCCCTGCATCACCAACATCTCCATCAACAACACCTGCATCACCAACACCTGCATCACCAACATCTCCATCAACAACACCTGCATCACCAACATCTCCATCAACAACACCTGCATCACCAACATATCCATCACCAACACCTGCATCACCAACACCTGCATCACCAACACCTGCATCACCAACACCTACATCACCAACATCTCCATCAACAACACCTGCATCACCAACATCTCCATCAACAACACCTGCATCACTAACATCTCCATCAACAACACCTGCATCACCAACACCTACATCACCAACATCTCCATCAACAACACCTGCATCACCAACACCTGCATCACCAACACCTACATCACCAACATCTCCATCAACAACATCTCCATCAACAACACCTGCATCACCAACATCTCCATCAACAACACCTGCATCACCAACACCTGCATCACCAACATCTCCAACAACAACACCTGCATTACCAACATCTCCATCAACAACATCTGCATCACCAACATCTCCATCACTAACATCTCCATCAACATCAACAACACCTGCATCACCAACATCTCCATCACTAACATCTCCATCAACAACACCTGCATCACCAACACCTGCATTACCAACATCTCCATCAACAAAACCTGCATCACCAACACCTGCATCACCAACACCTACATCACCAACATATCCATCAACAACACCTGCATCACCAACATCTCCATCAACAACACCTGCATTACCAACATCTCCATCAACAACACCTGCATCACCAACACCTGCATCACCAACTTCTCCATCACTAACATCTCCATCAACAACACCTGCATCACCAACACCTACATCCCCAACATCTCCATCAACAACACCTGCATCACCAACATCTCCATCAACAACACCTGCATCACCAACATCTCCATCAACACCTGCATCACCAACATCTGCATCACCAACACCTGCATCACCAACATCTCCATCACCAACACCTGCATCACCAACACCTGCATCACCAACACCTACATCCCCAACATCTCCATCAACAACACCTGCATCACCAACATCTGCATCACCAACATCTCCATCACCAACACCTGCATCACCAACAGCTGCATCACCAACATCTCCATCAACAACACCTGCATCACCAACACCTACATCCCCAACATCTCCATCAACAACACCTGCATCACCAACATCTCCATCAACAACACCTGCATCACCAACATCTCCATCAACACCTGCATCACCAACATCTGCATCACCAACACCTGCATCACCAACATCTCCATCACCAACACCTGCATCACCAACATCTCCATCAACAACACCTGCATCACCAACATCTCCATCAACACCTGCATCACCAACATCTGCATCACCAACACCTGCATCCCCAACATCTCCATCAACAACACCTGCATCACCAACATCTCCATCAACAACACCTGCATCACCAACATCTGCATCACCAACACCTGCATCACCAACATCTCCATCACCATCACCAACACCTGCATCACCAACACCTGCATCACCAACACCTACATCCCCAACATCTCCATCAACAACACCTGCATCACCAACACCTGCATCACCAACATCTCCATCACCAACACCTGCATCACCAACACCTGCATCACCAACATCTCCATCAACAACACCTGCATCACCAACACCTGCATCACCAACATCTCCACCAACATCTCCATCAACAACACCTGCATCACCAACACCTGCATCACCAACATCTCCATCAACAACACCTGCATTACCAACATCTCCATCAACAACACCTGCATCACCAACATCTCCATCAACAACACCTGCATCAACAACACCTGCATCACCAACACCTTCATCACCAACACCTCCATCAACAACACCTGCATCAACAACACCTGCATCACCAACACCTTCATCACCAACACCTCCATCAACAATACCTGCATCACCAACACCTGCATCACCAACATCTCCATCAACAACATCTACATCACCAACACCTGCATCACCAACACCTACATCACCAACATCTCCATCAACAACACCTGCATCACCAACATCTCCATCACCAACACCTGCATCACCAACACCTGCATCACCAACACCTGCATCACTAACAGCTGCATCACCAACGTCTCCATCACTAACATCTCCATCAACAACACCTGCATCACCAACACCTCCATCAACAATACCTGCATCACCAACACCTGCATCACCAACATCTCCATCAACAACATCTACATCACCAACACCTGCATCACCAACACCTACATCACCAACATCTCCATCAACAACACCTGCATCACCAACATCTCCATCACCAACACCTGCATCACCAACACCTGCATCACTAACAGCTGCATCACCAACATCTCCATCACTAACATCTCCATCAACAACACCTGCATCACCAACATCTCCATCAACACCACCTGCATTACCAACATCTCCATCAACAACATCTGCATCACCAACATCTCCATCACTAACATCTCCATCACTAACATCTCCATCACTAACATCTCCATCAACAACACCTGCATCACCAACATCTCCATCACTAACATCTCCATCACTAACATCTCCATCAACATCACCTGCATCACCAACATCTCCATCACCAACATCTCCATCAACAACACCTGCATCACCAACACCTGCATCACCAACATCTCCATCAACAACACCTGCATTACCAACATCTCCATCAACAACACCTGCATCACCAACATCTCCATCAACAACACCTGCATTACCAACATCTCCATCAACAACACCTGCATCACCAACACCTGCATCACCAACATCTCCATCAACAACACCTGCATCATCTCCTTCACCAACATCTCCATCAACAACATCTGCATCACCAACATCTCCATCAACAACACCCGCATCACCAACATCTCCATCAACAACACCTGCATCACCAACACCTGCATCAACAACATCTCCATCAACAACATCTGCATCACCAACACCTGCATCACCAACACCTGCATCACCAACACCTGCATCACCAACAACTGCATCAACAACATCTCCATCAACAACATCTCCATCAACAACACCTGCATCACCAACACCTGCATCACCAACATCTGCATCACCAACATCTCCATCAACAACACCTGCATCACCAACATCTCCATCAACAACACCTGCATCACCAACACGTGCATCACCAACACCTGCATCAACAACATCTCCATCAACAACACCTGCATCACCAACACCTGCATCACCAACACCTGCATCAACAACATCTCCATCAACAACACCTGCATCACCAACATCTCCATCAACAACACCTGCATCACCAACACCTGCATCACCAACACCTGCATCAACAACATCTCCATCAACAACACCTGCATCATCTCCTTCACCAACATCTCCATCAACAACATCTGCATCACCAACATCTCCATCAACAACACACGCATCACCAACATCTCCATCAACAACACCTGCATCACCAACACCTGCATCAACAACATCTCCATCAACAACATCTGCATCACCAACACCTGCATCACCAACACCTGCATCACCAACACCTGCATCACCAACAACTGCATCACCAACAACTGCATCAACAACATCTCCATCAACAACATCTCCATCAACAACACCTGCATCACCAACACCTGCATCACCAACACCTGCATCAACAACATCTGCATCACCAACATCTCCATCAACAACACCTGCATCACCAACATCTCCATCAACAACACCTGCATCACCAACACCTGCATCACCAACACCTGCATCACCAACATCTCCATCACCAACATCTCCATCAACAACACCTGCATCACCAACATCTCCATCAACAACACCTGCATCACCAACACCCGCATCACCAACACCTGCATCAACAACATCTCCATCAACAACATCTGCATCAATACGTCAGAGGGCCGGTCTGATCAGCTCAGTGTTCGCTTCTGTTGTTTTCTTTGTTTGTCTGGACCACAAGGCTGTCACATTGTGTTTGTGTTGTCATGCCATATGCTCTATTATCTATTGGTACTCCGCCCCTCTTGTTATTTTATCTCATTTTGGCATGTTTTAAGTCATTTGTCAGACTTTATATTCCCCTCTTGTTTTCTGTCCTGTGTCAGATCGAATCTCTGCATTGCTGAGTTTACCTGGCTGTCATCTGTGTTAACCTTGATCTTGTTCTGCAGCTTCAATAGTCTTGTCTTGTTTCCCTGCCATTTATCTGAAGTTTTGTGATTTGGTTATTTATTTTGTTAATTTTTTCCCTGTTCATCTAGCCTTGTTTTTGAGTTCCCCCATTTGGTTAGGTTAGTTTTTTGTTCAGTTTTCCCCCTGCCCTGTACTTTTTGCCCCCCCCTCTCTGCTTTGGCGGCCGGATCCCGTTTTTCTTGTTGCTCCCTTCCTGCTCCTTTTTGGATCTTCTCTGTCCACCAGCCCCAAAAGATACCAGCTACCACCACCAGGTCCCTACTGAATGATCTGAGGGTTTTCAATAACAACCTGTGTGTTTTACTTTAAGAAAGCAACCATACATTGGTGTTATTTAATTTTCTTTGTTTTTATATAATTTTATATAATTTATATAGTTGTCATTTGATTTATCATTTATTAATATTATTGTAAATAAATTATGGCATTGTGGTGCAATAGAAGGTTCCAGTAATGTTTGGCAAGCAGGTGCAAACCCAACTAGTGCCTGCAGTTGATTTCAACTTCTTCATTATTGCCCTGCTATAGTAATGGCCATTTTCTCTTTAGCTATTTTCTTAGCCATTTCCTGATTTGTTGCAGCTCAACAGATTTTTGTCACACATCATTACTGAATTCTCAGGTCTTTTCCATTATGATGTAGGTCCGTAGGAATTTACCTTGTATGTCCACTCATAATTAGAGCCCAGTGACACTGGAATACATTACTTATGATGTAAGTGTTCTTAATTACCCAGGTGAACTTAAAAACATACAGTATGATTGGGGATATACTTCAGTAAGATTACTCTTAGAGGAATGTTTAAAAAAATATTTATGTATAGTGATTTTGCTGTCACATCAACAGTTACACCGGTCAGACACCAGATGTCATCATCGTCCCACTACTACTCACAGTCTGTCCTTACACCGTTATTTTAAACCATGCAACTCTGTCTGATTCCCATGCAACTCCCATGCTGCTATTTACAAAATAAAAGAGTATGAATTGAGTACTGGATCCACTGTGTTTTAATGGACACACCATCCTGGTATCGCATTCCTGAACCAAATCACTTCTAAACTTTACAGTGCTTTTGCATCCTTTTTGAAAACGAAATGTCAATTCCTCACAATTTCTCCTATGTTCCACAGAATAAAGAAAGTCATAAAGGTTTTGTTTGGGTGAGGTGTGTAAATTAAAGTAGCTTCCATTTTTAGATAATCTATTCCTTTAACATTTGCTTGCAGTTTAACAACTGGAAGTAATTTTGGCATTAAATGCCAATTTTCTTCTTTGGATAATTAATGATTTTTTTTATTTTTTGGGGGGAAATATGTTGTTGTAATATCGCTCAACCTACAGATCCTAATCAAACTGATCTGTAGTATGTTAACGATATTTTAATCCTACTCGCACCGCTCTGAGCGGGCCTCGAACCCAGGTCTCCGCAGTGAGAGTCAGGCGCTCTAACAAGTAGGCTAAAGACTGCAGCATCTAGCATCTGTTGCTAGAGCGCCTATTGAGATCAGAGGAGTGAGGTTTACTCGCACAGCGGCTACTAGCTGGCATCCGTCACACAAACAAATTAGTTGTACACTTGCTATCGCAGTGTATTCTGTATTGTGGGATTGAGTGAGTGCACTCAGTCTACTATGGTTTCAGACAACACTACAAATGGCTGTCCCCTGAAATAGTGCCCCATTTAAGGGTAGGCCTATAGGGGATTTCGGACACAGCCATAGAAATAGAATGTGTTAGGCCTTTTTTTTTGTTCTTGTTCTTGTAAGTTTTTGTAGATTTGTAAATTGAGGCAAGACACAGTTTCTGTACTGCTAACATTTGATGTCACAATGCATTATCCTGCCTGTTTCTTTCAGTCAGTCAAATCAATGGAAACATTTAAGCGTCTTGACTGACTGAGTTATTTAATCGGCTGCTGTTCTGTTATTAAATCTAATGACATGATTTATTATCAACATACGCAGAAGTGTCTGTTGCTAATGTGCTTTGGTCCGAGTGCTGTCATGACGCGTCGGCTTATTCAATTTTGTTGGTTTTGTGGCCGGTTGTCACCATTTTCCGCTGATATGCACACACCAATTGTGTGATTATAATGCAATTTTTTGTAATGATGATTTAAATTGTATTACTTTGTTAAATTTTGGTGACAACTCTCACACTCACTCTGATGTTTGCTTGTGGTATTTATTGACAAAGATAACATGCAGTAGGTTAGGTGCAACCAAAAATAAATTTAAAATGAATGTAAATTGGAATAAGGTGCAACACTCACTCTTGAAGAAATCCAATTTTATTGATTAAAAATTGTGTGACGTTTCTACACTCTAAAAAATGCTGGGTTGTTTTAACCCAATGTTGGGTCAAATATGGACTAACCCAACGTTGGGTTAAAAATGCAATTTAAAAATGGACAAACCCAGCCGTTGGGTTACATTTTTAATGTAACCAATGCAATTTGTCCATTTTTTAATTGCATTTTTGTCCATTTTTGATTTTGTCCAAAATGCAATTTGTCCATTTTTAAACTGCATTTTTTAACCCAACGTTGGGTTAGTCCATATTTGACCCAACATTGGGTTAAAACAACCCAGCATTTTTTAGAGTGTACCATTATGACCATTCATCAGACATCTGGTGCAGGTAAAAGAAACTATTTCTAAATCAGTGCATCTCAAACTTGTCCTATCTCACTGTCTCTTTCTCTGTTTTTATAGTATTTTTATGGTTTGCACAGGCTGGTTATGACGGAGTAAACCACGAGAGCTCCAGTAATGTCAAGTTCCCAGTTGATGGGCCTTCAGGGTGACGGTGGGCCATATTCAAACAAAGGTAACCGTATCACACACTACTATCAGTTTGTTTATCATGATAAAATGTTACATCATACTCAGTAAAGATTTTGGTTTACAAAGGACACGTCCTAACATAATCATCTCCAAAATAGCATGTGCATCCAGAATTCTGATCGGCTACTGTTCAGAACAGAAAATAGATTGCTCATCTAGCAGCAACTCAATAGACTTGAACCGAATACCGAGAATCGATGGAGGAATTAGAATGAAGCTGACAAACTTTTTACACTCTCTAATGCGCTGCATCTTCTAACCAACATGGTTCCTCATTAGAGCAGATAATGCTATGTTAACATTGTGCGCTGGTCAGGATTATCCGGGACATTTAAGGGTGTGTTTACACTTGGCATGTTTGGTGTGATTAAAACGAATCCTGGTGCGCACCAAACAAGCGGACCGAGACCGCTGAAAAGATGAGTCTCGATCCGCTTCTAAACGCACTCTGGTGCGGTTCGACTGAAAAATGAACGCAACACGGACCGTAGCCATGGAAACTAACCAAAAATGGGACATGATGTCACCAGATGCGACCCTAAAAAATTACAAAATGCTCTAGCACACCTGATTTTTCTCATCATTTTCAGCTGCAGTAGATCTTCGTTTGTGTGTGTGACGGAGGGATTCCTGCTGCTGTTTTGACTCCTTTACACAATTTATAAGTTCTTCACAAGTTCTTAGCTGGTCAAAATACCATCATATGTAGCTACACACATTACACACATACAGCATTGTTTTGAATGTTTGTAATTTCCGTTGCAAAATAGGCAATAGGTCATAAAAGCCGACCAATCAGGTTGTGAACATATCTCTATGCCTTTAGCTTCCGTGTTAAAATGCCAATGTGAACACTGTGGACCGGACCAAACGAACCAAGCGAACCGAACTACAAGTGTGAACACACCCTAAGAGCATCCGGGCCTTTTGTACAACAACCATATCAATTATTATTAATTCCCTATAGTGCACACTATAGGAGACGGGTACAATTATGTTGGAAATGAATGATTTGAAATTTAAAATGACTTTTTGCATTATGTTGGATTCACTCATTAATCTTTCTGCTTAGAATTATTCATGCAAGCATCCTGAGATGAATTATTAACGTGCAAATCTCGACTATGCTGGTCTCATTAAAGAAACTCAAAAAAGGCAGACTTGTACTGAATTGATGAACAATTCGTTAACATATTTTAATCAAATAAATGCAGCCTT
Organism: Rutilus rutilus; assembly: GCF_951802725.1. Taxonomy (NCBI): domain Eukaryota; kingdom Metazoa; phylum Chordata; class Actinopteri; order Cypriniformes; family Leuciscidae; genus Rutilus; species Rutilus rutilus. Next base: position 34,070,616 of record NC_140224.1, on the reverse strand, counting down.
GGTGAGCAAAAGAGACTTATTTAAAAAGAATAATAAAATCTTACCAACCCCAAACTTATATGTATATAAGGAAAAATGGAATGTCGATATAAGGAAGTGAATATTTCATAAGTTCTGCCCTCATTCTGTGTATGCTTGTTCTTTTAGTTACGGTTTCATGTTCATGTTCAGCTGAGTCATTCTGTTTATCATTCAATATCTTAAAAGATAAAAGGTCTCCACAAAAATTTAAAAAAATCTAACAAACAGGGCCAGAAGAGAGTCAATGAGATTGTGACTATAGTTGTTCAAAGTATTTTATATGATTGTTTTACAGTACATTATTCTTTTACATGTATGTTTTACATAGTTCTTTTAAGTCAAACGTTTTCAAGGAATCAGCAGATGTTACATTCTTTTAACATTGCTGTCAGTGTCAGGTTAAGACATTGAACTGTTGACATACAAACTGAACACTCTTTTCATTGGATGAGAAGTCACTCAACAGGAAGGTGAACTCATTTATGTCTCAAACATACAGGTTCACATACGTATTTAGTTTGCATGGGGACTTTCTATAGATTTACTACATTTTTACATTTCAAAACATAATTTAGTATAATTTATAAGCTGTTTTCCTCATGGGGCAAAAAGAAATGTGGTTTCACTGTATTTTGATGGTCCCTTTAACACATTATTTTGTCTATAAGTATACATTGCACCTACATGTCTACTAACTCTCATTAGAGTGTTAATAGAGTATTAGTAGACTGGTAGGGTTAGGGTTAGAATAAGTTGACATGTAGTTGCAAAGTTACTAATAGTCAGTCGAGTGTCCGTTGGAGGAGCATCACAATAAAGAGTTAGCGGATATTAAGCAGACTAATAATGCGAATTAGTTGACATGTAGTTGACAGAATGTTCAAAAAGGACCATCAAAATAAAGTGTTACCAAAAATGTCCCCACAAGTTCAAAATGTCAGGTTTAACTATCCTTATGGAGACCCACACGTAGGGTTTACATGGAATCAGCTGTTCTGATTTACCGATTTTATAACCATATTTGTATATTTCTTCTGGTTACCATTTCTGTAGATGTAGAAAAACGTTTCTTATATTTGCCATAGTCAGATGTAACTGTTGTATTAAAATTCAACGACCATAAAACTGTTAGCTAGTAAAATGTGTTTCAGTCACTTTTCTCTATAGATATAAAATTATTTCCGAAATGGAGTAAATCCATATGCATTGAATATTAACCTTACAATAAGATGTCATTTGTTAACATTAGTTAACTACTGAGAATGAACAATACTTCTACAGCTCTTACTCAGTTAATGTTAATCATTATCTAAAAGACTTTTAAGATCAAATGGTGTATCTGTGAACATTAGTTAATTCACTGTGATCTAACATGAAGGACATTCTGTGACATTCATGCTGTGAAAATATACTCCTCATAATTGGTTTATGTTAGTTAATGCATTAACTAATGTAAACAAATGAGACCCTGTTGTAAAGTGTTACCAATATTAAGTAATCGGTTAAAGAACTACATTCTCAGACATTGCGACATGATATGTAAAATGATATGTTATCAAAAATTCTAACTGTGAAATGAAAAATGTTAAAGATTTTCTGTTGAAGAATGACTGGCAGTGTTCCAAATGAAAACACGTTTTCTTCCATTCCACAAATGTTTTGCCCTCGAGCAAAACGCATTTAAAAGCATCCTGTAACCCACAGTTGGTGTCAGAGACTCTTATAAGCAGCTGACTGATGTAAGTAAAATCTTTCTTTATTTTCTTTAGATTATGTACTGTTGGGCTCCATAACCTATAGGCATATTCTCTTAGAAAATTGTAATGGATTGAATTAAAACACTCTGTATAAATGGGTAGGCATTTTAAATGTAAAATGTCTGATTCATAAATGAATCTTAGTTTTGAGACGATTATTTTCTCTGAACCTGTCAAATTGATTCACATATATAAGTGAACAATTCACTTTTGAGTTTGCAGCTGTTTTTGAGCACGGGCGGCGCTACTGTAAAAAAGAATACATTGATTTTATTGATATCTAATCAGTAAAATTGAGGAAACAGATTACAAGCAATATTATTAATTAAATTTAACAAATTAGAATTGAGTAATAATTAATCAAATTAATTCCTTAAAAGTTAACCATTTAAAATGAGTCAAATTTACAAAATATCTTTTACTGGCAACATTGAAGACACCTGGTGTTAACAAGCAGAATCACTGAAGGAGAAAACCATAATTAAAGTCACAATTATGGTGATCAGTGTGTGTTTTAGTTGGGCTCTTGACCCTTAAATTATTAACTTTAAGTTTTGTTTGGCTGCTGTACATGAGTTATAACAGCCAGATGAACAAATAGAAAAGGTTATCTGATGGTGTTGGTTGTGTTTTAACATAATCATTATTTCACAATCATTTGACCTGAATCACTGAACTCATATAAGTTTTCTATGGGAGGAAAATGCTTAACGTGTAATTAAACACGTTGCGTTCATATTCTGGGCTCATCTGATTTTGTGTAGGCTACATAGTATAGCCTACTTTATTATGATTTTAGTATAATAATGATTAATAAATGCAAACACAATTATCCTTGAACTTGATAAATGTTGCAGATATGTATTTACTATGCGCAAACAAATGCCTTTCAACTTATGTGTGCACAATTCAGAATTAAATTAATGTGCAGCAATTTGTACAAATAGAGAGTCTGTAGGCCTACTATACGTGTTGTTTATTTACTTTTATTAACTTATATCAACCTGATGAATTGTTCATTTTTGACTCAAAATAAGCCCAAATGAACAAAATGATCCTTAGCTGGAGTGTGCAGATAATTTGACTGATGTTGCGAAAAAAAAGTTATACTAGAATTGTGATGGTGTATGTTGTTATATATGTAAACTTTTATTTAATTTTTAATTTTAATATGGGTTTCAAATGAGATTTCTTTAAAAAAAAAAAAGAGATATTCCAGACTGACATTGGTTTAAATGCATTTATTAGTGCTCTAATAATGCTCTCTGATCACAGAAGGACTCCTGCTACTGGTTTTATCTCTGACTTCATCATCATGAGATTATTTCTGGTTTCACAGCTTCTGCTGGTGCTCATATCAGTCCTGGCACTGAGTAAGGTTTTGTTTACTATCTTTTTGATTATCAGTCTTAATCTGGCAAAGACAAGAAATACAAGCAAATGTTTGTTTCTCATCTCAGTAATCTTTCTTTCTCTTTAACAGCCAGGGCACAAATCACATCTGCACCACCAACACTGGCAGGTAAAACAGACCTTTATTAGAACATGGTTTTCCACTCTAACCATTCTCTTTATTGTGTGGGGCAGTATAACATATTCAGCTCAAGTCAGTTTTTGGCTTTTCACTGTAGGCTAAATTATGAAATTTATGTTTTTCTTATGTAAATTTTTTTTATAAAAAGGTAAAATCACACAAAATGTAAGGTTAGATCAATTACAGTTTTTCTCAGTATTTATTACAGTAACTTACTGTTAATATTAATTGTTAACTGCAAACGTATTGTTAAAGGGGCTGATGTAAGAATTTTCATGTATTAATCCCTTTTGTATTGCCAATGTGTTAACAGTGTGTAACAAAACTTAAAAAACGAGACCTCCCCCGACTTCCTAGGTTGGATGAAAGCCTGATTTTACTGTAAAGGACTCGGGACGTTTTTGCCGGAAAATCAAAAGGATGTCACATTATACTCCCAAAAGAGTCTCTCTACTATTCTATCACACATGAAACGAATGCTTATACAATGTTCAGGATAATGCCGAAAGAGAGATTCTGTACTGTAATATCAATGTGTCTTGAAAAGAAAAGGGATTCATTCAAACTACATAGCCAGATCTATATAGTCTATAGTCTTAAATATACTTTGTTGTTTGGTTTACAACAGCTTTACACAGTGATATAAAATGTATCGTCTTTTTCTTCAAAAGCCATTTCAACAATATCTCCAACAACAAATTCTACATCAACAACATCTCCATCAACGACAGTGCCAGGTATATATATTATAGTTTTTATCAAAACACATTAAATAACAGTTAATTTTAACATTTGAGCTCCTTTAACATTCAGAAGCAAAGCATGCAGGGAATGTGTGTGTATATGTGTGAACATACATTCACATTTATATGGGAACATGTATGTGCAATATATGTACACAATAAAGGATAAAACTTTGTGAATATTACATGTAATGCTATTTTTTTTTTCCATTTATAAATATTTTATATGTATCCATACATGGTCAATGCTATATTGCAGTACATTGAAAAATATAAGCACTAGTTTCTCATATATGGAAATGTATTACGTAATATATCGCATTATATTTCCATATATTTTTGTTCCGTAAGTGAAGAAAGCATCTTTGATCATTGCGATGCGGATGTTAGCACCAGCTCTGGAATTCAACAACACACAACTTTTCTCTGTAAATTATGAGATAAATTGTTCTTTTTACTTTAAAATACTGTTAAATGTAAGATTTTTACAAAATGTAAGGTTAGCTCAATTACAGTTTTTCTCAGTATATAGTACAGTGACTTACTGTTAACATTAATTGTTAACTGCACACTTACTGTTGTATGTAAGAATTTTCATCCCTTTTTTATTGCCAATGTGTTAACAGTGTGTAACAAAACTTAAAAAAACGAGACCTTTCCCGACTTCCTAGGTTGGATGAAAGCCTGTAGACTGATTTTACTGTAAAGGACTCGGGACGTTTTTTCTGGGAAAATCAAAAGGATGTCACGTTATACTCCCAAAAGAGTCTCTCTACTATTCTACGAAACATGAAACGAATGCTTATACAATGTTCAGGAAAATGCCGAAAGAGAGATTCTGTACTGTAATGTCAATGTGTCATGAAAAGAAAAGGGAATTCATTCTAACATAGCCAGATCTATATAGTCTCAAATATACTTTGTTGTTTTGTTTACAATGGGGTTAATTGAGCGTTACACAGTGATTTAAAATAATGTTCTTTTTCTTCAAAAGCCATTGCTCCAATAACATCTCCATCAACAACATCTCCATCAACAACATCTCCATCTCCATCAACAACATCTCCATCTCCATCAACAACATCTCCATCAACAACATCTCCATCTCCATCAACAACATCTCCATCTCCATCAACAACATCTCCATCAACAACATCTCCATCAACAACATCTCCATCTCCATCAACAACATCTCCATCAACAACATCTCCATCAACAACATCTCCATCAACAACATCTCCATCTCCATCAACAACATCTCCATCAACATCTCCATCAACAACATCTCCATCAACATCTCCATCAACGACAGTGCCAAGTAATTATGAACCTTTGAATTAGAACCAGATCTGTTGTGTGAATTGAACAAACTCACAGAGCAGCAATTTCTTTCAGTTTTTCTCCTTTGTTTCGCCTAAAGCACTCTCTTCAATTCTATCATACATAAAATGTGCTTACAATGTTCAGGATAATGTTGAAAGAGCCATTCTGTACTCTCATGTCAATGTGTCATGAAAATAATAGGGATTCATTCAAACTATAGTCTCACATAGCCAGATCTATAGTCTCAAATACACTTTATAATCAAACTATCAGAACAGTGTAATTGTAATTCTTCTTCTTCTTCTAATAATATGTATTAGTAAGATTACTAAATATTTAATCAAGTAAACCCAAGTTGCCCTGATTACTGTCATGATGGCAGTAATGGGCATTTTAACTGTTAAATTATTTTCTTATAGCAATTTTCTTATACAGTTCAACAGAATTTTGGTCATAGTCTTTTGACTAAAATACCATTGAACTTTATTCATATTTTAGTTATCTGACCTGTTTTAATTTTGGTCTAGTTTTAGTTGACTAAATATCACAAGATTTAAGCTGGCTAAATCTAAAATAGATTTAGTTGACTAAGATTCAACAGTCAGTAAATAAAGTACAAAAAAAAAAAAAAAAGAACAAATAAATTAAACAGAACAAATATACAAATTAAATGAACACTGCTTTAAGTTGTCAGGTAGGTCTAACAGTAGTATTCATGTAAGAAATAACACATACAGAAATTGAATTAAGTAATCAAATGTAAAACAAAAAAGAACAGTGCATAGTCTTCCTTTTATAAACCCTTATTAAAGCGATTAGAGTAACTCAAGAGCAGTGAGTGATTTTGTTGTTTGAATTAAGATTAATGACAGCAGGTTTAAGTTCTGTTCTCCGCTTTGGGGTACAAAGAATTTGAAACAAGTGAGCAGCGATAAACTGATAGCGAACATCCTGACGTCGTCCACACTGCTGAGAGCAACGTGTAGATGAATATGTAAATATGTGAACACTTTACTTTCAAATTTTCAAGAAACAAACAAGATATAAATGGTGAGAAAACATCAGTTAACCCTTAAAGAAAATGTTTCCCTATATATGAATGATCAATATATTAAATGGTTTAAAAGTATATTTGAAAATATACAGAACAATATTGCAATATATTGATTAATACACAAGGAATTGCTGCTTTTCATATATTGAAAAATATGTGACAATATATTTACTAATATATCATAATCTATGTAATTTTATATTCAGTAATACACTTCATAATATACGTGATCAGATATGGTACTGCATGTGTAATACATTGCAGATATATTTAGTCACGCAGCATAAACACACATAGAGAGAGAAATATATAATGTTATATATATAAATTTTTATATATTATTATTTTCAAGCTGCTATCATATGTACAAGCACACCAGCATGTATTCAATGTAGTAATTTACTGTAGTAATAATACATTCAATGTAAGTATTTAGCCAAATGACTATTACTGTGAAATGTAATACTTTTAAAATTCTTTACTTGTTTACTTTAAAATTACTTTTAAAATATAGTAATTATAGTCTTAATAGTGCTGACCAATAGTCAAGTGAACCACAGGCTCTACTCTTCAGCACAATGGTAACCCTTAAAAACTCAGACATACCAGAAAACATTTTAACCCTAAAACAGGCAATGTGTACACGATATACATATTCTTTCTTCTCTTGTTGGAGGCATGACAACTAATTTTTCATCCAGTACTGTTGCCAGTATCATAGGTGAGTATGTTTGGAGTATGTGGGTCACATTATTTGGTTCAAATTTTCTGTGCTCGTTTTGTCAGTTTGACCTAAAGCCAACATGTCCTCCATAGTGCTGGACATTCTGACTTTGTATAAAGTAGGCATATATTAATCTTCTTAATTAAAAATATGTATGCCTCAATTTTAGGACACTTAGACATGTCATACATGCAGCACATTTAGCATATTATTATTATTTTTTGCATCAAACAAATCAGAGAAACATTTATGACTTGGGCCTTTTTTATACCTTTATAGGGCAACGTGTCCTGGGAGATACAACTCATAAAATCTAAACTATATCAAATATTTCAAAAATTCCTTTGGATATGTTTTACTTAAGTCTACATGATATTAAAAGTGACATGAAATTATTTATTTTTTGATGATCATTTTCCACTCTGCCTGTTTTAGGGTTAAATTCCCAAATAATAGAACATTAAACACTAATAGATCTAACCCCTATATTAAAGGGTTAGTTCACCCAAAAATGAAAATTCTGTCAGTAATTGCTCACCCTCATGTTGTTCCAACCCCGTAAGACTTTCGTTCATCTTCGGGACACAAATTAAGATATTTTTGATGAAATCTGGGAGCTGGCTCACTCCTCCATAGGCTGCTAGGTAATCGAGATCTCCCATCCCAGAAAAGTTATTATTAAAGACATTGTTAAAATAGTCCAAGTGACTACAGTGGCTCAACCTTAAGTTTATCAAGCGACGAGAATACTTTTTGTTCGCAAAAACAAACACTTTTTTTTTTTTATTGCCAATGTGTTAACAGTGTGTAACAAAACTTAAAAAACGACTTCCTAGGTTGGATGAAAGCCTGTAGACTGATTTTACTGTAAAGGACTAAAAATCAAAAGGATGTCATGTTATACTCTTAAAAGAGTCTCTCTGCTATTCTATCACACATGAAACGAATGCTTATACAATGTTCAGGATAATGTCGAAAGAGATATTCAATGTCAATGTGTCTTGAAAAGAAAAAGGATTCATTCTAACATAGTCAGATCTATATAGTCTCTAAAATACTTTGTTGTTTTGTTTACAACAGGGTTAATTGAGCTTTACACAGTGATTTAAAATAATGTTCTTTTTCTTCAAAAGCCATTGCTCCAACAACATCTCCATCAACAAATTCTACATCAACAAATTCTACATCAACAAATTCTACATCAACAAATTCTTCATCAACAACATCTCCATCAACAACATCTCCATCAACGACATTGCCAAGTAATTATGAACCTTTGAATTAGAACCAGATCTGTTGTGTGAATTGAACAAACTCACAGAGCAGCAATTTCTTTCAGTTTTTCTCTTTTGTTTCGCCTAAAGCACTCTCTTCAATTCGATGACTCATAAAATGTGCTTACAATGTTCAGGATAATGTTGAAAGAGCCATTCTGTACTCTCATGTCAATGTGTCATGAAAATAATAGGGATTCATTCAAACTATAGTCTCACATAGCCAGATCTATTTAGTCTATAGTCTCAAATACACTTTATAATCAAACTATCATAACAGTGCAATTGTAATTCTTCTTCTTCAAATAATATGTATTAGTAAGATTAGAACTAAATGTTTAGTTTTATAATCAAAATTCTAAAAGTTATGTATGGATAATCAAGTAAACCCAAGTTGCCCTGATTACTGTCATAATGGCAATAATGGGCATTTTTTATTTTTAAGTTATTTTCTTATAGCAATTTGCTTACTTATGCAGTTCAACAGAATTTTGTCAAAACATCATTACTGAATTCACTTCCCATGATGCAAGTCTATGCACTGTGTTCATGCTCATCCAGTGTGAAATGTGGACTACAGGTTTTTCAGATTTTCCGTCGTGGCGTTCCCTCTTCGCAGCCTTTAGCAACTGCCTACAATGTGCTGGTTTTGGTCATAGTCTTTTGACTAAAATACCATTGAACTTTATTTATCTGAACTGTTTTAGTTTTGGTCTAGTTTAAGTTGACTAAATATCACAAGATTTAAGCCGACTAAATCTAAAATAGATTTAGTTGACTAAGATTCAACAGTCAGTAAATAAAGTACAAAAAAAAAAAAGAACAAATAAATTAAACAGAACAAATATACAAATTAAATGAACACTGCTTTAAGTTGTCAGGTAGGTCTAACAGTAGTATTCAGGTAAGAAATAACACCTACAGAAAATGAATTAAGTAATCAAATGTAAAAAATAAATAAAAATAAAATAAAAACGTAAAATCACGTCACGTTTACATACCATTTTATACAATAAATTGTTTAAAATTAGCAGCTTTACAGTTTTAAACATGAGAAAAACAGTATCAGTATCTTAATTTTCTATAAAGCTACTTTCCATTGAGTTCATGTTTTTACTCGATGACGTTCAACAGAAAAAAATGAAGCTTCTTGAGAAAAATTCAAATTCAAAGAAGGTGGAGAGTTAATCTCCAGGGACCAATGTTAGTTCGAGGGTGCTTACCAGCCAGCTAACTTTTCATCTAACTTTTATATCTCCAGAGCGAAATCTCAGTTGGCCAGAGTGATTCCACTTCATAAATCTTTAAAATACCCGGGACGCCATGAGCTCGGAGACTGTTGAAATAGTATTCTCAAATACTGAAATAATTGAAGGCTTGGACCCGGAAACAGGGTTCCTTAAGTCACAAGTTAACAAGCGGATAGCAGACTGGTGGGAGTTGCCTTGGATGGCAACATGCCCAGTGCATTATGGGTGTTGAAGTTTCCGTACCTACACTATTTGGCAAAAGGGAAGACATCAGCCTTTTTTTCTTTGTTTTCTCTAGTCAGGTAGATTAAAAAAAAACATCTCTACTGTAAATACAGCTCAGTTTTTATTGAAAGCCCATTTTGCCAGCGGTGAAGTACCCCTTTAAGTGTTCCTAAACACTCTTGGAATATACTTCAGTTATATTTTACTCTTAAAGGAACGTATATACATTTCTGTAGAGATTAAATATGTTGTTGTTGTTTTGTATTTTTTGTGTTCATTCTCTCTGCAGCACCGGCAATATTCTATCCATTCGGCTCAGCAGCAGGAGACAGTGAACATTTTGAGGCCTTTGTAAATGTTACCTTCTCCACTCCATTTGTGTTCTTTGGCCGCACGTACAACAACACATACGTGAGAATCCGGTTTCAATACCACACTTAATATGAATGGAAATGTTGTAGTAAGCCATTTCAAACTGAATTTAAACTGATTTCTCTTATTTCAGGTTAATAAAAACGGACTCCTTACATTCAGCCAACCTTTACCAGAATCTCTCCCTTACTACATTCCCAAAAATGGAACCGAAGATTTCATTGCTCCACTCTGGATTGATCCTGATTATTCTGGGATAGGTAACTACTCGTATCAGCAGTACACTAATGGAAGTGTGCTCACTCGCGCCACTCGGGATATAAACCGGTATTTCCCTCAGAGGGGCTTCACTGCTTCTTGGGTCTTTGTTGCAACATGGGAATATGTTCAGATGTGGAATACAAGTGTATTTAATCACTCAGCACCGGTAAATAGGTTATTTTATTTTTTCAGGCTCAAGGTCACAGACTGTGTAGACTATGAATCATGATGTTGTTGTTTTTTTCTTTTCAGGCAATCTCTTTTCAAGTGGTTTTAATTTCAGGAGGTGGTTTTTCTTTTATTCTGATGAATTACGGTGACTTTGCTGTGATATCTTCTCCAGTGCAGGTAAAACTAACAAGATTTATATAATATTCTATACAGTACAGGCTTTGTATGAACACATAACATTCATGTTTTAATAGGCTGGATACGACACCGTAAACTCCACTGACTACTATCAAATTCATTATGCAAATAATGGCAGCTCCACCCCAAACCTCAGCAGCACGACTAATGTAAACGTTCCGGGTCGTTGGGCTTTTCTTGTGAACAGTGGATTAGGTAAGACTTTCATTAGTATGTCTATTACTATTATCAGTTGTTGACCTGTTGTCATCCCAAGTTTTGAAAAACATGTATTTGATCATTTCCCATGCTGTCAGCGAATCACATTGATGTCTTAAAGGGGACCTATTATCCAAAATGCAGTTTTACATGGTGCTTGCATATAAATGTGTGGACACAACCACCCTACAATGATAAAAATCTATGCACACTTTTTTTTAAACAGTCACAGTTTTCCTTTTCTGACCAGTATGACGTCATCATATAAACATCCCATGGCACTTCTTGTAAAGAGTAGGGGTGTAACCCTGGTGTCCTGGCCAAATTCCATCCATTGGCCCTTGCCAATCATGGTCTCCTAATAATCCCCTTTCATTGAATTGGCACTAACACTCTCTCGCCTCTCCACCTATATCTGGTGTGTGGTGAGTGCACTGGCGCCGTTGTACTGTGGCTGCCGTCGCATCATCCAAGTGGATGCTGCAAAATGGTGGTGGTTGAGGAGAGATTCCCTGATATAATTGTAAAGCACCTTGGGTGTACAGTAGTACATATGAAAGCACTATATAAATTCCTCTTTCATTCATTCATAGTTTGACGTCATACTGCTCAGCCAGTTTCTGTCCGCCATCGTCTCAATGCCGGAGAAGTCTTGTCTTGTATGCGATTTAGGTGTTTTGTTGTTGAATTTAAGAGTGAACAGTCTTCATTTACTCCTGACATCACAGGGGCTGGTTGCATAAACTGCTAAGACTAGTCTCATTACATTTCTAAGTTCATAACTTTTTAAAGTCAGTTACATAAAAATGTAGATTGGTATTATTTAATACTAAAAACGTAAGACTAACTGCGAGTTGGTCATACTAGTACTTAAAGGAACACGCCGACTTTTTGGGACTTTGGCTTATTCACCATATCCCCCAGAGTTAGATAAGTCCATACATACCATTTTCATCTCCGTGCGTGCTGTAACTCTGTCTGACGCACCCACCGCTAGCCTAGCTTAGCACAAAGACTGGAGGTAAACGGCTACAGCTAGCATACTGCCTAGAGCCCTGCACGGGGCAAAACATCCAGCCCTAACCGAGACCTGGTCAGTGGTGTTCAAGCCCTAATCCGGCCCCAGCCCGAAAACGTCTGCAATTTTTCAGCCCGAACCCGACCCGAGACCAAAATCAATATCGCTTAAAGCTCTCTCTGACGCGCGCTGTCTCTGCTAGACGCACACACATACACGCTACTAGGTAAAATTTTATTTTAGGCCTCAAACATAACTACCACCACCGACAATTATGCCCACAAATATTAATACAGACTGTCCATTACAGAGAAGCATAAGCATGCAGAGAATATTATATAGCCAATTGTGATCCAGCAGTAAATAAAGATTTATGGCCTTGCTATTTTTGTGTATGTGTCTTTAAATGCAAATGAACTACCGAGCCTGAAGCCTTCAACACTTTATGCTATTCTTTTTCTTCACAACGATCGCGAGTAAACAGTGAATGAGCCTACTCAGGTCAACGGATTTTTTTATTTTTTTTTATTATATTTTTCTTATTATTTAATGTTAGCCAGTTGGCGAAGAGTTCTTTGAAACGTTGTTCTTCAGTAAAGTTACCTGACATCAAAAAAAGGAAGGCTCAGCCTTCCTTATAGAAGCCTTTACTTTTGGCTCAGCCACATGAGTCGGCCACCACAGCCAGATTCAAACACGAGCCCCATAAATCGAGAACGGTCTGACTGCAGACTTGATCTTGCACTTTCAGACTACATATTTAAAATGAACTTACCATAGCAATAACAGTAAATTATGCATAATTACATGCAACTAACCCTAAACCAAATCCTAATCCTACCCTAACCCTATAGTAAGTGACAGAAGCACAGGTGACTGAGAGTGCAAGTCTGCAGCCAGACGTTATCGGATAAATCAGTGTGAAAATAATGTCAGATTTTTTTTTTTGTTTCTCTCTCTCTTGACAGCACCAGAAATATTCTACCCATTCGGCTCATCAGGAGACACAAGAAACGCTGCTGTTGATGATGGAAGCTCCTCAGTTATTCCACTGTTGAGTCCATTTCTGTTCTTCGGCCGCACTTACAGGCAGATTTATGTAAGAATTTGAATTTGAATGCTTTATAAACTCATCTGTGATCCTGTGATTGTGATTTTGACTATATTTCTCATGTTTTAGGTTAATAATAATGGACACCTCACATTCAACCAGCCTTCATCACAATTTGTTCCCTACTCCTTTCCTGCTTATGGAAGCCAAGATATAATTGCTGGTCTCTGGACCGACCTTGACAACCGTGCGAGAGGTGTGGTTTCATATCAGCAGTACACTAATGGAAGTGTTCTCACACGCGCCACTCAGGATATAAACAATCATTTCCCAAATCTGACCTTCAGCGCTTCTTGGGTCTTTGTTGCAACGTGGGATAAAGTCGCTTACTTTCCCATCACTAACACAGTAAGATTGATGTACTTATGAAATGTGAATGTTTTCAGTTTACCCACAATGCAGTTCAGTTTCAGAATTACTAGTAGGTCAGTCAATAATGCTCATAAAAATAATTTTAATATTACAAAACTGTAATTTTGTGAAAAAAGATGAACAGTGTTAAAGTGATTATCTTTTTTCAATCTTTGCAGGAAACTTCGCTTCAAGTGGTTTTAATTTCAGGCAGTAATTTTTCATTTATTCTGATGAATTATGGTGACATTGCTGTAACAGGACTTCCGGTCAAGGTAAGACTTTTGTATTCTGTGTTGAGAACAAAATGTTACTATTCACTAAAATATATAACATGTACTGTAATGTTTTCACATACTTTCAGGCTGGTTATGACACAATAAACTCCATTGACTTCTTTGTGATTCCTGGATCAAACAACGGGAGCTTCATCTCAAACCTCAAGAACTCCAGTAATGTCCATGTTCCCGGTCGATGGGCCTTCAGGGTGGACACTGGACGCAACCCCTCTAATAGTAAGAAGTCTTGTCTTTCTAGAAATAGATAATACATTTTTTTTTTTTTTTTTTTTTTTTACAAGCCAGTGTTTTGATAAATTTCAGCCCCATGTCATGTTTCTGACTGATTAATGTCAACAAATATGAGTATTTTATGTGTTTGTCTGTGTGTTTCCCTTTAGACAACGTCATTGGCGTTCAAGTGAAACTTTCCTCATTTTCAGATCTTACACAGAGTGGAAACATTGAGAGTGTTTTACAGCAAGTATGTCACACTTATTACGAATATGTATACAAAATATGGTTCTAATAGATAATAGCTAGTTTGATCTGTCTCTCCATCTTTGTTTCAGATGAAACAGCGGCTGGTCAATTACGGTCTGCCAAGCAACATAGAGCTGAGGTTAAGAAAACTGAAAAAGATAAAGCCGTAAATTCAGTGTCCTTCAGGAAAAGAAATAAGTCTTGTTCGTTTAAAATCCCAGTTTTACATTATGTGCTTTCATTTAAAGGATTAAAATTGGCACAAAGCAGCATAAAAGTTTGACTTTTTTACATTCAAAGTAAAAATAATAATAATAATTATGATTAAAACTTCCTCAAATCTTCCACACTTGGTTTCTTTGTGTTTTTATCAGATTTCTTCAATGTGACCATTGTGATCGTTTTTTTTTTATCATTTAAATGAATCGATGATTCAGTTTAACTGATCTTAATTATTAATTAACAATTCAGACTGATCCGATCCACAATTTCAGTTCAGTGATCAAGGGTGCGTTCCATTTTACTTGCTTTTTACCCACTATTCAGCTTGATTGTGACATCACTGCAGATAACTGTAACTGTAGTGTATGATATAGGCTATTATTGAGAATTAATCGCATAATACTTGTAGCTCCCTCATCTTCACAGTCAAAGTTTACAATTGATATTTTTTTTTCGTTTGTGTAATTTAATTTTCCTCAAACAGCTCATACCTACAGGATTTTATTTTCTCCAACAACTTATATGCAAATAGCATGGTGCAAAAAAACGAATTCATATAAATAACAACATAAATGTATGTCTTTTTTATCTCACACAAAGCCATAGTGCATTGATTGTATAGATAACATACATTTAATGGTGTTTTTGCATCAGTTTTACTTGAAAGCCTAATTTTATTGAAAAGCACGACTGTTTTGTCATGACACGAGGATGAGTAAATTATGACAGAATTTCCATTTCCTTTTTAGCCCCATTCATGGTGTTTGTCATAGACTGTGTTAACAAATGTCAGCTGAAGAAGTTTAAACCAGTTCTTAAGTGAAAGTAAACCTATTCATTTTATTCATTCACCTTCTTTAGAACCATACCTAGAGAATAATATTGACTGTCACCATGTCACAATTTCGATCTGCCACGCAGCAGAGCTCACAAATGGAATGAGACAATGTCCTACCTGCCTGTCAACTTATGAACTTCCATAACTCTGTGCACAGACATCACATGTGGTTAGCGCTTTACGTAAGACTGACAGTCGTGCCACAAACACCCCATACCTATAGGATTTTATTTTCTCCAACAACTTATATGCAAATAGCATGGTGCAAAAAAACAAATTCATAAATACATTTATTTTTCAATGAATAACAACATAAATGTATGTCTTTTTTTTATCTCACACAAAGCCATATAGTGCATTGATTGTATAGATAACATACATTTAATGGTGTTTTTGCATCAATTTTACTTGAAAGCCTAATTTTATTGAAAAGCACAACTGTTTTGTCATGACACAAGGATGAGTAAATTATGACAGAATTTCCATTTTTGGTAACTATTTCTTCTATGTCTGCTTTTAGCCCCATTGATGGTGTTTGTCATAGACCAACACTATCTCACGACCAATTCGTACGAATTCGTACGAATGATAAAAAGTTGCCTAATTCGTACGAATTCGTACGACCTCACTCGTACGACCTCACTCGTACGAATTTGTACGATTTGTCTAAACCCACGTGATGGGTAGGTTTAGGGGCGGGGTCAGGGGTAGGTCATTCATACGAATTGGCCAATTCGTAAAATATGTACGATTTTGCAAAAATCATACTAATTCGTACGAGTCAGGTCGTATGAATTCGTACGAATTGGGCAATTCGTAAAATATGTACGATTTTGCAAAAATCATACTAATTTGTACGAGTGAGGTCGTATGAATTCGTACGAATTAGCCACCTCGTAGAATTTGTACGTTTTCCCGTGAGATCAGGTTGCATAGACTGTTTTAACAAATGTCAGCTGAAGAAGTTTAAACCAGTTCTTAAGTGAAAGTAAACCTATTCATTTTATTCATTCACCTTCTTTAGAACCATAACTAGAGAATAATATTGACTGTCACCATGTCACAATTTCGATCTGCCACGCAGCAGAGCTCACAAATGGAATGAGACAATGTCCTACCTGCCTGTCAACTTATGAACTTCCATAACTCTGTGCACAGACATCACATGTGGTTAGCGCTTTACATAAGACTGACAGGCATGCCACAAACACCTCCTCAGACTCAGATTTATATTTCTACACGATCATTATCAAGTGTGTTCTGAAAAGGAATGTCGCTCAACAGGAAGGAGAACTCGATTGTGGCAAGGAACCGTAACTCCATTAGGTGAAAGAGATAAAGAGTGGGGAAAAACCTGGTAGAAACCCGGTTATGTTTATATGCTTTAAGACAAACCATGTGCAAATGCATAAGTCAACACAATTGCTGAGTATTTTCTCCTTAAAACTGCAGTGAAAAAAAGACTCAAAAACGCAGTTTAAAATCGCCCATTTTCTTACGTCACAAACAACCTTGTTACCTATCTAGTCAACGTGCGGGCGAGCTTTAGCATATCATTAACTATGATGCGAAGCAGGGGAGTCTCAAGAGAAGCCTGGTTATCCCGATATATATTTTTCTGTTGATATGAAAAATCGTGTAGTTTAGCAAAATAGCGGATGACTTATGTATATGATGTATATTACGATGTTATGATGAACTATAGCCTATGCCTTTCTCCGTTGATGTTCTGAGTTGTTTAAAGCGGTTCTGATGATTCAGAAGAAAGACTGATATGGCAAATGGGAACATGGTTTGTGTAACATTAGCAACACATTATTAGCTGTTTGATAACATAAAGCAAAAGGCTAATCATATTAATTACCATACCGTTATGTGTCCGACATTGTATAGAGCGATACCATCGTGCAGCGTTTACAGTAATGTTGACCAAGTGGATCAGGTATTCTTATGGTGTGAGTGAGTGGAGGAAGGGGCAAATTTGCACATTCGAAATGAAGCAAGGATTTAGTTACATTCGAGCAATTTTAAGGCATAAAGATTTTTTTTTTTTCACAGGAAACATTTAAATATGTCATTTTGGTGATCAAAGGTGAGTCTTAAGGGATAAAAGTATTAACTATATGGGTACTTTAAATATATTGAAATATATTACGCCATAGAAAACGTACTCGGTTACTAACGTAACCTCGGTTCTCTCTAGAAGAGGGAACGAGTACTGCGTAAGATATCTTACGCTAGGGGAAAATCCTTTTTCCGCGAGATATTGAAGCCAAAAATTATCCTTAATTTTGTAATAATGCAAAACGCGTTGCGGCAGCATGCAGACATAGGCGAGACAGCTCGCGCGCCTATTGGCTGCTCTGCGGCAACTGCAGCAGCCTATCGAGCGAGGCCTGGCGTGACGCCAGACCCAATCAGGGCACTTCGCGCCCGCTGCGTCACGTCCCGCCGAAATGGGCGTGGTCTAGGCCTATAAATACCGCTCGCAGGCAGCTATTATCTGGTTTTTCATCATCGAAGCAACCAGAGCGTGTGCATGCACGGCAAGATACGCAGTACTCGTTCCCTCTTCTAGAGAGAACCGAGGTTACGTTAGTAACCGAGTACGTTCTCTTACGAGAGGTCTCTCGTACTGCGTAAGATATCTTACGCTAGGGGACCCAATGCAAAACGCCGTGCATGCTGAGATCTGACACCAAAGACCCAAGGGCGAAAGCCCGGGGTACATATAGTGCACAATCACTCAGGGAACTCACAGGGAGTCCAGGAAGAGGGAGGGGCGAAGCCGCACTCTTCCACATATGGTAGCGTCGCTGAGACGCGAATTTCATCATACAGACAGGGCGGGGTACGGCCTGAACTGATGGGGGAATGTGGGTCTTACACAGTTTGCCCAGGCACATCTCGTGCTGCTACTTTCTTACTGTCGAACATTGAGCTGTGCTCAGTAGACGCAGCATTCTGAGCTGACGCATCAGGTCAGATAATACTGGTAAACTTAGACCGACAGCAGCCTGGCCTGCAGGGCGGGAACCTCTAGGTTATAAAACCTTATAAATGTAGACGGGGAGGCCCAGCCTGCCGCCATACAAATATCTTGCAAGGCAATCCCACTTGACCAGGCCCACGAAGAGGCCATGCCTCTCGTGGAGTGCGCTCTGACACCCAACGGGCACTGCATGCCCTTGGAGGCGTATGCCAGCGCTATAGCATCAACTATCCATCTGGATAGGCTCTGTTTCGACGCGGCTAGTCCCTTAGAACGTCCGCTAAACGAAACAAAGAGCTGCTCCGTCTGTCTGAAACCAGACGAGCGAGACACATAAGCTCGTAATGCCCTGACTGGGCAGAGGAGGCTCGCGTCTCTTTCCTCATCAGGGACCGGTAGGACTGACAGGGAAATAACCTGCGCCCTAAACGGTGTGTTGAGGGATTTCGGAACATAACCGTGCTTAGGTTTGAGTATAACTTTTGAGTCATTAGGCCCAAACTCCATGCACGCCGCGCTCACAGAGAGCGCGTGCAGATCCCCTATGCGCTTCACCGAAGCGAGAGCCAGCAAAAACACCGTCTTGAAAGACAGGTGTTTCAAATCGATTGACTGTAAAGGCTCAAATGGCGCACCTTTCATGGCTTCCAGAACCGTAGAAAGGTCCCATACGGGGACTGAGGGAGGTCTGGGAGGATTCAGTCTCTTAGCCCCTCTAAGGAAGCGGATGACTAAATCGTTCCTTCCTATTGACTGACCAAGCGTTGTTTCTGAGAACGCTGCTATAGCCGCCACATAAACTTTGAGCGTGGAGGGGGCCCTGCCCCCATCCAACAGCTCTTGTAGGAAGGAAAGCACCTCCGCCACACCACAGTCTGTGGGTGACACACCACGGGCTGTGCACCAGCCCGAAAACACTGACCATTTCGAGGAATAGAGTCGTCTCGTAGACGGAGCTCTAGCCTGCGTGATCGTGTTTAATACTCCTTCAGGGAGTCCAACATGTACCCGTTGATGGCCCAGACATGAAGGGACCACAGTTCCGGGTGAGGATGCCAGATCGAACCGTGGGCCTGTGAGAGGAGGTCTCTCCTCACTGGTACTGGCCACGGGGCAGTACTTGCTAACTGCATCACGACTGGGAACCAAGGTTGGTTTTTCCAGAACGGTGCCACCAGCAGTACTGAGCATCCTTCTTCCCTAATCCGTTCTATCACCTGAGGCAGGAGAGAGACGGGGGGAAAAGCATAGAGCGGGCAGCGGGGCCACACATGGGCCAGCGCGCTCCTGCTCTTTGAGAAAAATTCCTGACAGTGAGCGTTTTCTTGAGACGCAAACAGGTCTACTTCCGCTCTGCCGAATTTCTTCCACAGCAGTTGGACTGTCTGTGGGTGTAGGGACCACTCGCCTGCCGGAACATTGTTCCTGGACAGTCTGTCCGGTCCTATGTTCAGGAGCCCTGGCACGTGCGCTGCTCTGAGCGAGCGCAGGTTGCACTGGGCCCATACCAGGAGGCGTTCTGCCAGCCTGTACAGGTTCTTGGACCTGAGGCCGCCCTGGCGATTTATGTAGGACACCACAGACATGTTGTCCGAACGGACCAAGACGTGGCGTCCTTTTATCTGGGGACAAAAACGCATCAGCGCGTTGTCTACTGCCAGCATTTCGAGGCAGTTTATGTGCAGGAGCTTCTCCCGTTCCGACCACTGGCCGAAGAACGGTCTGCCCTCGAGCAGCGCTCCCCATCCCGAGGTGGACGTGTCCGTGGACACCACTTTCACCCTCGAGGAAGTCCCCAGGCTTACACCTAATTGGTACCAGTCGTTCGCTCTCCAAGGTTTCAGAGCTGTGACGCACTTCTGATTGACCCTGAGGCGAAGGGAACCGGATGCCCACGCTCTGCGTGGGACTCGCGCTTTCAGCCAAAACTGCAGCGGGCGCATGCGGATCAGGCCCAGCTGGAGCACTGACGATGCTGAGGCCATGAGACCTAGCATCTTCTGAAATTTCTTGAGCGGGACAGACGCGCCGCAGCGAAACGCGTTCGCTGTGCGCTGAATGTCTACCGCGCGCTGTGGTGATAGTCGCGCTATCATGGACAGCGAGTCCAATTCTGTGCCCAGGAAAGATATCTTCTGACTGGGTAACAGAGAGCTCTTCGCCCAATTGACACTGAGACCCAAATCCTCGAGGTGATCGAGTAAAATGGTCGTGTGTTCCATGAGCACTGCGCGAGATTGCGCTAGAATCAGCCAATCGTCCAAATAGTTCAGCACTCGTATGCCTCTCATTCTGAGGGGTGCGAGCGCCGCGTCCATGCACTTCGTAAATGTACGGGGTGCCAGGGACAAACCGAATGGCAGGACTGTGTACTGATATGCCTGGCCCTCGAAGGCGAATCTCAAATATCGCCTGTGACGTGACGCTATCTGTATTTGAAAATACGCGTCTTTCAGATCTATTGACACAAACCAATCTCCTTGGCGAATCTGCCAAGATTTGAAATCTGAAAAGGATTTGTCTGGTCGTGAGCATCCTGAACTGTCGCTTCACAAGCACTTTGTTCAGTTGCCTTAGATCTAGTATGGGTCTGAGACCCCCGTCTTTTTTCGGTACCAGGAAGTATCTGCTGTATAGCCCTCCTTTGCTCTTAACTTGAGAGAGAGGCTCTATGGCCCCTTTGCTCAATAGTTTCGTCACTTCGGCTCGAAGTAGATGTGCTACTTCTGTTTTTACCGTGGTCTCGACGCGCGCCACATAGCGGCGAGGGCGTGGACGAAACTGCAGCGAATAGCCTCTTTTTATAATGTTCAGCACCCACTTCGAAACCCCGGGCAGCTTTGCCCATGCGTCTGCATGGATAGCTAGGGGTTGAATACGAAGCGTGAAGCGAGTGCACGTTGGTTTCGTTTTTACAGAAACCGTGAGACATGCACAACGCGGTGTTAGTGGGCACTGGGTAGTGGGCACTTTCACCATGTTTGAAGCGCAACCGATCTGAGTCGGTTTTATGTGCGCGAGCCCTGTGTGACAGGCTGTGCTTGTGTGTAGGGATGGGCACTGGGCAGTGGGCATTCTTACTACACATGAAACACCATCGGCCGTAGCCGGGACACCAGAAAATACACTCTTTTGGGGATTTATCTGGGTAGCCGTGAAAACGGCATTTGTGTGCAGGCAAGCGGGTGACAGAACCGACTTGTTGGCTGCAGAAAACACTGGAACAGTCACATTTGCTGGAACTGGACGAGCGAATAACTTTGGTGTGAGTCTGGCCGCAGTGGGACTCAAACACCGTCGTTTTCCTAGCTGTGCTAGGACGACTTCGGGGCCTCGGGCTTCACCGTAATCCTAGGTCGCGGGCCACGTGCAGCGGGGCGGCGACCGGATGAGCGGGAGCGCGGTCTCGCGCTTCGGGCCTGGCGGCGCTGTGAAGTGGAGGCAGTGGACGGTGGCTGTGGCTGTGAGCTCTGAGCAGACGGTTTCGCACGGCCTGCTGCAGAGCTGGAGCGCTTCGGGAGGAAGTGCTTCATAGCCTGTGACCCTTTCTGTACCTCTGCGAATCTCTCTGCGAAATCCTTGACGGAGGATCCAAAGAGGCCTGTGGCGGAAAGCGGGGCGTCGAGGAACGCGGTGCGCTCAGACTCGGCCATTTCCGAGAGCGTCAGCCAAAGATGTCTCTCAGTCACGGTGAGAGAGGCCATATTCCGTCCAATGGCTTGCGCTGCAGACTTAGTAGCACGGAGAGCGAGGTCCGTGCCACTCCTTAAGTCCGGCACGCAGATCGCGTCAGGCCCTTCCTCATCCAGCTAACGGAGGAGATCGGCCTGGAAGATCTGAAGCGTTGCCATGGTGTGCAGCGCTGACGCAGCTTGCCCGGCGGCGGAGAAAGCGTGGCGGAGCAGGCTTGACGTCGTGCGGCAAGCTTTAGAGGGTAGGGCCGACTTAGCACGCCGTCCAGCAGAGGGCGGGCATAAGTGGGCCGCTATCGCCTCTTCGACCGGCGGCAGCGAAAGGTATCCTTTTTTCTTGGCATCGTCAACAGCGGAGAATGCCGAAGAAACAGCAGGACGCACTCTAGCCGAATAGGGGGCGTTCCAGGACTTGGCGACTTCTTCGTGTAACTCAGGAAGAAAAGGCGCCGGTCTGGACGCAGGCGAAGCGCGCTCCCCAGGCAGGAAAAATCCATCCAGCCGGTTGTGAGCGGGCTGCTCAGGCGAAGACCACTCGAGGCCGAGGCTCGCCGCGGCCTGTGCGAGTACTCGCATGAGCTCCGTCTCGATGGACGCTCTCTTGCCTGAAGACATGCGGGCAGGGGGCGCGGGGTCCTCAGAGCCCGCCCAATCCTCACTGCCTGATGCCAGGATAGAGCAGGAATCATCCTCTCCCAGTAGGGCTTCCTCATCCACGATGTCAACGGAAGCGGCGGCAGACGGCGGCCGCTGTCCGTCAGGAAGCGAGGGTGACGAAGCCGGGGAAGCAAGCGGGCGAACCGGCGAGCTTTGGCGGCTGAGGGAGGGTTCCGGGGCCCGCTGGGCACGGCGCTTTTTACGGCGCGACGCCGCGGCGGGCGGGGGAGCAGTCTCGGTGAAGAAGGCTAGGTGAGTCCTCAGAGTCGCCATTGCCATCAGCTCGCAGTGAGGGCAGCCGCCGTCAGCGAGCGCGAGAGCTGCATGTTCCTCACCCAGGCAGGAAACGCAAATCACGTGGCGGTCCCCGTCGCTGAGTGTGGCTCTGCACGAATGTGTGTCGCGGCGGCGACACACACACACACAAAAGTACAGAGTAATAGAAAGGATATAAGCGCCGGAAAGCGCAGCAGGAAGGCAGGAAGGCGGCGCGGCCAGCGACTTCAGTGACTCGTCCCGCTGAAGGTGCTCTCTCTCAGACGGCGCAGCTTCTTCTCCGGCTCCAGCGATGCGTGTGCTTCGCTTGAAGGATGAAAAATCAGATAATAGCTGCCTGCGAGCGGTATTTATAGGCCTAGACCACGCCCATTTCGGCGGGACGTGACGCAGCGGGCGCGAAGTGCCCTGATTGGGTCTGGCGTCACGCCAGGCCTCGCTCGATAGGCTGCTGCAGTTGCCGCAGAGCAGCCAATAGGCGCGCGAGCTGTCTCGCCTATGTCTGCATGCTGCCGCAACGCGTTTTGCATTATTACAAAATTAAGGATAATTTTTGGCTTCAATATCTCGCGGAAAAAGGATTTTCCCCTAGCGTAAGATATCTTATGCAGTACAAGAGACCTCTCGTAAGAGAACCATTTTTTATTTGAATAATATTTCACAATATTACTGTTTTTAATGTATTTTTGATCAAATAAATGCAGCCTTAATTGGAGATGAGAAGAGACTTATTTCAAAAGCATTTAAAAAATGTATAAACCCCGATAGGAATATGTATACAAGGAGTATACAATGCATAGCACTATACTATGCATTCTGGGAATTAACCTACATTCACTGCATGGATATTTGTTTGAGATTTATCCATGCATGCATCATTTATATGAATACAGCTGCCTCATGTTTTCCATTCAGTATCTTAAACTAAAATGTTATTCTAACAGTTTTCTCTGCTTATAAGGAGAACAGACTGACTTTTTGGGCCAGAAGGAGATAGTAGCTAGTTTTTCAAGACCTTTATTAGCATGTTTGTTATACAATACTGTCAGAGCAAAAATGCCCACAGAACAACTGACACAAGTTATGTGTGAGATAAAAATACATTTAGAATTATCAGTCTTTTTAAAACTGAATGTTTCATTCTATTTACATTTACATTACATTTTATATACGGTATGTTATTAATATTAATGTTAATTTTTAAATAGACAAAACAGAGTTGTTTAATTCTATAAATGAAAATAGAACAAAATAGAATCATATATATTTATAGAGTATGTAGTGTGGCCTCAAGAGCTCACTGATGTCAATGTTCCAGGTCGTTGGCCAATAGCCAAGCTCAAAAGTTAACCTTACTATCAGTTTGTTCATGATGCTTTAATGAATTGCCTTTTTGAAAGGCAGGTTTGTCAAGAAATATTTTCCATTCATGTGTTGTTGACGTGTGATTTTTTTTTTTTTTTTTTTTTTTTTAGAATATGAAGGATAGATGTTTCTTTGGAAATAAGTACATGTATGTGATGTTACACAACAGTAAGCATATAATTACACAACATATGAATGGAAAATATTTCTTGACAAACCTGCCTTTCAAAAAGGCAATTCAATTGCATGTGAGTTCACACGTACTTACGCACACAATCTTTTTTTACATCAGTGTGTTGGCTCTCCAAAGTCGTAAGTACTCCAAAGTAGTTTTACACTGAGCTAATGATATTTTATATCCTCTAACCTAACCCAACCCCTACTTCTGCGGTATACACAACCCTCACACACCATTTCTCTTCTGATAACAGTTTATTTCTGTCTGTAAAATCAACTGAAACATTTAGATATATTTAATGAAACATTTAAAGGAACACTCCACCGTTTTTTTAAATAGGGCTTATTCACCTTCTTTCCTACATTTAGATAGGTGGGCGAATTCATTTTTGTCTCAGCATGGATTCTTTTAGTTTGACAGGGTCGGCGCGAGCTTAGCTTAGCTTAATGAATGGAATCCTTTGTTGCCAGCTAGCATGTCCTGAGTAAAAGTGATCTATAGAGATGCATTTCGTGTGACCGGGTTGCATACTTCACAATCAACAGTAGAAGGTAGTTGCAGGCCTTTGAATTAATAAACAAGAGCTCGTCAGTCGATGACTTCCAAGTAGCATTGAGATGAAGTTAAGGAACCCTGGTTTTATCTCACTTTACAGGAAGGGAACCTTTTATATTTTCTCACCCCTCAATTTTCAAACATATATATATATCAAATCGACATAATGATACAGAAGAACTAATTGTGTTTGATCCAACTTATTTCTGTGTTAATTTAGCTTGAATAAAAATAATTAATTCTCTTTTTTTTCTCATCATGCTTTTGTATTATCAGATCTCTTGCAAGGTTGCAAAGGTTTAATAATCAAACTGATCTGAAACATGTGAACAATGAAATTAAACCTGACCTTCCTCTTCAACTCAGTTTATTAGAAGCATAGGAAGCTTCATACATAAGAAGAAAAAATATTTGACCCAATTATGAACTTATTTTTAACATCTTTGTAAATATTTGTCCTTAAAAATAAGTTAGACTTGTTTAGAAATATGTGGTTTGAAATAATTTGAAAATAAATTAATAAACAACAGGTTTATAGTATTTTAACACAATTATGCTATAATAAAATATATTAACATTAAAAAGTCAGTGGAAAGGCATCTGTTCTGTTATACTAACCTTTGTAATCAGGTTATTTTGTATTGATGGTCACCATCTCTGTCAAGGAACTTCAAATAATCTATTTTAGGATATTACTGAGTGAAAATGGTTTATTTTGTCTGGTTAGTTCACACAATAGCAAGTGAAAAAAAGGTCTTGGTTCATTTATTTGGCACAATAAATTATCTTTTTATTATAAGGAAATACTGACATGTTATTTGATAGACTGAGAAGCAAATTGGTGCCTGACGTGGCTGTGAGAAATTGTCAGTTCCTTTGCTCACCACGAGGGGGAGACAGCAGCAGTGCACTCACTGCAGTATGAAACACTCAAATAAATCAGTCAAATTGTTCGGCAATATCATCATTTTACTACAGTTGTTAGTGATGTTTTTAAAATATGCTAATAACTTTCTCAGATTACTCACAGACAGAAGTAGACACTCTTCTTCTTCTGTCTCTCCTCATGGTTATTTAGCAGGTAAGTTGTTTACCCATCCATCATTCAGATTCACCCATTCAAAAAGTAGCCATCAGCGTGCCAGTGTGTTGTGAGTGTTCACGTTGTTTTCGATTAGCCTACTATTGATGGTTGCCATTGCTATGGTGTTTTGGACGCATTAATCGACCTTTTTTAGGGATTAATTGCACTTGACTCGACATTAAGCATTACATAACCTATTTATAGGCTACATGTAAAACTGTTGCCTCAAGTATCTGCTGGTATGTTATAAACATCCCCAATCTTATGTCATTTTGTAGTCCTAAGAGGGGCAAACCATTACTTCTCATAAACATTAAACTAAACTTCTCTACATCTAGAAATTCTAGTTTAAATCTCATTTCATCCTCATTTCAGCGGGTTGCGATAAAGTCTTGACTTTGAATCTAATTAGTCACTCTCACTCAGTTTCTGTATGATTACTGAACCCTATGTTACTGAAGTGATGTTGATGCAAAATGACATTGGTGTTTTAAATTTTTTTTTATTATTATTATTATTTTTTTATTCTGTGTGATCCTCATTCTTTAAATTCTTTGTAAATACAGTCATTGGCTACGCTTCGCTGCGCTTCTCGTCCGGTGTGCGATACCTCGAGTTGTCCTACACGTGGCGCTGCGCTTCTCGTCCGGTGTGCGATACCTCGAGTTGTCCTAGACGCGGCGCTGTGCTTCTCGTCCGGTGTGTGATACCTCGAGTTGTCCTACACGCGGCGCTGCGCTTCTCGTCCGGTTTGCGATACCTGGAGTTGTCCTACACGTGGCGCTGCGCTTCTCGTCCGGTGTGCGATACCTCGAGTTGTCCTAGACGCGGCGCTGTGCTTCTCGTCCGGTGTGCGATACCTCGAGTTGTCCTACACGCGGCGCTGCGCTTCTCGTCCGGTTTGCGATACCTGGAGTTGTCCTACACGTGGCGCTGTGCTTCTCGTCCGGTGTGCGATACCTCGAGTTGTCCTACACGCGGCGCTGCGCTTCTCGTCCGGTTTGCGATACCTGGAGTTGTCCTACACGTGGCGCTGTGCTTCTCGTCTGGTGTGTGATACCTCGAGTTGTCCTACACGCGGCGCTGCGCTTCTCGTCCGGTGTGCGATACCTCGAGTTGTCCTACACGCGGCGCTGTGCTTCTCGTCCGGTGTGCGATACCTCGAGTTGTCCTACACGTGGCGCTGTGCTTCTCGTCCGGTGTGCGATACCTCGAGTTGTCCTAGACGCGGCGCTGCGCTTCTCGTCCGGTGTGCGATACCTCGAGTTGTCCTAGACGTGGCGCTGTGCTTCTCGTCCGGTGTGCGATACCTCGAGTTGTCCAAGACGCGGCGCTGCGCTTCTCGTCCGGTGTGCGATACCTGGAGTTGTCCTAGACGCAGCGCTGCGCTTCTCGTCCGGTGTGCGATACCTCGAGTTGTCCTACACGTGGCGCTGCGCTTCTCGTCCGGTGTGCGATACCTCGAGTTGTCCAACACGCGGCGCTGTGCTTCTCGTCCGGTGTGCGATACCTGGAGTTGTCCTAGACGCAGCGCTGCGCTTCTCGTCCGGTGTGCGATACCTCGAGTTGTCCTACACGTGGCGCTGCGCTTCTCGTCCGGTGTGCGATACCTCGAGTTGTCCTACACGCGGCGCTGTGCTTCTCGTCCGGTGTGCGATACCTCGAGTTGTCCTACACGCGGCGCTGTGCTTCTCGTCCGGTGTGCGATACCTCGAGTTGTCCTACACGCGGCGCTGTGCTTCTCGTCCGGTGTGCGATACCTCGAGTTGTCCTACACGTGGCGCTGTGCTTCTCGTCCGGTGTGTCCGGTGTTAAAATTGTGTCACAGTAGACCTTCTGTTGGCTGAGATCAGACGGGATAGCCTTCGTTGCCCTCGTGTATCAATGAATCTTGGGCGGCCAACACCCTGACGCCAGTTTGTCCTTCCTCAAACTGTTAGTAAACAGCATTGCCATTTCAGAGATACTCTGACCTGGTTGCCTTGCCAAAACAATTTGGTCCTTGTTGCTCAGATCCTCATTCCTGCCCATTCTCCTGCATCCAAAACGTTGATTATGAGAACTGATTGTCTGCTTACCATCTAATCTACCGAGAACTTAATATGTGGCCTTCTTAGGACATGATTAACGATATTCGCTTCACCTGTAACTGGTCAATGTTTTGGCTCATCAGTGTAAAAAGAACTGGGGCATTAATTCCATGTGCATTTAATATTACTGAACAATATTGGACAAATAAATTGATGACATACATACATGATGAATACATTGCCATTGCTATTCTTTCTGAGCTCGGTCAAGAGATGTGTGCACAGACATTCTCAAGGTGTGTGATAGACACTTGATGTGTAAACAATAAATAACCCACAGTATGTTCCTGTACTGAACCATGTGCCGTAGGAGTTTTTAGATTCCAGTTTTAGCGCTGGCTGTGTTCCAACAAAACATTAATTTTTTTTATTCCAGGGCATGTGTTCCCTGTAAACAGTGCCAGGACGTGTTTAAAATCAGTCAAACTTCCTCCTATCCCACCACAGGTGCAAGAGCATCTTAGAAGAACGGTAAGTCAAATATTTCAATTTAATGTTACTCTCCATAAGCTATATTCTCTCACAATTTATCCTTATTTGTGTAATGAAATTAACTACAGTATTAAATAATGATATTACAAGGATTTTGCTATAAATGTAATACATAAATCAAGCAATTAGAAAATCAAGTAGGTTAATGTGTTTGATTTTATAAAACAGCAATATGTGTTCAATTAATATTCACCTTTATTAATCAGTAATGCATAATAATAATATGTAGTAATAATATAAGTAATTTGTTGTTAAAGATAAATATAAAGTGGGTCCTTTAGAATATTGGCTTTTTTCTACCGCTTCAAAAGTGGCTCCTACAGACATTTAATGTTAAAAATATTTATATAAGTTATTATTATTTATATTATTCAAGATTAACGTTGGTATAGTGAGGATAATAAATCTCCCCCCGATTACAGAAGAAGGACTCCTACATGCTGGTTTTATCTCTGACTTCTAGATTTAGCAATATAATGGGTGAATTATAGCCTGGGTTTCCCCATGCTGCCTTGCGCGCAACGCGATTTTATTCACGCTGCTAGGCAGCCTAGACACCATGGACCAGATTTTCCCCTCAAAAAGTGAACCAATCACAGAACGGGGAGGGAGCAGCAAGACGATGACGACGTCTATGCGACACACCGAAGCAGTTTGTTTATATCTATGGATCCAACATGGCATCAGATGCGAAGTAACCTTTCGATGCAGCCTTAGATAGTGTTCTAAGTAGTTTAGAACGCAAGTTTATTTCGTCTTCTTCCTCGTCGAATTTCTGTCGCTCTACTTACGTCATATCAAATACGAGAAAATGAACATGTGGTTCCCAGACCACGTCTCAATGAGACGAGGTCTGACGTTAGCCAGGCTAGGTGAATTATGTATATGATGTATATTACGATTGATTAAGTATATGCTTTTCTCCACTGACGTTCTAAATTGTTCAAAGCGTTTCGTATGCTGATTTTCAGCTGCCTGAGATTGCAAATGGGAACATGGTTAATGTAACATTAGCAACACATTATTAGCTGTTTGATAATGTAGTCAAGCAAAAGGATAATCATATTAATTAGGCTACCATTATGTGTTCGACGTTGTAAAGAGCGATACATAAAACGCATTACCATTCTGATATATTGACTTGTAGACGAGCCTGTATGATTCACTCTTCCGCTTCTTCTCAGTTTCTGGTTCAAACACATGTCTGAATTAAACCAGTATTTTCACTTGCCATTGTGCAGCGTTTACCTCAGTAAGTTGAACGAGTGGATCAGGTATTCTGAGGGGGTGTGAGTGAGTGGAGCATATACATGGTTCCGCATACTAAATGAAGCAAGGGTGAAGAGTTACATTCAAGCTTTTTTTTCTTTTCTTTTTTACAGGAAAAAACATTTAAATATGTAATTTTGGTGATCAAAGATTAGGTTTAAAGCCACACTTAGTAAGAATTCCGTTTTAGTCAAACAACGACCCCTAGAGTCGCTGTGGACTACTTGTATTTAACGTTACTGTCGTAAATACCACTCACGCAGAGCAGTCTCTTCACTTCACTCAGATCCCCTCCCCCCTGTATACCGGTCCCTGTTCAGTCAGATGGAAGCTGTAACGAGTGGCAATAAGGTGTGGCCCCTTTAAGAGCTGCGCGCGCCCTGTTTAACTGACTCGGCACAGTCTGTATTGTATGTGCGCCTCGAACGGGTAAGCGGGTTGTTTCTGTTTGATGCTCATTCTTGTCCTATTTTTGTCTATCAAGTAATGCTGTGGACGGTAAAACGTGTGACAGACAGTTACACGAGTTCGATTGGGGAATAAACACAACGCGTTTCAAATCGTCGAACATCGAGCTAGCCTCCGAAGACGTCTAAGTTACTAATCCATCAACAAGAACGCTGTGCTTTTTAGCTCACACCAACGAGTGAAAGCTTGTCCGAGTGATAAACAATATAAGCAATATACTTACAAGTCCAACAGCATGTGAGGACGTGTTGGGGGAAGTGAGGTAGCCTATGCCGTAAAGCAGTCGAATTTTGTAGTTCTTTCTGTGCGCGGGTGTTACTACCCGAACCCTGAAGTTTAAAAGTACGATTAAAAACTATACAGACCACGTCAGGCTATGGCAGACGTGTCATTCAACCTATTGTAAGTCGATGTACCATCACAAGAGTCTTGGAAATATATTATGAAGGTTGAAAAGTTACCTAGTGCTGCTTTAAGGGAGACAGTTATTGACTATAGGGGGACTTTAAAGCGGAACATGTTAGTTGTCAAACTCTGGGGGCTGGACTAAGTTACAACCCACCAATATAAATCAACTTACTAAGACTCTTCAACAGTTCCCTGTTTATTCCTATGAATACAGCTGCCTCATTCTGTATTCCGTGCCACATGCACTAACATATAGGGCGACGCCTATTAAAAGGGTGTCGCCCGGAGTTCCATCTCCTGCTCCCGTAAACACACAACAACAACAAGGAATTCAGCAGAAAGTCAGGGTTTATTTTTGTAGGGGTAAGATTTGATTCGTTATGAAAAGGAAATTATAATTCAAAAATGAGAGGATTCAATCGGCCACAAAACAACAAACAAAACGGGTCTTCTAACTAAGTTTTAAGTCATCTTACCTGGAATCAGATATAACAAAAGTACAATTCTAACCTCCCTGCTAGCCAGTAAACAGGAGAAAAAGTAAAAAGAAAATAAAGGGCCTCAAACCTCTCAGTATCTTTAGTTGAAGATATATGAATGACACAATCATAAGCA
Organism: Rutilus rutilus; assembly: GCF_951802725.1. Classification (NCBI taxonomy): domain Eukaryota; kingdom Metazoa; phylum Chordata; class Actinopteri; order Cypriniformes; family Leuciscidae; genus Rutilus; species Rutilus rutilus. The sequence continues at coordinate 34,039,069 of NC_140224.1, read as the reverse complement.
GCTTAATCTACGAGAGAACAGCCCACCGGCTTTTCCGCACCACTGTATCGGACACAACTCTTATCACAGACACTGTACAACAGCGTGAAGCAGGAAGGGGAACTCGATGAACAAGCCTTCCACACAGCTTTTATTCACACGAGGAGTCCATCAGCCCCGCCCTTCTAATCAGCTGCACCTGTGACACACAAACGAGCTCGAAACGAGAGAGAGAGCGCAAAAAGAGAACAAAAAGAAAACATGCGCACAGTCATTTGTTCTACACAATATAAAAACTTATGTTCTGATACGTAATAGTAAGCTAAAATGTCATTCTAACATCCAGTTTTATATGGAGAACAAAAAAAAAAGTGGCCATAAGAGTCAAGGAGAATGTGGCTAATGAAGTACATTATTATGATGATTGTTTTACATTTTGCCAAAGCAAAAAAGCTCACAGAAAAAGAGAATATGTGAGATAAAATATTTGTAGAATCATCATCGCAATCTTTTATTAGCGAATATTAATAGCAATATACAAATTTAATTTATTTACATTTTGTATCTTATTATTTATTTTTAATTTATGTAAATTGGAAGAGTTGTTAGTGAGGGCAGCAGGGGGTGCTCACCCTGTGGTCTGTGTGGGTCCTAATGCCCCAGTATAGTGTCCTTCGGATGAGACGTTAAACCGAGGTCCTGACTCTCTGTGGTCATTAAAAATCCCAGGATGTCCTTCGAAAAAGAGTAGGGGTGTAACCCCGGCATCCTGGCCAAATTTGCCCCTTGGCCTCTGTCCATCATGGCCTCCTAATCATCCCCATATACTGATTGGCTTCATCACTGTCTCCTCTCCACCAGTAAGCTGGTGTGTGGTGGGCGTTCTGGCGCAATATGGCTGCCGTCGCATCATCCAAGTGGATGCTGCACATTGGTGGTGGTTGAGGAGATTCCCCCATCTATGTAAAGCGCTTTGAGGTCTCAGAAAAAGCGCTATATAAATGTAACGAATTATTATTATTATTATTATTAAATTAGTTATACAAAAAAGAAAAAAAAAATTTTGACTGATTAATTTAGTTTCAAACTATCTAGTGTGACCTTAATAGCTCCAGTAATATCATTATCGATTAGTTTGTTATAATGCAAATGCACCTTCAGCAAATAATTCAATGTGTGTATACTGTATGTATATGTTGGTTTCAATTTTGACAGTGGTTATTGGACTTCAAGTAAGATTCACCTCATTTCAGACCACATTTTTTTCCACACACAAATCTCAAGTATGAATGACTAATTAAAATATAGTGCAGAGTTTGTATAGCTCATTTTCATGATACCTTTATAGTGCCTTTGCATCCTTTTTGAAAGGATGTTCCACAGATTAAAGAAAGTCGTAATGGTTTTGCAAAGGTTAACATAAACCTTGACTTTTAATTTTTCATGTTGCAATGGCTGGCAGCAGAGTAAAACATGGACTTCTCCCTTTTCATTATGTCACTTAAAATTGTTGTCTGTTTACAGTGTTTTTGTCTTCATATTCATGACACAATTCAGTCCTAAATGACGAATGATATATGGGAAAGAGTCTATATATTTTTTAAGTCCTTCTCAGTATGAGTATTTTTAGACTAATCTAACTCATAGATGTAAAAAACAAAACAAAAAATAGAATGTGTAAGGCCTCAGTTGATACAATTGTTCTTGTAAGTTCTTGTAGACTTGGTTTCTGTACTGCTAACATTTAATGTCACAATGCATTATCTTGTCAACAAATATTTCTGGTTAGGCTAAATGCATTCAGTCACTCTTTCCTGATCAACATTTGATTCTTGGCGTGTAGCCTAACCCGACCTTATAAAGTAAAATATGTAGATAACAGCATATGTTTTTCATTCCATGAGATGTTTCTTCTTAAACACATGCAGGTCCAGAACACATTTAAAATCCGAAACTTCCTGCTAATCCACATCATCAAAAAACACTTTCATTTTATCATAATATACATTGCACATCCATATTTCTCTTTCAAGCATACGTTTCGGTGTCTCAATATGTGGATATCCTAACTCCCGTATTACCAGATAGCCTGCCTCGAAGTTTCCTGCCAACCACAGCACCGCCTCTAGGGCTGGACGAGTCATGAGTCATGACTCAAATCCAATGCTCAATATTGCATGTGCTAAAGTTTGAGCTGTAACATCCAGTTTATAGAATCTTGCAAATGTATACGGCAAGGACCAACTCACCGCTTCACAAATATAGCTGGGTGATATGGGCAAAAAAAATTATTACGATAATTGTTTTATATCAGTCGATATCGGTAATTATCACGATAAATGTCAAATCTTTATTTCTTTCAAGTTTGAAGGCAGATTTTTGCTCCTATAAGTGAAAGTTGTAGAAACCAGAGCGTTAATTGTGGTTTTAAACTACTCTTTATTGTCAGAACATATCATGACAAACACTTGCCAAACAGGTGAACATTTCACAAATCTGAGGTAGAATCAAACATTTGTCATTTTTCCTTAAGAAAAAAATTATTTCTTAGTTTTTGCATGTGCTAATGGGGGATATTTTCAAGTCTTGAAAGAGGTTTGTGTTGCCTGACTTTGATGGCACGTATCTTCACGTGCACGTGAGAGTGCAGGCTGCAATATTGATATTACATTTTTTGTCTCGAAACGCATATTTGACATTGAGTTGACAGCAGTATTAGCTTGAGTTAGGATGCAGATTTACTGTTAAATTTATGTTCATTAACAAAACAGTAACATCTGTTAAAAAAATGTTTTGCGCTGAATTTCCTCATAAATAGTCTGCCTAAAGGAATAACTATAGGGCTGAGGCCATCAGTCCCAATAACCTGAGGCATGTGCGGAAAGAGACATTTTTCCCCTCTGAAATTCGGCCAGGCATCGGGTGAATTTTCCCACCCTGTCCTCTGACAGTCGCGCTCTGAAGGTCACCGAGTCCAGTGACAGCCTGTATGTACTGACAGACTATATGTTATAGACTGTGCAGGACTCAAAACACTCTTTTTGGTGTTTAATTTTAAGCCCAGTTTCTGTATGTGTTCCAGAAGCATGATTGTGTGATCTCTCACTTCTCGCTCTGACGGAGCTGTCACCAACCAGTCGTCTATGTAAGTAGCGAGACGAATGCCTTTTTCCCTGAATGGGGTCAGGGCCGATTCTGTACATTTTATGAATACTCTTTGGTTGAGAGACATGCCAAATGGTAGAACCAGGTATTCGTATGTCACTCCAAGGAAAGCAAACCTCAGGAATTTCCTGTGGGGTGGGTATAGGTTTATGTGAAAATATGCGTCTTTCAGGTCGATCGATGCAAACCAATCGTCCGGGCGCACCAGTTTTAGGAGTGTAGAATGAGTGAGCATTCTGAACTTGTACTTCCTTAAACGTACAATATGGAATTTTTCGCCGCTAGGGGTCGCTAACCTCTTACAATAACAAAGGCGTAGTTTGATGACGCAACATTTGCTAAGAATTATGGATCTTGTCGTCAACTTCAAGCCGACCGATCTAATGTTTATGGATGACTGAATACATCGATGTTTTTATCATGACTGTGATATGAAGCAGTTTGGGATTGCTAAGAGACAGCTATCAGCTCCACACGCGACGCGAGTCCCGCGGACACAGAAGGAATATGGACATTTCATTCTACCGAACTACACGCAAGTGCAGAATTACAACTCACAGGTCAATTTATCAGACAAATTAAACTTGTGAGGTAACGCAGCGCTGTTTCACTTGGCCTAACATTACACTAGCACACTAAACTGCATTTGAATGTGTTGAAATTTATGTGTTAGTTTGTCTGTATGAGACTAGCAGTAAGCTAGATCAACGTTAGAATAACATACAGATCATATTCTAACATTTTATCATTGTTGAACTATATAACATTGATTAGTTTTATGTAAATGTGCTCACCTGTTTAATAAAGCACATGTAGGAGCGGTCGAAGTCTCGGACGTGGAGCTGTCGGCATCTCGAAAACACCGCGCTGATATTGATTCTCGTTTTAGTTCTCCTTTTTTATCCAAAGTCTTGCCATGGTCCATAATGTTTGAACGAAACAACAACAGCGTGCAAATAGACATTGCGAACTACATAGTGGTCCATGTCTGTCGCCTTGGTTACTATCAGAGGGCTCTGGTTCATAGCTCTGGTTGCTATGGCAGTACGAGCGGAAACCAGGGACAACGCGGATATGACGCCATTGACGGCGACAAAACGGAAATAAAGAAACGGGATGTGTCTTCGAATTAAATTACAAATTTCTCCTGGTTTGAAAGTTGTTGGAAACAGTCGGGATAATGTAAGTACTAAAAACTAAAAAATATATATAACATAGATATAGTGATTTTTGCTATTTTTAAAGCAAAAAAGTTACATATTGTGCCTTTAAGTATTTGTTCAGTGTACGTAGATCTAATATGGGGCGAAGGGCAAGAGTTCCTTTCTTTGGGATGAGAAAGTATCTCAAGTAAAACCCACTGTGGCTTTGCTCGGACGGGACTACTCTTATCACCCTTTTCTTCAACAGGGAGTAAATTTCGTCCTGAAGAACATGCTTAAACTCAATTTTGCATGCTGTTTGGACATTAATGTGTGTTGGCAGTGTGAGTACACAACCACCCAATAGTGATAAAAATCCACTCACTCCTTTTTTATTAATCCCCATAAATCATCAGCAGTGTCTCCCAACGACCTGTTTTCAGAATGCGGCTTTTGTGATGTCACTAAAGCCACAGGCCCCGCCCACGAGTGTTGACAGACACTGCCGTTTTAACATAGACCCGCCCTGATCGAGTTCACAGCGAGTTGTACACATCTGCCATTGCTGCACTGACGAGAATGTCTCCCAAGCGTTGTAGGTATTGTGTGGCTGGATGTATTAATCCACATAGCTCTCTCTATTTACTCCCAAAATCTGAGGCAAACTGCAGTCTGTACCCGAATTGTATTGTCTTACCCAGCGGGACTGTGTGTGTGTGCACTCTCGCCAATTGTTTATTTGCAATGTTCTGGTGCCATCGTGTGGCTGAGTCATGAATGAGTTTGTGGTCTGTACTGCGCATGCGTGGGCACTTAGCGTTTGGACAGAGTCTGAGTGGCTCATCACCTCTAAGGGATCGATAGCTCCCCGATGTGTTCTGTGAACATGTTTTGCAACATTTTTTGGGGCATTATGTTTTGCAACATTCTCTGGGGGTACAGTGAAAACTTTATTGAATTTTGTTGAACATGAAAAGTGCTTGTGACTACTGGGTGGGTGTGCACCAGCGGAGTATGTGTGAAACAGGCATAATGCGCTGCAGACATGTCTAGTGTAAATAAGGGGTAAATACCTCCTTTCCGTGAGCTACCCTGTTCTAATTGGCCAGATGGCCCACTCTGTTGTGGAAACTACTCTTTCCCCTGCACCGGCTGCGCCCTGCACAAATCTTGGATCTCTCACGAGGAGCGTCATAAGCATTAAAAGAAGGAGGACCTCAGTGAAGGAGAAGAGAAGACCAGGCCTTTAAAGATATGTTTTGCTTATGTGTGTGGGGCTGCTGCTTTTACTTTCATTTTGTGTTTTTTTTTTTATTTCTTTATTAAAGTTCTTTAAACGTTCGCTGGTTCCCGCCTCCCTCTTCCCATAACAACATACCTTGCTACACTGGTGCCGAAACCCGGGAAGAAGAAGGAACACGCTGTCATGGAGCCCTCGCCGCTGTGGGGAATCCGCGGTGCCATCGAGCATGGTTGAGCAGAGTCTGCCATGGAGCAGGGAATGGGAAACCCGTGCTGGCTGCCGCTGTCGGCATCCACCAGGCAGCGGAGGAGTGTCCAGCGGTCCATCGAGGGCTATTCAGCGCCAGATTAAGATTTTAATTTGAATTTTTCTGCACATATGACTTGGTCAGCGAGCATGAGTGGCTCTATAATGTCTTGCGTGAATTCATGTATGAATTTTTTTTTTCGTAGTTGGTCTAGGGTTGCTGCTTGTCCAAAAATCTTGTAGTTTGTGCACCTTATCATTAGTGTTGTGTAGTGTAAGCATCATGACGATTCATGTAGTCTTATAGTTCTCAGAGCTTGCCCTTTAAGTTATTAGTTAACTGTCATGAAGATACTCCGTGATATACAGACTATGGGGCATGTTCCCTCATTTCACAGGTGCACACACATAGCACACATTTACATAGATTTTTTGGGATGCTGGAAAAATATAAAAGGGTTGAGTGCAATATATGTAGGATTATTGTGTGTAAAAATGTAAGACTAAATGTTGTGTAAATGTTATGTAAAGGCCATTGCACACTGAGTCCGAAATTTTCGTAAGCGTTTTTTCGTGTTCGTCAGCAGTAAAATTCGTCACGCACAGAAACCTTGCACACTGAGTCCGATGCGTATTTATTAAACCTTTGCGGAAAAAAACGCAAAAAATACTAAATGGATTCGTCAAGCAGTGAGGATGAATTTGTTGCCCTCTTTCTTCTTAAAAAGAGAAAAAGAAAGAGGAAATATTGGGTCCATCCAATCCTGAGATAGCGCCGAGAGGAAGGAGAGTTTCACCTCCTTATCAAGGAGTTGCGAAATTATCCCGAACGATTCAAAACTTACCTCAGAATGTCAGTGGAACAGTTTGATGCTTTGCTAGCGATACTGGAGCCACATATTAAAAAGAAGACCACCAATTTCCGTGAACCAATCGATCCTGAACAGAAACTGGCAGTATGTCTATGGACGGACACACACACACACACACACACACGCGGCCGGCAGAAGCGCTGGGCAGACAGAACAGCTGTATACAGGTTATATTTTATTCAGTGTCTTTGTAATCCGCATTTTGTTTTTCATACAGTACTTGTGCTGCGAGACGAAGTGTATCAACTTGTCAGACGTCATTCTGGATTTTGTCGTTCGCTTGTACGGTGGCTCTGAATTTTCAAAAAACCTCACAAAACACTGGCTGTGGATGCGAAAAACGCAGAAAATCAAACCCAATCCGAATTTTTTTTTTACGGACGAAAGTGTCGTAAACAGTGTGCAAGCATGATTGACATAACGTGAGGTTGAATTTTTTTTTTAACGTGCGAAAATTTCGGATGCGAATTTCGGACTCAGTGTGCAATGGCCTTAAGACTTGCCTATAGGTTGGTATGTTCCGTAGGCGGGGCCAATACGTTAAAATGGCCACCGTAACATTCAGCAGGCGGTGGTGAGTGTGGTGTGAGCATGGTCGGAGTTCCACCACTTAGACTATTGGCACGAACGTGTTTCCTGAACTGTATAGTTTCATTTATTTTTTCTTCATTTTTGGTTTGTAACACTACTTTTTTCTGCACTGTGGGATTTTACTACTTGTTGTAAAATAAAGTTTGCATTCAACGGAATCCTGCTTGTTCCGGTCACCTCATTGCCTCTAACCGTAAGGGGCATCCACAACATTAACCTTGCACCCGCTGACTTAGATCAGACTGGTGAGTTTATGATTGTGAGACCCGCAACCCAGCCGGCATGAGGCTCTATGCGACATTGGGTCCCTAATGAACGAATCATTGAAAGTATGGGATTCCCAAAATAATCTAAATTAATATACACTCACCTAAAGGATTATTAGGAACACCATACTAATACTGTGTTTGACCCCCTTTCGCCTTCAGAACTGCCTTAATTCTACGTGCCATTGATTCAACAAGGTGCTGAAAGCATTCTTTAGAAATGTTGGCCTATATTGATAGGATAGCATCTTGCAGTTGATGGAGATTTGTGGGATGCACATCCAGGGAACGAAGCTCCCGTTCCACCACATCCCAAAGATGCTCTATTGGGTTGAGATCTGGTGACTGTGGGGGCCATTTTAGTACAGTGAACTCATTGTCATGTTCAAGAAACCAATTTGAAATGATTCGAGCTTTGTGACATGGTGCATTATCCTGCTGGAAGTAGCCATCAGAGGATGGGTACATGGTGGTCATAAAGGGATGGACATGGTCAGAAACAATGCTCAGGTAGGCCGTGGCATTTAAACGATGCCCAATTGGCACTAAGGGGCCTAAAGTGTGCCAAGAAAACATCCCCCACACCATTACACCACCAGCCTGCACAGTGGTAACAAGGCATGATGGATCCATGTTCTCATTCTGTTTACGCCAAATTCTGACTCTACCATCTGAATGTCTCAACAGAAATCGAGACTCATCAGACCAGGCAACATTTTTCCAGTCTTCAACTGTCCAATTTTGGTGAGCTCGTGCAAATTGTAGCCTCTTTTTCCTATTTGTAGTGGAGATGAGTGGTACCCGGTGGGGTCTTCTGCTGTTGTAGCCCATCCGCCTCAAGGTTGTGCGTGTTGTGGCTTCACAAATGATTTGCTGCATACCTCGGTTGTAATGAGTGGTTATTTCAGTCAAAGTTGCTCTTCTATCAGCTTGAATCAGTCGGCCCATTCTCCTCTGACCTCTAGCATCAACAAGGCATTTTCGCCCACAGGACTGCCGCATACTGGATGTTTTTCCCTTTTCACACCATTCTTTGTAAACCCTAGAAATGGTTGTGCGTGAAAATCCCAGTAACTGAGCAGATTGTGAAATACTCAGACCGGCCCGTCTGGCACCAACAACCATGCCACGCTCAAAATTGCTTAAATCACCTTTTTTTCCCATTCTGACATTCAGTTTGGAGTTCAGGAGATTGTCTTGACCAGGACCACACCCCTAAATGCATTGAAGCAACTGCCATGTGATTGGTTGATTAGATAATTGCATTAATGAGAAATTGAACAGGTGTTCCTAATAATCCTTTAGGTGAGTGTATATAACCAATAGTGTTGTGATTAGTTCCTAATTAAAACAGTCTAAATGTAATTATAATTTTGAATTGGAGTCAGATTAAGCACGAAGTAAAATTGAAACTAAATTATAATAAATTAAGTGAACTTTACTGAAGCGCAAGTAAAAGACTTGGGATTCCGTCTTTGAGAAAGTGGGTGGTCCTACACAGACCCCAAAATTTGCAAAACATGTAGCTTGTAAAACAGTTTGTAATTAACATTTACTGTTACAAAGTGTCACGATCCACACACGGGAAACAGGGGTTAGATCCAAAAGCAGTTTAATAGGAAAATCCGTACTCACAAACAGTCCAGGCAGGGGTCAAAACCAAAGAAGCAATCCAAAACATAAAACAATCCAAAACAGGCAACAAAGCAGAACTCGGAAGTGGTGTGATAATAGACAAGGACTCCGTGACAAACACTGAAACAACCAGGGTATATATACACACACAGAACTAACAATGAAACAGGGAACAGCTGGGAACAATGATGACGGGGAACAGCTGAGTGCAATGAACAGTGATTGGTACAGACAAGGATTTTACCATCGGTGTACAGAGTCAATTGCGCTGAGTGCAAGATAGGGCCCAATATGTTACTTACATTGTAGTGCAAATTAAGATGCATATTTATGTACATCGTAATCAATCTTAAGGTAAGAACATAGCAGAAAAAAGTTTGATAATTGAAAATATTTATAATAGTTTGATAATAATTTGATGATGAATTTTAGCTGTTTCAGTGTAAAGGCTGTAAATGACTGTAAAGATTTTATTGGATTTTGTAATTTCTAATAAGGGTTTTTATTAAGATTATTGAGATTCCAGACTAACAGTGGTTTAAATACATTTATAATTATGCATGATGCTCAAATAATGCTCTATGATTACAGAAGAAGGACTCCTGTTACATGCTGGTTTTATCTCTGACTTCCTCATCATGAGATTGTCTCCAGTTTCACAGCTTCTGCTGGTGTTCATATCAGTCCTGGCACTGAGTAAGGTTTTATTTACCTTCAGTTTAATTTTCAGTCTTATCGTGACAAGGACAATGACAATATTAATAAAAAAAATAAAATTATTTCCTTTACTGAATTTTCTTTTTCTGAATTTGAATCATCTATTTTTCTCTTTAACAGTCAGGGCACAAACAACAACTGCACCAACAACATCTCCATTAATGACATCTGCAACAACGTCATCTCCATTACTAACATCTGCACCAACAACATCTGCACCAACAACATCTCCATTAACGTCATCTCCATTAATAACATCTGCACCAACAACATCTGCATCAACAACATCTCCATTAATGACATCTGCAACAACGTCATCTCCATTACTAACATCTGCACCAACAACATCTGCACCAACAACATCTCCATTAACGTCATCTCCATTAATAACATCTGCACCAACAACATCTGCATCAACAACATCTCCATTAATGACATCTGCAACAACGTCATCTCCATTACTAACATCTGCACCAACAACATCTGCACCAACAACATCTCCATTAACGTCATCTCCATTAATAACATCTGCACCAACAACATCTGCATCAACATTGGCAGGTAATTATTGACCTTTGAAGTACAACCCCATTTCCAGAAAAGTAAACTGACAAAAGTACAAAGAAAAGTTTTCCAGTGTTTTCACTGACCAGCATAGTTGTATTTTGAATGCAACAAACATAAACAAATTTTGATTTTGATGGCTGCAACACACTTCAAAAATGGGACAGAGACAAAATAAAAGTGAAAAGATGATAGAATATTCAAGTTAAACTCTTTTGAAACTCTTTTGGTATCATGTTTGGGTGAAAAAGGAGCTTTCTCCTGTCTTTGCAAGCAAATATGGGTCATGGCTAACCACTTTGTGCCAAATTCAAAAAATCACGTTTCTCAATGCAAGTTTGCATACACAAAATTTGTCTTTCACCATTTACCATAATTTTGAAAAGTTAATCTTATGGGAATCCAGAGAAATCTTAGTCTGTGGCAAGGCAGTTGACCTCTGTTGAATGTGCGTGACCTTTGAGCCGTCAGATGGCATTGCATGAGAAGCCATCATGCTACTGTGTTAAATGCAGCCACATGTGCTCAAGATTTTTTTGGAAAACCGTTTTCACTTATTTCAGTCTGACGCTGCATTAAGAACAGCAACTTGAATCTCTGTTATACAAGGAGAAAGCTAAACATAAGTTCTATGCGGAGATGTCAGCGAGTTATCTGGGCCCGAGCTCATCTCAGATGGTCTAGAAGACAGTGGAAATGTGTGCTGTGGTCAAATGAATTCATGTTTCGGCGAGAATTTTCAAGAGAATTAACAAATCACAGATTCTTTATTGCATTTTACAAAATGTCCCAACCTTTCTGGAAATGGGGTTGTACCAGATTTGTGGTGTGAATAGAACAAACCTGAGAAGAGCCTGATAATTAAAAAATAATTTTGAGAATGCAGAAGTCATTAAAAGTTGCTTTTTCAGTTGAATTTGGGAAAAACCACTTAAAACATTTGTTGTGTTGAGCTATTTCAATTACTTTTGTTTGATTTCTTCATTGCAAAAAGCTGAAAGTTTGTAAATGTTGCCAATAAACCTGAATTGTAATGTGGGTTGGATAACTTGGATTACAACTGTATATCTTCATTAAAATGGTGTAATGCACACTGAGTCATGGATTATCCCACATACCACTTTAATTAAGACAGAGAGATAAAGGAAAGAACAGTTATTGAGCAGATGATGTGTTTTATATTTGAAGAATTATCAAGAAAGAGAAAAAGACAGAGATTGTGTGTGGGGTGGAGGGGATACATTTTTACAAGGAAAATAAATGTATGATCTTGTAGGGACATCGTTTGGTCTCTATGATGAAAACGGCTTATAAATCATACTAAATAATGTTTTTAAAATGTAAAAATAAGTGTACAGCCATAAGTAGCCATGCCATAAGTGTATAGTATGAATAGCAATAATTTTTTTGTGGTTTTTTTTTTTCAGACCCCTGCTATAGCTACACTGCGCTGAATGATTCTTGGAGATCCACCAACAATCTTTTTTCCTCTCAACTAATGTGTGACTCTGAGGTCAGCTGGAACGGCTGGTACCGTCTCTTCATTCAGGGCCAGAGCGCTCAGATGCCGGACACATGTGTTGATGTGTATAGATGTGGTACTTTTTCTCCACTGTGGCTGAACGGAGGACATCCAACAGTTGAGGATGGAGTGGTCACTCGAGCTGTCTGCGGAAACTGGACCAATAACTGCTGCTGGTTCCATTCCAATCCCATTAAAGTCAAAGCCTGTCCTGGCAATTACTACGTCTATGAGTTTGTGAGCCCAAATACCTGTCATCTGGCATACTGCGCAGGTACAGTAAAAATAATTTGCATTCATACAGGAATGTGTTTTTGTAATGTATTACATCCACGATTACGTTAGACCATCTATCTGTTTTTGACATACTGTGGAGGTGAATACATTAACATGTGCCTTTTGTACTTTTGTAATTTATATTTCTATCTGTTTTATTCTGTTCTATTATTATTTTATTTTTTGCAGAAGTTAGGAACATTACCATCAATAATGATATTGTCACTCCAAACACAACTTTGTCAGGTAATGTATATGCTATGGATTCTACTAACTGCTGAAGTTTTCATAGGATGTATCATGAAAATCTATTATTCAGAATGTGTTTGTGTCTGTAAGTACAGTGAACAGTGTTTAAAATCTGAAGCACGTTCATTAAATAGGGATGGGCATTTTTCAAAAATATTGCATTCGAATATTCGGGCTCATAAAATTCGAATATTCGAATATTCGTTTATTTAAATGACGTTTAACGAAAAATACGTTATTTTTTAAGGTAATTTTTTTTTTTACGTTTTGTCACCATTTCTGAAGAAGCTTACGATTAGGCAATAGCCTATACACAACAAGCTTACAATATGTGTTAAAGTTTTCTTTTAATTGAAAACATTAAACAGTAGGCCTATGTGTAAACAAAAAAATATAAGAACAAAAGGATATAAGCTCAAGCAGCGCGAACGGAAAAAAACGCCTAATAAAGCAGAGTAGCAGATTGCGCCAGTTATCGTACAGAACGTACACACACACACTCGAGTCAGCATATGATTATCGTGTTTATATTGTTTCACGTTTATGTTGAGAAAAACAATAATATCCACATGGAGGGACGCCGCGAGCAATTTATGCTCGAGTGAGAAAACGCGCTGCGCTGACAGACGTTTCAGAGAAACAAAGATAACGGTGTTCTAGTTCTAAGTTTCTAACAGCACCTTGCGTTTTCTGTTCTTAAACCTCTCTCTCAAAGAAAACTTAAAGGAAGAATATACCTCAAAATCATTTTACTATTAGATAAGTTATCATCTCGGATCACTCGCACTACAGCTGCGCTTACCTGCAGTCGTGATGCAGTGATAGACAGCTGTCTTTCCTCAGTCGACTGCTGTTTGGATTTCATGTGATTTCTCATTGTGGTGATGATATTATAACTCCAGATTAATTAATTAATTTGATCAAAAGTAATTCCATTTTGTAAAATCATTTAGTAACCTCATTTTCGACTAGTAATTCCAAACTTCGCGAGGCAGACGGCGACATTATGATAAAATACAAACAACTTGTTAAACATGCGCCACAGTGCCACCCAGTGCATTTAATTATAACTGCGAGTTAGTGCTTGGGATTTATCAGGGATTCACTGCATTTACGACCCGCAAAGTATTTACGGCTTCATAAATTCGATAAAATTCGAATATATTTTATTTTTCGAATAATAATTACAGATCGAATATTCGAAAATTCGAATATTCGTGCACATCCCTTAATTTGTCATTTTACTGCATTAACTCCACTTGATGTTTGAATGAATTGTAAGAAATGTAACTGTGTAAAATCTTTACACACCTTTTTTCTATTACTAAAACGAGACAAAGTCATGACACAGACGTCTTTAAATGCTCTCTATATCAACTATTGTTGACAAAAAAGACGAGACTAAAATAAAGTTTTTAAAAAATTACCACAATTTCTCTATGTAGATAAAAGAGATTTTGTCTTACAAGACAGTGTTTTGATACTTTTCATATAAGCTCATGTAATGTGTTTGTATGATTAGTTTATGCATACATTTTAAACAACATGCAATGTTGATGTTTGGAACTATTTAATAATAATATCACCTAATTATAATTATATTTTAATTACAGTATATGCCGTTGCACAGACAATTGCACTGCAAAGCATGGACAGGTAGTTTTGAATTAGTGGTGCATTCATAATCAGAAACATCCCAAGCTCATTGTGTCAGGAGTTGGGTGGAGATGTTGTATTTATTTTTTTATAAGCATTTTTGTATTATAGGCTATGTATATTTTGCAAGACACTGTTACCTGTAGGCAGCACTGTGTTTCTTCAAAAACGTTTGCAAGACTAGTATGTAGTTGTTAAATATTTTAAAGTCATATCCACCAGAGGGCATGAACTCCGTGTTTTTCCCTCACTGCGCCTGCGCAAAAACAGAAGTTTAACGATTTCATCTGCAGCAAGAAAGAAAACGAAAAGAGGGAGATCTTTAAGTACTGTAGCTCAAAAAAAAAAAAAAAAAAAAAAAGGACAAAATTAACGGAGCGCACAATTGATGCTGGCGTGCGCAGTAAATGCCTTTCGCGAGAGGATAACAGATCTACACGCGAGGAAACGGGAACTCGCGAGCTCATTCAGACAGTTGTGATTGGACGCCTGTCCTTGACTTCAGACATGAGACATCACTTAATTTGTTTTATTTATTTATATTAATGTGTAATGTGATTTAATGCATTGTTGATATAGAATAGATTCTTACCAGATACTTTATTAACAGGAAGTCTTACTAGTGATTGCATTGTGTTGTTAAGAGATATTTACAGACTGTATTTGACGCATTTCCATGGTTATTAGCATTGTAAATCTACCAAAATTCTCATACATTTTTACATAATATAAATGGTTCATTATATTTTCTATTAAATGTAAAAGGGGTTCTGGCTTCTCATGTTAAGATACAGTACACAGCATTAATTGTATCTTACAAATGACTTTTCTGAATTTGCTACAGAATACAGAGGGACAAAATTAAACCCAACAAATTATTTAACCCAGCTTAAACCCAGCAAAGTAGATTTTCCGCCATACAAACTAGCTACAAATTACTGTTGCTTACCTCCAGCTCGTGTTGCAAAATGGATTAATCATATATTTCCAACGTCTAGCCACCTGCGATGTACCTACACTGTGCCTCTTTTATTAATTTGTTAAACATTGTTTTTGAAATAAAGCTGTTTTTAATTTTAATTGATAACTAATTATTGCAGTGTTCGAACATACTATAGACTGTTAATAATTTAAAATATATGCCTATAATTCATTGTAATCGACCTAAATGTTTTAGGCAATTTTCAACGAGGAGGAGTAAGCTTCTATGTAATCTTTTATTATTCTCACAGCACATTATGCGGTGATGCGCTATGGAATTATTGCGTGGCAAATTATATAATATATTATATATAATATATATATAATAATTATAATTGCCTATCAATTTAATAATAAAAGTACCCTAGGCCTTCCCTAATAATAATAATAAGAAGAATAATAATACAATAATCACACTAATAATAATTTAATACATAAATTGGAAATGCTAAATCATCTTGATATTGATAGCTGATGCTTGTTTTGACAATATCTCTGGATACATGATATCATCTATTGGCACAACCCGGCACGAGGGTTTATCGTGCATATTTTACACGTATAGTGTGAGCAGTCAAGTCGCAGCTCGATGTTCGGACCGTATAGTATGAGCACATAAATCCTTTACATTGAATGCGATCTGCTCGTTCAGTGTGAGTATAACCTTGCTGAAATCAAGGCAGTCTTTACAGGCAGAGTTCAGTGTGTGTAAGGGTGGGTTGTATAACCTCAACCTTTCTGAGCAATGAAATGGGTGTGCCTCAGGGATCCATCCTGGGACCCCTCCTGTTCAGCTTATATATAAATGATTTACCTTCGGTATGTACAAGGTGTGAGGTACAGATGTATGCAGACAATACCATAATTTTGTCCATGCAAGAACCAAAGAACAAGCAGCTCTTAAACTCAATGAAACAATGATAAATGCTAACAAATGGCTTAATGATTCACACTTGTTTCTTGTCAAGAAGACTGTTTGTTCTTCACAAAGATACACTGTGCAACTGACTGTGATCCCAAAGTCTATGTGTCTGGAGAGATCATCCAAGTAGACTCTTTTGTTAAAATCTGGGTATTATCCTTGACTCCACATTACCCTTTAAAAAAACAAGTGAAGAAAATATTGCAAATAACTAAATACAATTTGGCTAATTTTAGGTACATAAGAAACTGTCTAACAACTACAGCAGCAAAATTATATTTAAATTCAATGATTATCCCTCACTTAACACACTGTATGCCAAGTTGGTCTCTAGCTAAAGGTGCAACTTTGAAGCCCATTCTCTCCTTATATAAGCAGGCCTATAAAGTGTTAGACAGAAAATCCAATACTTACCACCACTGTGATATTTTGGGCAAATATGATATCCTTAGCTGGAAAAATCTGACAAAATACACCTGACAGACGCCTGTTTAATGTTTAAGATCCTAAATGGAAAAGCTCCTCCACCACTTAGTATTTTTATTAAAAAGTTAAATTCTAACAACCGGTCCACAAGATCAGCACAGAGAGGAGACTGTGTAATCCCTTTCAGGTCCACCTCCTTTAGCCAATCATGCTTCTCCGTAAGAGCTTCTCAGTTGTGGAGCACACTTCCAACTGAAATAAGAAACTGTGCCACATATCACTCCTTTACACAAAGGGCCCTATATTAACGATCTGAAACACAAGTATCAAGCGCAAAACGCAAGTAACTTTGTGGGCGGGCCTTGGGCGCTGTTGCTATTATACCGGCGGGATAAATGACTCTTGCGCCCGACGCAAATCTAAAATGGGTTGGTCTGAAGTAGCTTCATTACTCATAGGTGTGGTTTGGGCGTAACGTGAAATAAACCAATCAGAGCGACATCTCACACTCCCTTTAAGAGCAGGCGCGCTTTTTCCATGGCGGATTGCTATTATAACGGCAGATTTGCCAGGCGCGCGCCAGGAGTGCTTCACAGCCGAGGTGAGCAACGTTCTCGTCAGGGCCGTAAAACACAGAGAAGTTACATTGGGGATTGGAGCAACCCACCCAAATTAGCTTCGGTTAAACAGGCGTATAATAATTTGGGTAAATGTGTAAGCTATGCCTATTTTTTCACATCTTCATGGACACAACAATGATTTCCCTTGTGTGTTAAATATTTTTCCTTGTAATAATGTATGTTTTTATAAAAATGAGAACTGCTGCGTCTGTGTGTAGATAAGATAAGCAAAGTGTATGCCGTTGTGCACACGCTACATTGATTATGGCCAAGCATGCGCCCTTAAAATAGCATATGAATAACATGCGCAACACGAATTGTTTTCTAAACCTGCAAAATAGCACCAGGGAACGTTTGCGCCGGAACACGCTTCCTCTTTGCACTGAACCGCCCCTGGGAGCACAAGTTCATTTCCTAACTTACCGACGTGCGTCTGTGGATGGAAAAGTCCGCTGTGCGCCGGGTGCAAAATAAGCATGATACATGCGTCGGTGTACAAAGTCAATTGCGCTGGGTGCAAGATAGGGCCCCAAGTCTTAAAGCCTGGCTTCTAGAAAATCAGACGTGATCATTTTTAATCTCTATAGGTCATTGTTGCTTCGCATCGCTTGTGTCCTGTGCTGAGAATTCTTCTTTTGATGTTATTGCTGTCTTTATGGAGTTATGAGGTCCTCGTTGTCACATTCACGTTAGTTTTGACTCGTTATGTTTTGTCATCACCTGCCTTCATCACTCATTTGTTGTGACTGAGACTAATCACATTCAGCTGTGCACTCATCAGTCACCATCATAAACACCTGTATTTATGTTCAGTTCTGTTTTAGTTCAGTGTCCGGTATCATCTGTTAAGTGTGTGTGTTGCTCTCCGTTTGTCATTCTGTTGGAACTATTGTAAATAAACCTTTGTACTTAATTGTATCCGTCTTCCTCATCTGTCTACCAGCAACCACCCATGACACTCGTAATGTACTTTTTATTATTTTGAAGGTTTCAAAAATATCTTGCCAAAGCACTGCAGTTGAAAATTAGCCAGCTGGCTAACACTGTCACATTTACAGAAATGTTGATTAATGTGTGTTGTCCTTATAAAATAAAGAAAAAATGAAATCTTTGCAAATTTATGAAAAATAAAAAAATAAAAAATGACATGTACACAAGTATTCACAGCCTTTCCCATGACACTCAAAATTGAGCTCAGGTGCATCCTGTTTCTACTGGTCATCCTTGAGATGTTACTACAACTTGATTGGAGTCCACCTGTGGTAAATTCAGTTTATTGGACATGATTTGGAAAGGCACACACCTGTCTTTATAAGGTCCCACAGTTAACAGTGCATGTCAGAGCACAAACCAAGCCATGAAGTCCAAGGAATTGTCTGTAGACCTCCGAGACAGGATCGTATTGAGGCACAGATCTAGGGATGGGTACAGAAAAGATTTCTGCAGCATTGAAGGTCCTAATGAGCACAGTAGCCTCCATCATCTGTAAATGGAAGAAAGTTGGAACCACCAGGATTCTTCCTAGAGCTGGTCGTCTGGCCAAACTGAGCGATCTGGGGAGAAGGGCCTTAGTCTGGGAGGTGACCAAGAACCCGATGGTTACTCTGACAGAGCTCCAGCGTTTCTCTGTGGAGAGAGGAGACCCTTCCAGAAGAACAACCATCTCTGCAGCACTCCACCAATCAGGCCTGTATGGTAGAGTGGCCAGACGGAGGCCACTCCTCAGTAAAAGGCACATGACGTCCCACCTGGAGTTTGCCAAAAGGCATCTGAAGGACTCTCAGACCATAAGAAACTAAATTCTCTGAGGTGATGAAACAAAGATTGAACTCTTTGGCCTGAATGGCAAGCGTCATGTCTGGAGGAAACCATGCACCGCTCATCACCAGGCCAATACGATCCCTACAGTGAAGCATCATGCTGTGGGGATGTTTTTCAGCAACAGGAACTGGGAGACTAGTCAGGATCAAGGGAAAGATGAATGCAGCAATGTACAGAGACATGCTTGATGAAAATCTGCTCATGAGCGCTCTGGACCACAGACTGGGGTGACGGTTCATCTTCCAACAGGACAACGACCCTAAGCACACAGCCAAGATAACCTAAGAATGTCCTTGAGTGGCCCAGCCAGAGCCCAGACTTGAACCCAATTGAATATCTCTGGTGAGATTTGAAAATGGCTGTGCACCGATGCTCTCCATCCAACCTGATGGAGCTTGAGGGGTTCTGCAAAAAAGAATGGGAGAAACTGCCCAAAAATAGGTGTGCCAAGCTTTTAGCATCAAGTCAAGTCAAGTCACCTTTATTTATATAGCGCTTTTTACAATCCAGATTGTATCAAAGCAGCTTCACATTGATAACATGAAAATAATACAACAAAGTTTGTTTCTAGAAGAGAAACAGAGAAAATATTCTAGACAGAATGGAGCAAAAACCTTGGGAGAACCCAGGCTCAGTCGGGGGTCAGTTCTCCTCTGGCCAACGAGCGAACAGTCTATGATTATGATCCAGGCAGCATTACAGGTCAGAAGTCAAATTGGTCGTGTCGATGAGGCCTTCACAGGGCTGATGAGGCTGGCACTTCAGGGATGCGTCATGGATGGGTCCAGGTGCAGGTCCACCATCTTATCTGGATACGGCCGGGGTCCAGCTGACTTCAGTAAACAGGGAGAGACTGGTTGACACTTCAGGACTGCGTTGTCATCATGTCCAGGTGCAGGTCCTTCATCAGATCTGGATACGGCCCGGATCTGGCCAACTGCGGTAAACCTCGGATAAACAGAGAGACTAATATTAGCATAGACGCCATTCTTCTTATGATGTAACGAGTACATCAGGATTTATGGGAAGTGTTCCCGGTTCCGGCTGACCTAATCTATGCAGCCTAATATTGAATTATAGAAGTCTATAATGTGTTATGTGAATGCTATGTCAAAGTGATGTGTTTTTAGTCTAGCTTTGAACTGATAGAGTGTGTCTGCTTCCTGGACAATGTCAGGAAGACTGTTCCGCTAAGAGCTCGCTCAAGTACTGCGGAGCTAAACCATTTAGTGCTTTGTAAGTAATCAGCAATATTTTAAAAGTTATACGATGTTTAATAGGGAGCCAATGCAGTGTTGACAGAACAGGGTATTGTCATACTTCCTGGTTCTTGTAAGAACTCGAGCTGCTGCGTTTTGGACCAGCTGTAATTTGTTTATTAAGCGTGCAGGGCAACCACCCATTAGAGCATTACAATAATCTAGCCTTGAGGTCATGAACGCATTAACTAATTGTTCCACATTTGTCAATGAGAGCATATGACATATTTTAGATATATTTTTAAGATGGAAAAATGCGGTTTTACAGATACTAGACACGTGACTTTCAAATTAAAGATTGGTATCAAAGAGCACACCCAGGTTCCTAACCGACGACGAAGACTTGACAGAGCAGCAATCAAATGTTAGACAGTATTCTAGGTTATTATGTGTGGACGTTTTTTGTCCAATAATTAGAATCTCTGTTTTTTCAGAATTAAGTATAGTAGGAACTTACTAGTCATCCAATTGTTTATATCAGCTATGTATTCCGTTAATTTTGTGAATCGGTTTCGTCAGGGCGTGAAGAAATATAGAGCTGAGTATCATCAGCATAACAGTGAAAACTAATGCCATGCTTCCTAATGATATCTCCCAAGGGTAGCATGTACAGAGTGAAAAGCAACGGTCCTAGTACTGAGCCTTGTGGCATCATACTCAAAAAGACTTGAGGCTGTACGTTTCTTTTTGTTTTTGTTTTTTTACATTTGCAAAGATTTCAAACAAAATTCTTTCACATTATGTGTTATTTTTTGTAGAATTTTAGGAAAATAATGAATTTAATCCATTTTGGAATAAGGCTGTAACATAACAAAATGTGGAAAAAGTGAAGCGCTGTGAATACTGTCCCGGATGCAGTGTATATTAATGGAAAATAAAATTAAGCATATTCATTATTTTTATTCCTTCATAGGATTTGTGAATAAATGTTTGGTTCAACTGTTTGGTATTTTCTAAATGAAGAGATGCTCTTGTAGGAAACTCAGAAGCGAAGACCAGGACACTTGGTTGTATCTTCAGCAGGATTCTTTATTGAGAACACGAGCTGTCGGTAGCTGCAGTCATCAAGTCTAACTAAGGCAGAGTACTTTGTACTTAATATAGATTTTAGTGGGCAGTGCTTAGATATGGAGACAAATCACCTGGGTGACGACCTTAAACAAAACATGCAAATTAAGTATCCAGGTTTAGGAACCCACCCTAGACTCTAGTCTAGGTGTTACCAATCCTTATCCAATCAGCATAACTATTCATCGACTAGGACAGGGGCTCCAAGAGCCATTAAAGACAAAGGGTGAGTCTCAGTAATCTGACTCATTTAACTTACAATAGAGAGAACAGGACTGGCAGGAATCTCTTGCTGGAAACTGCTTAACAGCCGATATCATCATCATAACCTTAAATGCTAAATTCAGTGTACTCTAATTTAGTTTTTCATGTTATGTTATCAGCAGATCTTAAACATATTCTTAAATTTGTAATCCCACACTCTACAATTTGCTTAACTCATGTAAGGAAGAAAAGCTTTTTTAACTCAATTCTTAGGTAGATCCCATGCCACAAGTGTATAGTATGAATAGTCATTTCATTTTCAAATTGATTTTTTGTTTTTACAGACCCATGCTATAGCTACACTGCCCTGAATGATTCATGGAGAGCCACCAACAATCTATTTTCCTCTCAACTAATGTGTGACTCTGAGGTCAGCTGGAACGGCTGGTACCGTCTCTTCATTCAGGGCCAGAGCGTTCAGATGCCAGACTCATGTGTTGATGAGTATAGTTGTGGCACTGCTGCTCCACTGTGGCTGAACGGAGGACATCCAAAAGTTAAGGATGGAGTGGTCACTCGAGCTGTGTGCGGTCACTGGAGCAATAACTGCTGCTATTTCCAATCCAATCCCATTAAAATCAAAGCCTGTCCTGGCAATTACTACGTCTATGAGTTTGTGAGCCCAGTAAGCTGTCATTCAGCATACTGTGCAGGTACAGTAAACATAATTTGCATTCATCCAGGAATGTATTTTTGTAATGTATTACATCTACGAGTTTGTTAGACCATCTATCTGTTTTTGACATACTGTGGAGGTAAATACATTAGCATGTGCCTTTTGTAATTTATATTTGTATCTGTTTATTAATTACAATTCTTTCCTTATTTTTGCAGAAGTTAGGAACATAATCATCAGTAATCCTACTGTCACTCCAAACACAACTTTGGCAGGTAATGTATTCGCTGTGGCTTCTACTAACTGCTGAAGTTTTGATGGGATGTATTGTGAAAATCTATCATTCTGTATGTGTTTGTGTCTGTAGGTAGTACAGACTGTAGATAAAACAGTGTTTGAAATTTGCAGATGCTGATGCACATGTTCATTAACATATATTCATTTGTAATTTTACTGCATTAACTCCATTTGATGTTTGAATGAATTGTAAGAAATGTAACTGTACAAAATCTTAACTCACCTTTTCTTCTATTACTAAGATCATGACACAGACGTCTTTACATGCTGTCTATATCAACATGCAATATTGTTGACAAAAAAGATGAGACTTCAGTATAGTTTTTAAAAAACTGCCAAAATTTCACTATGTAGATAAAATATATTTTGTCTTACAAGCCAGTGTTTTGATAGATTTCGCATAACCTCATATGATGTGTTTGTATGATTAGTTTATGCATATGCATAGCTCATCTATGCTATACTTAAAAAAAAAAGAGAAAAAAAAACCTTTACAAATTCAATTTATACAATCTCTTCCCAGAAAAAGGAACAAAAATATAATCATATATGCTCTTTAGAATGATAATATAATTATAAAGTATCAATTAGATACTTTATATCATATCATAAATAATATCATTCTAATGTACATAGTATCATTTAGAGAAGTTCATGATACAATTTTGGTCCCCACATCTTTGGTCTATGGAATGTCCCCATAAAACGTGTTTGTGAGTGAATTACCTGCATCTGTGCATCATCTCTCTACGTTGTCAATTGTGTTGTAAGGCCCTACAATGAAAGAAATTATATAGTAATGGAAAATAGAATTAAGTATGTTGTTTTATTTCTTCGTAGGATTTGTGATGAAATTTGTGGTTCAACTCTTTTTTCTTTTCTAAATGAAGAGATGCTCTACAATTTCCTGTGTATAACTTAAAGCAGTGCTATGCAGTTTTGGCAATTTCGCTTTTTGCTCGCGGGTTTCTCTATAGAGCTCCCCCTACAGCTTCGGAATAGATATTTGACAACACTGTCGTCAAAACTCGTTGGCGACTCGCACTCCTCCCATTTTCTCCCTCCTGTTATGTGCATTTGTTTTTAAAGAAGCCGGCGAACGCACGGAGCCATGTCCACTGAGGTATGTATGATACATAGAAGGCTAGCATAAATGTTTGCAGTGCCGTAAAGCAATTTGTTTTGAAAGCAATTCCCAAAGTTGCAAGGGTGGTTTTTCCGCTCACAGATGCTAGGGGGGTGCGAGAAGACCACCATTCAACCCGAAAAAAAGTCATATAACCATTCCAATGACTCCGAAGCTGTTCAGTTAAGTTAAATTAAGCTAAAAAAAACCTGCACAGTTCACCTTTAAAACTCATGCAAGGAACAAAAGCTTTTTTGCTCCACTCCACTCTTAGGTAGATCCCATGCCACAAGTGTATAGTATGAATAGTAATTTCATTTTCTAATTGATTTCTTGTTTTCACAGACCCCTGCTTTAGCTACACTGAGCTGAATGATTCATGGAGAGCCACCAACAATCATCAACTTGCATGGTGTGACACTGCGGTCAACTGGCACGGGTGGTACCGTCTCTTCATTCAGGATCAGAGCGCTCAGATGCCGGACACATGTGTTGATGAGTATAGTTGTGGAACTTTTGCTCCACTGTGGCTGAACGGAGGACATCCAACAGTTGAGGATGGAGTGGTCACTCGAGCTATCTGCGGAAACTGGTTGAATGACTGCTGCATGTTCCGATCCAATCCCATTAAAGTCAAAGCCTGTCCTGGCAATTACTACGTCTATGAGTTTGTGAGGCCAATTGGCTGTTATTTGGCATACTGTGCAGGTAATTTGCATTCATCCAGGAATGTATTTTTGTAATGTATTACATCTATGAGTTTGTTAGACCATCTAACTGTTTTTTTGGCATACTGTGAAGGTAAATACATTAACATGTGCCTTTTGTACTTATAAAATATATATTTGTATCTGTTTATTCATTAAAATTCATTCTTTTATTTATTTTTTGCAGAAGTTAGGAGTATTACCACCAATAATGCTACTGTCACTCCAAGCACTGGTAATGTATACGCTGTGGCTTCTACTTTCTGCTGAAATTTTGGATGTATTGTATTGTGAAAATCTATCATTATGACCGCCGCTACGATCAACGATACCAGGGACACCGAAACACCGGGGAACATGAAATTTGGTGGGCATGTAGCCCCACTAGACTTTTACGGAAAAATTTCGTTTGGTCCCCGGGGGCCACTCCCCCCCCCCGCGCTGGGCCCCCCCCCAAACCCAAAAAATGCAGTTTTTCCTAAATAACTACCTGAACCGTGGCACAGAGGATGAAGAAATTTGCAAAGTATGTTGGTCTTAAGGGCCCACATCAACCTAGCCCATAATCACTCATTTGTGATTTGCACCCCTCCCATAAAAAATGAAAATGCAATATTATTCTGCTTTAATCGCCCCTATCTTCAGTTGAGATATTCAGAACTGCACCATATTTCATGTGTATGATTAACTTGACATCCTCTGGGGGTATGCTAAGTTTCGTAGAATTTCATCCATGGGGGGTATAAAATAAATTCATTTATGTGCACATTTAGTGACTGTACACTCATCGGCCTGTAGATGGTGCTGTTGAGCGAAGGGTTGCTGGTTTAGGATGATACAGTCACACACACACATGCAGGAATACAAACAAACGCAAGCATGCACACACACTGACATCCACACGCACAAACACACACCCATACACACACATACAAATCCACATGCACAGACACACACACACAAACACACATGCGCACACACAAACACACACACATACACACACACACAGACAGACATGCACATACTACTACTTTTTTTAGGTATATACACAAACACGCAA
The DNA here is from genome assembly GCF_951802725.1 of Rutilus rutilus. Lineage (NCBI taxonomy): Eukaryota > Metazoa > Chordata > Actinopteri > Cypriniformes > Leuciscidae > Rutilus > Rutilus rutilus. The sequence continues at coordinate 34,013,779 of NC_140224.1, read as the reverse complement.
TACAGCCAAATTGCTCCACGTCATTTATTTTTGTGGAAAGCCAGTGCAGGCCTGAGCGGCGGTCATATTTTGTACCGCCATGCGGTACATCTAGTTCTGTATGTGTTTGTGTCTGTAGGACTGTAGATAAAACAGTGTTTGAATATTACTAAGACAAGACGAGATCATGTGTGTGAAAAAATAAGCTTTAAGCAGATAGACATTAATCTCTTCCCGGAGAAACACTGTTATCTGTAGCACTTTGTTTCTTCAAAAATAATTGCAAGACTTAATTATTTAGTGGTTAAATATTTTAAAGTCATATCCACATGAGTCATCCACCAGAGGGCATCATCATCGTCCTGCTACTAATCAGACAGATTCAAACATGAGCCCCATAAATCAGTTTGAAATGTAAACATCAGGTAACAAAAATTATTTCTCTTCATTCTCTTGGCAGCACAAGGAATATTCTACCCATTCGGCTTATCAGGAGACACAAGAAACGCTGCTGTTGATGATGGAAGCTCCTCAGTTATTCCACTATTGAGTCCATTTCTGTTCTTTGGCCGCACATACAGGCAGATTTATGTAAGAATTTGAATTCTAAGTCTAAATGTTAATGGTGAATGCTTTATAAACTCATCTGTGACCAGTAAAACCTGTGGCTGTGATTTTGACAATATGTCTCATGTTCCAGGTTAATAATAATGGACACCTCACATTCAACCAGCCTTCAGACCAATATATTCCCTACTCCTTTCCTGCTTATGGGAGCCAAGATATAATTGCTGGTCTCTGGACCGACCTTGACAACCATGCGAGAGGTGTGGTTTCATATCATCAGTACACTAATGGAAGTGTTCTCACACGCGCCACTCAGGATATAAACAATCATTTCCCAAATCTGACCTTCAGCGCTTCTTGGGTCTTTGTTACAACATGGGATAAAGTCCCTTACTATCCCATCTCTAACACAGTAAGATTGATGTACTTATGAAATGTGAATGTTTTCACTTTATCCGCAATACAGTAAAATTTAAGAAAACTTTAGACAGTGACAGAGAAAATTATAATAAATTAAAACAGTAAAAATAACAATGAGATCAGTCAGTAATGCTCATAAAAATAATATTCAATCATACAAAAATATAATTTTGTATATAAAAGGTTAAAGTTATTATCTTTTTTAATCTTCTCAGGAAACTTCGTTTCAAGTGGTTTTAATTTCAGGCAGTAGTTTTTCATTTATTCTGATGAATTATGGAGACATTGCTGTAACAGAACTTCCGGTGGAGGTAAAACAAACTTGTTTTCTGTATCAGAGCAATATGTTACTATTCACTAGTGTATACTATTTATATGATTAATGATTTTTACATACTTTCAGGCTGGTTTTGACACCATAAACTCCATTGACTTCTTTGTGATTCCTGGATCAAACAACGGGAGCTTCATCTCAAACCTCAAGAGCTCCAGTAATGTCCATGTTCCCGGTCGATGGGCCTTCAGGGTGGACACTGGACGCAACACCTCTAATAGTAAGAAGTCTTGTCTTTCTAGAAATAGATAATAAATAGGTTTTGTTTTTGTTTTGATAAATTACATATGACCCCATGTAATGTTTTTGTATGATTAATGTCAACAAATGTTTGTCTGTGTGTTTGCCTTTAGACAACATCATTGGACTTCAAGTGAAACTTTCCTCATTTTCAGATCTTACACAGAGTGGAAACATTGAGAGTGTTTTACAGCAAGTACGTCTCACTTACTACAAATATTTATGCAAAATACGGTAATAGATAATAGCTAGTTTGATCTGTCTCTCTATTTTGTTTCAGATAAAACAGGTGCTGGTCAATAACGGTCTGCCAAGCAACATAGAGCTGAGGTTAAGAAAACTGAAAAAGATAAAGCCGTAAATTCAGTCTGCTTCAGGAAAAGAAATAAAACAGTCCATGAGAAGACTGTAAAGATCCCTGGTTTACATTATTGTGGTTTTATTTGAATGATTAAAGTTTCAAAAGTGGCATAAAACACAATAAGCGTTGTCTTATAGTAGCTTTGTGTGAAGAACAGATTGAAATTTAAACCAAAAGGTTGTATAACGTACTGGCATCCACCCAAGATTTCCTTGTATGCTCATGAGAGTTCACTGATTTGACGATATCCATTTTAAAAGAAAAAACAACAACAATCGTTTGTTTCAAATCTTTTCAGTAAATCAGTTTCTACTTTTATAAACCTATTCTGAATGATTTAATCACGAATGGGACTGATGGTCCTCAAGTTCAGTTCACTGAATAAATGATCTTGTTATCAACCAGCTGAAGGCCAGGATTATGAGTGAATAACGGCTTCAAATTCAGTCTGTTCCTGCCTGAAGAACTGAAATGTAATGCACGAGTTGTTTGGACCATTTTTATGACACTTTTATGGTGCTTTTGTATTCTTGAAAGCCTCAATCCTCATGTGGCCATTTTTATCCAGTACATTTATTCTTACAGGGTTAGTTCACCTAAAAATTAAAATTCTGACATTACTCACCTTTATGTTGAAAAATTTGTTCATCTGCAGAAATATTTTCCCCCATAGACTGCAACATAATTGCCACTTTCAAGGCCCAGAAAGGTAGTAAAGACACAGTTGAAATAGTCCATGTGACTAGTGGTTCAACTTTAATTTTATGATGTGACAATAATACTTTTTGTGCACAAAAAAACCCACCCATTTTATTCAACAATTTCTTCTCTTCCGTTCCGTGTCAGTCTCTGACACTGTTCAAGTTTTAAACAGTGCATCGCATCTATCTATCTATACACACACACACCTGGTTTTATCTCGCTTTACAGGAAGGGAACCTTTATGTTTTCTCACCCCTCAATTTTCAAACATACATATATATCAAATTGACATAACAAAACAGAAGAACTAATTGTGTTTGATCCAACTTGTTTCTGTATTCATTTAGCTTGAATAAAAATGATTAATTCTCTTTTTTTCTCATCATGCTTTTGTATTATCAGATCTCTTGCAAGGTTGCAAGGGTTTAATAATCAAACTGATCTGAAGCATGTGAACAATGTAATTAAACCTGACCTTCCACTTCAACTCAGTTTATTAAAATCATACTTGCATAAGACGACAAATACTTGACCCAATTGTGAACTATTTGCTTTCACTTTTAAACACTAAATAATCTCAGCGGTAAGAAAAATTACTTTTATATAACAATATGTAACATGTTTTTTTTTTTTACCTTAAAAATAAATTAGGCTTGTTTAGACACTGGCAATATGTGGTTTGAAATAATATAGTATGACATAAATTAATAAACAACAGGTTTATAGTATTTTAACACAATTATGCTATAATAAAATGTGTTAACATTAAAAAGTCAGTGGAAAGGCATCTGTTCTGTTATACTAACCTTTGTAATCAGGTTATTTTGTATTGATGGTCATCATCTCTGTCAAGGAACTTCAAATAATCTATTTTAGGATATTACTGAGTGAAAATGGTTTATTTTGTCTGGTTAGTTCACACATTAGCAAGTGTAAAAAGGTCTTGGTTCATTTATTTGGCACAATAAATTATCTTTTTATTATAAGGAAATACTGACATGTTATTTGATAGACTGAGAAACGAGCTTGTTTTAGGTAATTTTGATGTGGCTGAGAGAAATTCCACTCTCTCTCAGTAAACTTCCGGCTTCTGAACTGGTTGCAGTTCCACTCTGGTTCCATATGAGGGTGCTCACAGGACGAGGTCTATGGCGCTATACCCCTCAAAATCCACTTTTCTCAGGATATCATTTTTTGTCTAGTAATTTGAATGTTGTATTCAAAAGGAGATGCAAAGAAATTACACATTGCTGGGTGTTAGATTTTTTAGAGTCACTTATTTGCTTTAAAAAGTCTTTTAAAATGTCAGTGACGTATGACCAGATGTACTGCTTTACGGCAATCCTTCAGTCACTTTGGTTCTTTCGCGCTCTGCACTTTCTTTTCTCTCGAGGCATTGACAACACATCTGACACAGGTAAATACACGTGCTAGAAGAGTTTTTGTTTTGTTGTTGCTGCATTGAAAAAAAAAAACTTGGGTGAAAAAGTACGCCTTAACATTTTGGTCCCGCTTCGGATGCCATGATGCCATCAAGCGGTATCTCTGGTCGTAATCAGTCCTTCACTGACCAATCAGCATTCATTAGCAGAATGCTAGCATGTTATGGGCAACAACAACTCAACCTGTAAGAAATCGAAAAGGACATAAGTACTCGTTCATTCAACTTTCGACCTATAACCCATGTTGAACTTGCAAAACCTACTATCGAATCTGAGATTTCTCAACGGCAATCGCTAGCTCCATAGACTCCCATTCATTCTGCACTCATGGGCGATCGCCCCCAGTGGAACTTTGGTGGACCTACAACCAAAATTCGGTACAATAGGACTTAATAGGGAGTGGCCAGGCTCTCTGTAGATGGGCTCTGATTCAGATTCACCCATTCAAAAAGTTAAAATGTGTTGTGAGTGTTCACGTTGTTTTCGATTACTATTGATGGTTGCTATGGTGTTTTGGACGCAATGGTGTTTTTTATAGGCTACATTTAAAACTGTTGCCTCAAGTATCTGCTGGTATGTTATAAACATCCCCAATCTTATGTCATTTTGTAGTCCTAAGAGGGGCAAACCATTACTTCTCATAAACATTAAACTAAACTTCTCTACATCTAGAAATTCTAGTTTAAATCTCATTTCATCCTCATTTCAGCGGGTTGCGATAAAGTCTTGACTTTGAATCTAATTAATCACTCTCACTCAGTTTCTGTATGATTACTGAACCCTATGTTACTGAAGTGATGTTGATGCAAAATGACATTGGTGTTTTAAATGAATTTTAATTAAATTTTTTAAATTTTATTCTGCGTGATCCTCATTCTTTAAATTCTTTGTAAATACAGTCATTGGCTACAGTCAGAAGAGGGGAAGATTTCAGTTTATCATTTACTTCCCTTTGCAACCGTATTGGAAAACCAAGAAGTGTTTACTAGTATTTTGTGATTCAATGCCAGCCAGGGCGATATAACACGAAGTATAGTGTTATAAATGTACATGTATATATACACTGATGAGGCAAAACGTTGTGACCACCAGCCTAATATGCTGTTGGTTCCACATACTGCCAAAATAGCACTGACCCGCAGAGGCATGGACTCTAAAGATCCCTGAAGGTGTCCTGTGGTTTCTGGCACAAAGATGTTAATGCACAATGTTAATGTTAATGCAAAGATGTTTATGCACATATTTGTGCCAATGTAAAGCAGCAGTTCATGTAAGTCCTGTAGGTTACGAGGGGGAGCCATCGTTGGTCCAGGGCAACACCTTGAACTCTTTATCATGTTTCTCAAACCATTCCTGTACAGTGTGTGTCAGGGTGCATTATCCTGCTGAACACCATTGTCATGAAGGGGTGTACCTGGTTGGCATCAATGGTGGCAAGTGTCAAATTTGTGTCCACATAAATGGCCGGACCCACACTGAAAAAAATGTATTTTGGCCCCAGTTAAATTAAGCATAATGAAATTTTGCTAATTTAAATCATTTAAATTTTATTGTTGATTTTAATAAAAAAAAAAAAAATTGGTTTTATGGAAATTGCATGCGTTTTGAACCAAGCTATGTGAATTAATTAAAGTCAGTTAAAAAAAAAAAGTCTTTGCCGCCGTTTCCAGACAGCTTCATGCAGTGCGAGTGAGTTGAAGAATTTTATCATTCCATCGATTTGCACAGTAAGTAATATTTCATATTATGTATCACTATTTATTACAATACACCGTTTGTTGACTGTACAAAGAATATAAATTGCCCAGGTTCAGAACACATCTTCCACAGACAATTTTCACAGTGACCAACCGTCACATAGGCCTATGTCGCACACTCACATAATTTTACACATATTCGCAATTTTATGTCACGGAATGTACTTTTAAGATATATTTAGGTAAAAACGTTGCTTTATAAACTTCAAACATGGCGTTTGTTTGTAAAGATAGCTCCTTTAAAAATTGCTTCAACGTTTTCTGAGCTCCAGGCCGTCATCGGCTGTATCCGCCGAGAACAGTCCTTCACGAATCTGCCGCGGCTTCTAATGTGTCTTTGGTGGTTAGGCCTACACATGAGATATACATAGTTTTGGACGGGAAATATTTTATCTTAATAATCTATTATTTGTTCTAGAGCCATTTGTTTTGGCGGAGGGCAGTGCTAAAAAAAAAAAAAAAAAAAACTATGCTGCTGAAGCACTCAAGCGCCTGCAGCTGGGCGTCTTGAGCTGAGCACTTGACGTTTTTCAGTGGCTGAAAAACACTTCGGTGAACACACGGCCTAAAACACGTCAATTTAGCGTGTGTATACATAGAAAAACTATGGAATGGAAAACGTGTTCTGTGTGAAAGGCCTCTAATCGTTGCAGTTTGCATGTTACCGAAAAAACTTAAGTTGCAGTTATGGGTTTAAAGCAATGAGGAAGAGATTGTGCTTCCTTGTACTTTGTCAGTCAACGACTGTGTTTTTGCGCAGTAGTATTTTATAATATGTAGAGAATTTCCAGAGTTTTTCCTATTGGTAAAGTTCACAATATAGCATTGGATTTCTGAATATTTTTAGTGAAGTTAACAATAAGGATCCTGTAATTATGTACCTGAAATTATGATTCTGTGATTAATGCAAACATCTTTACTTCTGAAAGATCATTTATCTTGAACTAACAATAATAATCATTGTGTGCTTGTTTTCATTTGAGGTGCTCTCTACACGCAGAGTTCTGTTCCAACAATTTTCACAGTAAGTAATATTTCATTATGGGGAATCATCCAATACAGTAAACAATCTGTTGACTGGTTACGGATGTTTTTGTTTTGTTTTTGTAGTATATAGGTTGACATTGTACGTGAAGTTGCTGGAGTTTTATTCCAACAATTTTCACAGTAAGTAATGTTTCATTATGGGGCATCATTCAATACAGTAAACAATCTGTTGACTGATTAAATAAATTGTTAAATTAAATAAATAAACATTCATAGTGCTCTGGAAAAAGTGAATTTTGTAAATTACTGCCATGTTACCTGGATGACCCACAACCAAAGAGTATAGAAGTCCAAGAGGCGAAACTCTATTGTGTTATGGGTAACAGTCTGTAGATGGCGCTGCGGTGGCGCGTCCGCCATTATGGACTGAAAGCTGCTGAAATCGTTAGCGCCAGTTTGCACGCCACACAACCAAACTGTGAAGATGAGCAAGTGGTCAAAACGCAAGCAGTGTTCTGCAATAATTTTTGACTAATGCTTCCATTCTATGTCAATGCCTCTTCTCTCACAAAAAGAAAAAAATACAACAAAACTTCTCATACACAAATGCACACACAATAGATGGTGGTGTCTGATTACTGAGATCTTATGGCACCACTTCCATTTTAGTACGGTTTATAGTTCATGAGTGCACTTGCTAGATTGCACATCTTTTTTGTACCTTTCCGCCTGTAATAGGACATTCACAGATTGTTTTTGTTCTTGCCATTGAAACGTTCACTGTGTGCACTTTCACTGAAGATGTTTAAAAAACAAGTTGTAAATATTTTTGTCATATTCTATGTAAAAGATTAACTGTCTTTAGAAATTTTCATTTATAATTTTTTTTTTTTAAATCATATATATGGTGATGTTCACTAATTTCAAAATCAACATTTGAATAAATATCTTATTACTGTGTGTCTGCCTATATATTATTTCATGAATTTCTGTTATTCATATAACAAGGAAAATGCATAATGATAATAGAACATAAATATTGATAGATTAAAGGTTTGCAGTCATTTTATAATTGTATCTTTGCAAACTGTAAGTGGTTGAAGCCGATTCGGTGGGGGACATACCCTTACGAAAAAGTACTATAGGAATCTTATAGTATTTTGGGACAAAATATTATAGTAATCTTATAGGAATACTATAGTAATTTGGGACATAGGCCTATAATAGAAGTACGATAAGACTACTATAGAAATACTATAGCAGCTTTAAAATATTATAGAGGTATTACAGAACATCACAGAAGTATGTTATGTTCTGTAATACCTCTATAATATCCTAGAGCCGCTATAGTATTTCTATAGTAGTCTTATAGTATTTCTATAGTAATATTTTGTCCCAAAATACTATTTTCCTAAGGGTAATTAGGCCATGCATAACCAACACATAGACGTAACATTTTCTGTAATTTAACGTCGGTCATCCTCAATGTATTTTAAATTGTTTTCATATTTAGATATGACGGCCAGAAAAAAATAAGTTATGTTAAGTTTTTGTTATGTTAAGTTGGTTCAGTGCCATTGACTCCCATTATTTTTCGGCGTTTTCCTTCAGTTTTCAGTCCATAATGGCGGCCGCGCCGTCACGTCATGGGGGCAACTGTTGCTATGGAGCGTTCTATTGAGTTTCGCCCAAGCGGCAACCTCCCCGTCTCTCTCTTGAAACCAACACGGAAGTGAGTTAAACTGCAATTCATTGACTGGCCGCTTGGCCTGGCTGCAGAAGTGAGTCAAATCTGTATCTCCCTCATGTTAAAATTACCAACTTTACAGCAGAAAAAAATATGTTTACAGCCTGGATCTCTATGTGGCTTTGGTCTATACAGCTAATTTTGCCCTTCATAACAACTGTGAGGGGGGTGAATTATTTTATAACTCGTCCGTTTAGTTGATTAATATTTAAATTTAAGGGTGTGGCCAGTGGCCACTTGAGTGACAGATGGATTGCCGCTGTCAGTGCTAGCCGTTTGTCTGCTGTTACTAGCCGTCACTTCACCTCAGCAAATGTTGCTGCTGAACTTGCCATCTCTGCAGTGTTTGTGCTTTTTTTCAGGATTATTTCATACAATTTAATACTTGGATACAAAGCCCACGTTTTTGGATTCCGTCGTTATCGTTCGAGAGAACAACCAGCGCTGTATTTCAGTTGTTTTCCTCCGCGAACCTGCACTAATGGATGTCTGACAATTTCGTTGCTTTTTGGGGTTTTCAAATTTAAAACGTCAATAAATACTCGTTCGTTCTGCTCTCACGGAACAGATGGATTATAATATGTTTATATACCGTCAGATGAAATCCTGCAGGCGTCGGCGCTTTCTCCGTCCATGCAATAAATGCACATGAATGAGCGCGGATTTTCTAGCGCATTTACTTGCACTTCAAAGGCAATATATCTATGGTTTAACCCATTTGAGAGACGGCCAAAATCAGAATTTAAAATGGACTGAATAAGCTCTCTACGAACTTGAGCGATGCCGCGCTGACGGACATGTATGCACATAAATCACTGTCACACACACAAACGCTCTCGAAGTAATACACAGTCTCACTTGTAGCCATGTCTTTTAACTATTATAATATTTCGAAGGGCAAAAATAGGAACGTTTAATTGGCTTTACATCATCAGCTAACTCGATCACGTCGAGCTAGGTGATTTCAGATAGCCAGGCTCCTCAGCTCCACTCACGCCCCGCCTGTTTGCCTATTTTCTGTTATCCGGGAGTGACGCAAGGCCAAGATGGCGACGGCCGGCTCCGCCCACTTTAGGCTTCAAAAATGCTCTTCAGAAACCTACGGGTGACGTCACGGACACTACGTCCATATTTTTTTACAGTCTATGGTTTCGCCTCTTGGGCTTCTATACTCTTTGCCACAACTGTTTTATTTATTTTTTGCGACCATTATATAGGCTATTGTCACAGGTCGGGGTGGAGCGCCAGCGGGCCACCCACCCCTTCGCTTGCGTGCCGCCCCTGAGGAGCTGACCGTGGACACGAAGGGAAAGGCGGACACAGAGTTCAAAATAAATATACTCTTTATAGGCCTATTAAATAAAAACAATTTTAAAACGTCTCTTCAGCATTCTCTTCTTTTGGGGAGCAGGTTCTTCACTGGACTCAGACAGAGAGTGGAGGAAACGTATAACTCACAGCATTATCAGGCTCTTTACTAGCATTAGCAGGCCCTTCCAGAACAGGCTCTTCCAGCACTAGCAGGCTCTTCACTAGCCTCAGGCAGAGAGTGGAGGATACGTGTAACTCACAGCATTAGCAGGCTCTTCCTTAGCCTCGGGCAGAGAGAGGAATGAACGTAATTCACAGCTTCCGCGTTCTCTTCTTCAGCGAGCTCTTCGCATATCTCAGCACCTTCAGACAGAGAGAGGAATGAACATAATTCACAGCTTCCGCGTTCTCCTCTTCAGCGAGCTCTTCGCGTATCTCAGCACCTTCAGACAGAGAGAGGAATGAACGTAATTCACAGCTTCCGCGTTCTCTTCTTCAGCGAGCTCTTCGCATATCTCAGCACCTTCAGACAGAGAGAGGAATGAACATAATTCACAGCTTCCGCGTTCTCTTCAGGGCTCGGACAGAGAGAGCTATGAACATAAATGGACGTAACTCAATTTCAGACAGAGAGAGGAATGAACATAATTCACAGCTTCACCGTTCTCTTCTTCAACGTTCTCTTCACGTATCTCAGCACTTTCAGACAGAGAGAGGTTAATGGCATTTCACCAATGCAGCAGGTTCAGGCAGAGAAGGGGTTAATGGACAGCTGTGACTGCGAGTGAACAGCAGAAACACAATTCCCACACTTGTATATTCACCACACACTGCAAGGTTTCACTCGTGCTCATTTTCCATAATAAAACTGCAATTCAACAGACTCATGGTGCAACCAAGGCTTACACCCGCAATCCAGCCGAAGTCTTCTCTCTCGCGGCCTCCGGCCACGGCCGCTCGCGTGCTGCGTGCTGCGTGCCTCCCCCTCCTCGTGCCCTCCTCTCGCCCTCCTCTCGCCCTCCTCTCTCCTTCCTCACCGCCAAAGTGTCCTTTTATGAGCCACCTTCCTCCTCCATGTCCCAATCACCATCCTGTATCCTCTCCTCTCACACCTGCCGCGAGTTTCCCTCATCAAGCCTCGCCCGCCGCCATGACACTCACGTGGGAAACCGGAACCGTCCTGGTGTTACAGCAGAAGCACTCCCCGGGGGAAACAAGTTCTAAAAAAAAAAGGTTCCCGCCTTCGTCACCCCGTGACACTATCTTATCAGTTAAACTGCCCACTGTTTCTTCAGAAAAATCCTGCAGCTCTTGATTTTCCAGCAGATTCTATGTACTGTGTATATTGTCTGATTCTGAGATCAATCTTTTCACACTGACATACTCATAAACAGCTCTTACAAAGGTTTAAACGTTCACCAATGCTCAAGAAGGCAACAAGATGCATTAAGATCAGGGTAAACTGTACTTTAGTTTTCTCTGAAACATGAAATATTCTGTTGCTTCTGATGCGCAGCACTAAATAAATAAAAAAAATCTATATTGATGAATCAACTTTCCTTCTTGGGCATCAGTTAATGTTTACGCCCTTTTTAATAGTTGTGTATGAGTCCATCAGTTGTCTGTTGTGTAAAAAGTTAATTTAAAAATACCGTTGATTGTATAGACTTGATGACTTAATGTCTAATAACAGTTTATTTTTATTTAAATATAGGAGAGTAAAAGAGATGACTTCTTGACTGACCTGACAATCATCACATGGGCAAAAAAGGAAGGAGTTCTTGGACACTATGACGATATTGGAGTTGTTGTTGACGGAGTAATGATTCTTGAGGAGATCAGATCTGTTGCACAAGCCTATGTGCTTAATTTGGCATACCCAAAATAACAAAAATAGCCTACTACTATGAATTTCTTCAAAAAGTCCTTATGCAGATGGATTCTGAAAGACTCACAACGCTTTTGTTTTATATTACATTTACATTTATTTGTCTCAAATCGTTGTTAATATATATAGGCCTACTGACTTCATTCTGTGCTGCAATATACATTTAGTTTTACATTAATTTACAGAAATCAGCTGCTTGAATGAAAATTGCTGATGTTATCGGATTTGCAGGTGATATTCTCAATTCATTCAGTTAACGACCGCTCTGAGGTAAAGTGTTCAGACTGCAGACTTAGCAATGATTGTATTTAATTGTACAGTACAATCACAACATAGTACAGACGTTATCTTAATTCCATAATGTGCTTCTCGTCCGGTGTGCGATACCTCGAGTTGTCCTAGACGCGGCGCTGCGCTTCTCGTCCGGTGTGCGATACCTCGAGTTGTCCTAGACGCGGCGCTGTGCTTCTCGTCCGGTGTGCGATACCTCGAGTTGTCCTAGACGCGGCGCTGTGCTTCTCGTCCGGTGTGCGATACCTCGAGTTGTCCTAGACGCGGCGCTGTGCTTCTCGTCCGGTGTGCGATACCTCGAGTTGTCCTAGACGCGGCGCTGTGCTTCTCGTCCGGTGTGCGATACCTCGAGTTGTCCTAGACATGGCGCTGTGCTTCTCGTCCGGTGTGCGATACCTTGAGTTGTCCTAGACGTGGCGCTGCGCTTCTCGTCCGGTGTGCGATACCTCGAGTTGTCCTAGACGTGGCGCTGTGCTTCTCGTCCGGTGTGCGATACCTTGAGTTGTCCTAGACGTGGCGCTGCGCTTCTCGTCCGGTGTGCGATACCTCGAGTTGTCCTAGACGTGGTGCTGTGCTTCTCGTCCGGTGTGCGATACCTTGAGTTGTCCTACACGCGGCGCTGCGCTTCTCGTCCGGTGTGCGATACCTCGAGTTGTCCTACACGCGGCGCTGCGCTTCTCGTCCGGTGTGCGATACCTCGAGTTGTCCTAGACGCGGCGCTGTGCTTCTCGTCCGGTGTGCGATACCTCGAGTTGTCCTACACGCGGCGCTGTGCTTCTCGTCCGGTGTGCGATACCTCGAGTTGTCCTACACGCGGCGCTGTGCTTCTCGTCCGGTGTGCGATACCTCGAGTTGTCCTAGACGCGGCGCTGTGCTTCTCGTCCAGTGTGTCCGGTGTTAAAATTGTGTCACAGTAGACCTTCTGTTGGCTCAGATCAGACGGGATAGTCTTCGTTGCCCTCGTGTATCACTGAATCTTGGGCGGCCAACACCCTGACGCCAGTTTGTCCTTCCTCAAACTGTTGGTAAACAGCATTGCCATTTCAGAGATACTCTGACCTGGTCGCCTTGCCAAAACAATTTGGTCCTTGTCGCTCAGATCCTCATTCCTGCCCATTCTCCTGCATCCAAAACGTTGATTATGAGAACTGATTGTCTGCTTACCATCTAATCTACCGAGAACTTAATATGTGGCCTTGTTAGGACATGATTAACGATATTCGCTTCACCTGTAACTGGTCAATGTTTTGGCTCATCAGTGTAAATGAACTGGGGCATTAATTCCATGTGCATTTAATATTACTGAACAATATTGGGCAAATAAATTGATGACATACATACATGATGAATACATTGCCATTGCTATTCTTTCTGAGCTCGGTCAGACACTTGATGTGTAAACAATAAATAACCCACAGTATGTTCCTGGTACTGAATCATGTGCTATAGGAGTTTTTAGTTTCCAGTTTTAGCGCTGGCTGTGTTCCAACAAAACATATTTTTTCCATTCCAGGGCATGTGTTCTCTGTCAACAGTGCCAGGACGTGTTTAAAATCAGTCAAACTTCCTCCTATCCCACCACAGGTGCAAGAGAAGCTTAGAAGAACGGTAAGTCAAATCTTTCCATTTATGTTACTCTCCATAAGCTATATTCTCTCACAATTTCTCCTTATTTGTGTAATGAAATGAACTACAATATTCAATTATGATATTATAAGGATTTTGCTATAAATATAATAAATAAATATAAAGCAATTAGATAATTAAGAAGCTTAATGTGTTTATGATTTTATAAAACAGCAATATGTGTTCAATGAATATTCAACTTTATTAATACGTAATACTAATATGTAGTAATAATATAAGTAATTTGCTGTTAAAGATAAATATAACGTGGGACCTTATAGAATATTGGCTTTTTTCCAACCGCTTCAAAAGTTGCTCCTACAGACATATTTTAAAGTTGAAAATATTTAATTTATAATAAGTTATTATTATTTATATTCAAGATTAACATTGGTATAGTGAGAATAATAAATCTCCCCCTGATTACAGAAGGAGGACTCCTACGTGCTGGTTTTATCTCTGACTTCATCATCATGAGATTATTTCTGGTTTCACAGCTTCTGCTGGTGTTCATATCAGTCCTGGCACTGAGTAAGGTTTAGTTTCTGTTAGATTATCAGTTTTATGTGGCAAAGACTATATAAATATACAATCTTGTGTTTCCGAATTTAATAATCTCTTTCTCTTTAACAGCCAGGGCACAAACAACAACTGAAACATCAACTGACACAGCAACAACTGAGACAACAACTGTTCAACCAACTGCAATACGTAATATATTTATGTAGTTTACAGAAGTGTTTTTTTAATGTCTTTTTTTTTTTTTTTAGCATTACAACTACACCAGCACAAACAACAACACTGGCCAGTACTTATAGACTGTCGCTAAATGCTGTCAATTGAACAAACCCAATATGAACCTGAGAAATCAGTTTATCGGGAAAGAAAATGTACTGTACAAAAATATATCTATTATCATATATGACTCAATATACATTTGTCCAATCTAATGCTTCTCTGACTATCAGTGGCAAGTAGAAAAATCATGGATCAATGCATATTTAAACTGGAATACAGTAAAAGAAAACTGTACTCATCAAGTGATTTCTTGAGGTATTTTATTTGTTTCTTTCAGAAACCACCACCACAGTTTTACCAGGTAATAATGCTGTGATAGATAGATGACTCATCACACGCCTATGCAATGTTTTTATGTAGTTTACAGAATACATAATAAGTAAGCAATAAAGTATAATGGGGCGTGCTGTATTGTGAACACAATCATGGCTGAAGGACATTATTAGGACAGACGCAAAGCCTTCAACCCCTTCAGTCGTGACTGCATTCACAACACTAGTAATTAGCCAAAAATGTGTTTTGATATGTTACTTTTTTGCAGTCTTAAAAGGGTTAGACTTTCATTAATCTTCGGAAGACAAATTAATATCTTTTTGATAAAATCTGAGAGATTTCTGGCCCTCCATTGACAGCTACGCAGCTGACACTTTGAAGCTTCAAAAAGTTGATAAAGAGATCGTATGAATCAAGTGTTTTAGTCCAAATTTTCTGAAGAGACTAGAATGCTTAATATGATTAACCGATTTAATTTAGGCTTTTATTCACATATAAACATTGATTAGTGGACATAAACAGAAGCTCAACCGAACCTGCTTGAAGTGAGAGAACAAACCTCTTGAGCAAGCTCAAAGGTGATGCGTAACACAAGAATGAATGTCATTGGTTCTCGCATGTCAAGCAAGCATGTTTGTGCTTCCATTAATCATAACTGATGAGTGAGTTGATAAATGTTTATATGTGGAAAAAAAGCCTAATTTCAATTTGTTCATCATATAAAGTGACCGTGTCTCTTCAGAAAAGGTATTTTGTTGCTTTTAGCTCAGGTCTGTTATTCTTGAGCTCATAATAAGCTTTTGTCTTAACTCATGCACTAAATTATAGTATTTGTTAAGCTTATATTACACCTTCCATCGGACCACTTGAGATGGATTGACTCCACTTCTCTTCCAAGAAAAAAAAGACAAAAGATATTGATGACTCCTCATACATTACTCAAAGATAATTATTCGTCCAATTAAATTCTCTCTAGAACATTGTCAGGTACTTGTAGACCTTTTGATTAGAACCAGATCTGTTTATAAAATGTTGTCTCTGGTGTCAGTAAAACAATCCCAATATGAACTTGAGAAGTCAGTGAGCATCTTCATTTGGAAAGAAGATTATTCTTGTCAAGTGAGTTCATGAGGTATTTAATGATGTTTGTATTTGTGTTATTTTTTTCAGAAACCACCTCTGGAACCACCACTGAAACCACAGCTGAAACCACCACTGAAACCACCACCGCTGAAACCACCACTGCTGAAACCACCGCTGAAACCACCACTGAAACCACCACCGAAACCACTGCTGAAACCACCACCGCTGAAACCACCACTGAAACCACCACCGCTGAAACCACCACCGCTGAAACCACCACCGAAACCACTGCTGAAACCACAGCTGAAACCACCACCGCTGAAACCACCACTGAAACCACCACCGCTGAAACCACCACTGAAACCACCACCGCTGAAACTACCACTGAAACCACCACTGCTGAAACCACCACCGCTGAAACCACCACCCCTGAAACCACCACCGCTGAAACCACCACTGAAACCACCACCGCTGAAACCACCACTGAAACCACCACCGCTGAAACCACCACCGCTGAAACTACCACTGAAACCACCACCGCTGAAACTACCACTGAAACCACCACTGCTGAAACCACCACCGCTGAAACTACCACTGAAACCACCACTGAAACCACCACCCCTGAAACCACCACCCCTGAAACCACCACCGCTGAACCTACCACTGAAACCACCACCGCTGAAGCCACCACCGCTGAAACTACCACTGAAACCACCACAGTCTTACCAGGTGATGAGCTTATCTTTATGTTAGTGTAAGAGTGAAGACAAAATAAATGTTTAGCTGATACACACATTTCAAATGTTTGTCTTTGTCTTCTCAGAAAAATGACCAATAATACTGTATATAGTCCTTATACATGACTCAATATTACATTTTTTGTCCAATCAAATTCTCTCTAGAATATGAATGTCCCTCCTCCTATAAGCACCTCTGACTAACAATAGCAAGTAGCAAACCATAGATCAGTGCATTATTCTATTGTTTTTTTTTTATATCCCAATTTCCGGTTTCAATAGAAAATACATAAAGAGAAAAAGAAGCTGTACTCGTCAATTAAATTCATGAGGTATTTATTTAATGATGTTTATAACTGTTTTCATGCGTTCAGAAACCACCACCACTGAAACCCATAGTCTTACCAGCTAATGAGCTTATCTGTATGTTAGTGTGAGAGTGAAGACCAAATAAATGTTTACCTGATATACATTACACATTTCAAATGTTAAGACTTTCTTTTCCAAGAAAAAGGACCAGAAATACTGTACATAGTCCTTATACACGACTCAATATGTTTTTTTATCTTTCTAGAATAATGTCCCTCCTCCTAAAAACACCTGCCTCTGGCTAGCAATAGCAAGTAGCAAACCATAGATCAGTGCATTATTCAGTTGTTATTGGTTTTTTTTATATCCCAATGTCCTATTTTTATATCCCAATAGAAAATACATAAACCGAAAAAAGAAAGCTGCACTCGTCAAGTGAATTCATGAGGTATTTAATAGTGTTTGTATTTGTGTTCATTTTTTCAGAAACCACCACCACTGAAACCACCACAGTCCTAACACCAGGTAATTAGTCATGAGTTTATCAGCTGCATTTACACTGCAAGGTTTAATGCACAAATCTGATCTTGTGACCATAATTTCCAATTTGTTTAGCCTCTTTACATACACTTTAGACACGGCTGGTATCCAATATCTGTTTACAATAATCCTCGCCTAAAATGATTCTGTTAGTGATCACTTTACTATGCGACACTGGTTGACCCTCCGGTTTTGAATGGCC
The DNA here is from genome assembly GCF_951802725.1 of Rutilus rutilus. Lineage (NCBI taxonomy): Eukaryota > Metazoa > Chordata > Actinopteri > Cypriniformes > Leuciscidae > Rutilus > Rutilus rutilus. The sequence continues at coordinate 33,996,185 of NC_140224.1, read as the reverse complement.
AAGCAATTGAAATTATTGGTAAAACTTTGTTTAAAGCCTTTATGCCTTGTAATGCACCTTATAATGCATTGAATGGTCTCATGAATAATTGTAACCACAGTTATAATAGATTATAATTCTTACTTATCTATTCGTTGAACACACCTTTAGAAAGTATATAATGCTTTAAAACACATGACAAACAACCAATTTCAGAATCTGCTAATATTATAATGCATTTTGACTTTGGGTACAATTATTAATGAAAAGATATAATTAATTATTACATACATTTTAAATACCTTTATAATGAATTATACATACCGGCTTTAAGTAAAGTGTTACCAAATTATTTATATAATTCCCGCCGGGTGGTACCATGATTACTTGCCGGCATTGAAAAGTTAAAAGCTGTCATGAATGTTTGCAGTGGCAATTTTTGTTTTTTCTTTTATCGACGGTTTGTTAGATCTGAATTCTTCAGTGAAATAAAGTAGAGTGGTATGATTACATTTATTAAAATTATTCGAATAAATTAATGAGAGAGAGAGAGCGCCTGAGAGAGAGACTGAGAGTGTGAATTACCTGCATCTGTACAGTGTCTCTATGTAAAAGTGAAGCTGTGAGTTTAATTACAAAAACAGCAAAATTATCACCTTGTTGCATGTTGAAACACATTTCATTTCATGGAATCATGACAGCCATAGATGAGTCGACAATATTTTTTGTCCTTTTTCTTAGAAGTGAAAGGCTGTTTACACTGGCACAAAAAAATCTTTCTTTTTTTTTTACCTGGAACTGACACAGATTAGAATTTTTTGCACGTGTAAAAATTTTGTTTTCCCGCATCCATTCTGAGCCCCTTCCAAATGTGGTTTTAAGTCAGATTCATATCCAATATTTAGACATCTGACCTACGTCTAAACACAACCAAATTACTACAATTTTTACTTAAATTGAAACTATAATATTATATTAATGAGAGTACAATAACTGTTGTTTACTGATTTGGCCAGTAAACCCATTGCTTTTAATGGAAACCTTGAACGTTTTGGGCAGTTTTGTGCTTGTAAAGCTAGCTTCTTAAAATATCTTGACATTTTTGCCAGCTAAAACATGTCCGGCCTTGTGTTTATTTCTAAAGTATGGGGCGCCTGAAGAGTGAGAATGAGTTGAGTTGCAAGACAAATATCATACACACCCACGCAACATTTTTATGTATTTTACATAAGTGTTTTATCATTTAATGTTCTTTTTTTTTTTTGACACACAGTTATCACAGTAGAACCTACAACAACAGGTAAAAGACCTTTGAATTACAATCAAATGTAACAACTTCACGTTTTCGTAGGAAATACATCAACACAGGAAATAAAATGGCCCTCAGTAAATGGTGTTTGTATTTGTGTTAATTCTTTCAGAAACCACCACTAAAACCACCACAGTCCTACCAGGTAATAAGGCTGGGAGTCATGGATAACTCATTATTATTCACCACTATGTTATACATAGGAAACACATTTACAATTTTTAAGTGAGTTCATGAGGTATTTAATGGTATTTGTGTTCATTCTTTCAGCAACCACCACAGCAACCACCACAGTCTCAACAAGTAATAATACTGCGACTGTTAGACGACTCATCATATGACTGTGCAATGCCTTTTTCAATGTATTTTACAGAAATGTTTAATAATTGAATACTCTTTTTCTTTGACAGCCATTCCAACAACAACTGCATGGACAGGTATTTTTTGACTATTAAGTTAATGGTTTGTTCATTTCAGAATTACCATAATTATGAGATTCTAACTTGTAAACACTGCTCACATCTTCATTTGTATTTTTTGTGTTTATTCTATATGCAGCACCGGCGATATTCTATCCATTCGGCTCAGCGGCAGGAGACACAGAACAGCTTGAAAGTGGTTATGAAACCTACATAAATGTTGCCTTCTCCACTCCATTTACATTCTTTGGCCGCAAGTACAACTATACATATGTGAGAATCTAGTTCCATTGGCAGTCTAATATGAATGCAAATGTTGTGATTAGCCAGCTCATACTTTACTGCTGGATTTGAACAGATTTTTCTTATTTCAGGTTAATAATAACGGACTCCTTACATTCAGCCAACCTTTACCAGAAGCTTCCCCTTACCCATTTTCCACACAAGGAGCTGAAGATTTCATCGCTCCGCTCTGGACTGACCTTGATGACTTTGGTTTTGGCAGATACTGGTATCAGCAGTACACTAGTGGAAGTGTGCTCACTCGCGCCACTCAGGATATAAACCAGTATTTCCCTCATAAGGGCTTTTCTGCTTCTTGGGTCTTTGTTGCAACATGGGACTATGTTCAAACATGGGATATGAATGTATTAAATCTTCACTCAGCACCGGTAAATAGTTTTTCTTTTTCAGGCACAAGGTCGGAGACTGTTAGACTATGAATCGTGATATTGTTTCTTTTCTTTTCAGGCAATCACCTTTCAAGTGGTTTTAATTTCAGGAGGTGATTTTTCTTTCATTCTGATGAATTATGGTGACTGTGCTGGGATACAGTTTCCAGTGGAGGTAAAGCAAACATCACAGGATTGAAATAATATTATATACTGACTCTGTATCTAGACATAACATACATTTTTCATGGTTTTAATAGGCTGGATATGACACAAAAGACTCCACTGACTATTATGTCATTCATTATGATGCATCTAGTGGCAACTCCATCCCAAACCTCAAGAACACGAGTAACGTAAATGTTCCGGGTCGTTGGGCCTTTCTTGTGAACAACGGAACAGGTAGGAGTTTTTTTTTTAATAATGTGTTAGTATTCATCAGTTTGTTTATATATATATATATATATATATATATATATATATATATATGGGTGTGGGGGTGTGTGTTATGTCTCATTATGTGTGTGTTTCCTTTTAGAAAATGTCATAGGAGTTCAAATAAAACTACGGTCATTTTTAGACTTGAGACAGAGTGGAAACTTTGAGGTTGTTTTGCAGAAAGTAAGTCACACTTTCATTCAAAAGTTGTTGAATGGAAGCACATTTCCACCTTAGAGTTAAAAAAAACAAAAAAAACCTTTATATCTCTAATCGTATATCTCTGACTTTATATCTGACAGTTGTGGCTTTATTTATTATTTTAAACGATCTCAATTTTTTTTTTACAGACTTCCAAAACCAATAGAGTACAATGGAAATAAAATGCATTGTCCATCTTTGTTTCAGATAAAACAAGAGCTGGTTAATCGTGGAGTGCCAAGTTTCGTTGAGCTGAAGTTAAGAGATGTCAAAAAGACACCGTAATACAAGACTCAAAAAGCTTAAAATGGTGACCTTGAAGATGTAGAAACTGATTAAAGAGAAAAATGTCACTCAGCAGGAAGGGAACCTTTATATTTTCTCTCCCTTCAACTTCTTATTCTCACATACTCGTATATAACACACATATCATCCAAACACAAACATAAATGAGCATATATAATGAAATATGATGAAAAAATGACAATGTGAATATGATACATTAGATAATTAAATAATTCATTACATTAATCATATATGTTCCAACCTAATTTAGCTTGAATAATAATCATTAATCCTCTTTTTTTCTCTCTGTCTTTTCATGCTTTGTTTTATCAGATATCTTTAACAAGTATCAGGGGTTTAAACGTCGAACTGTAGCATGTGAACAATGCAATTAAACCTGTTCTGTGTCTACAACTCCAGTTACCAGAAGCATTCCTCATCCATATCGAAAATATGTGCATGTATCGTTCTCATGGACATTACTGTGTAATATATTTTTAACCATAGAACTTGAGGACAGCAGCTTTCAGCTGGTTTCTGGACATCAATTGGCAGCATAACAAAGTGCCAACCCCTCATATTAAACATAGTCTGGGTCACAATTTTACAGTTTTGTTTATGGTTTTTGACAATGAGGGCATATCATGTTTATGTTGGCAATCTGACTTGCTTCTAGAAGTGAAAAATGATTTTGTGCCAAAATACCAGTCTGATATACACAAGCTTTGATCTCAACCACAAAAAAAGATGGGAATCTTTTTCTCCCTTTTTCGAAGTTTATTCAAAGCTTGTTTATTTGATTGTGCATTTAATTTATTATTTGATTCACCCGCGATTCATTCGATTTTTAGAACATTGCGTGTTTGTGGTCAAACAGTTGGTGTAACAGTTGTTTAAAAAAGTAGAAGAAAAGGAAGAATCTCCATCTGAAATGATAAACTTGTCCTGTAGGTGGGGCTAAAGTCAGAATTAAGGAGACATAACATCTGAATACGCCCTGTGCACGAACGCTGCAGACGTATTTCCGGTAGAATCTCAGCCAGCGTCTTTACTTCCGCATAGCGCGTTCTAGACCTTATCAGAGCCCGTCTACGGAGAGCCTGCCCACTCCCTATTAAGCCCTATTGTACCGAATTTTGGTTGTAGTTCCACCAGAGTTCCACTGGGGGCGCTCGCCATGAGTGCAAAATGAATGGGAGTCAATGGGGCTAGACGGCTAAATTTGTCTCTTTCACCCGATTGCCGTTGAGAAATCTCAGATCTGATTGTAGATTTTGCAAGTTCAACATGGGTTTTAGGTCGAAAGTTGAATGAACGAGTACTTATGTCGTTTTGATTTCTTACGGGTTGGGTTGTTGTTGCCCATAACACGCTAGCATTCTGCTAATGACGTCAGCATTCTGACGTCATTGACATTTTGAAAGACTTTTTAAAGCAAATAAGTGACTCTAAAAAATCTAACACCCAGCAATGTGTAATTTCTTTGCATCTCCTTTCGAATACAACATTCAAATTACTAGACAAAAAATGATATCCTGAGAAAAGTGGATTTTGAGGGGTATACCGCCATTGACCTCCATTCATTCTGCACTCATCCTGTGAGCGCCCTCATATGGAATCAGAGTGGAACTGCAACCAGTTCAGAAGCCGGAAGTGTAGTGAGAGTGAAACTTCTCGCCATATTAGACATTCTCTGACCTTATGTAGCCCCGCAACTTTTCAGCGCTGCGCTAGTTGTCTTTTGTCTTCCGGTCTGTATTTTCACAGCGATTTTGCGTATTTATGAAGGAACGGCTCGTTTTAAAATCTTCCCGGTCTACTGACATTTGTTAAGACATCTGCTTTAAACATTACAATCCTCATGATAACTTTCGTTAACTTTACATTAAGTAAATCCACTTCACCAGCTAATTACTCCTGGACAGCAATGCCACAGAAATATACAGAGCGACCACAAAAAAGTTCAAAGACAATATTCTAAAGATGGCTGCGCCCTTGTTTCTCTGGCGCATAAGGTCTGTAGCGAAGTGTACTAGTGGCAAAACTTTCATAAAATTCATTTGATAGCGATTTATAATTTAAGTATTATATGTATGTAGTTAAGCATTGTAGTGATGGCTTCCAGAAATTTAAATATCAACAGCGGGAAGACAGTAGTTCGGCTGAACATTGTTGTGTCTCGTTATCTAAGGCCTCCTCAAAGTTTAACTCTATACTGAGTTTCTACACTTTTCCTGTGGACGAAGAAACACGCAGAGTGTGGATTCACAACATTCGACATGAGAGATTTAACATCACATCTCACACAAGGGTCTGCAGTCGTCACTTTAAAAGTGATGATCTGAATGAGCCATTGACCCCTAAAGGGTGTCGCTTGCTGCGAAAGGGAGCTGTAACTTACCAACCTTATTCCAGTGGAATGGCTAATCCGTTGCTGAACCAAGGCGCACCAGGGTATGGCAAAGAAGGGAGATTTACACTCAAGTGGATGCCAATGGATGCCCATTATCTGGAACATGATTATTGTTCAGTTCCAGAACCTGCGGCAGTTGATAATGCACTGGATCAGACTGAAGATCTCCATAAAAAGGTGGAGCAACTAATGAGACCGGTGGAGGAGTCAAAGATTTTGTTTGGGGCGATTTGCTGCTTCTGACGATGATATAAGGTTCTACACTAGGTATGTTTTAAAGGTCCCGTTCTTCGTGATCCCATGTTTCAAACTTTAGTTAGTGTGTAATGTTGTTGTTAGAGTATAAATAATATCTGTAAAATTATAAAGCTCAAAGTTCAATGCCAAGCGAGATATTTTATTTAACAGAAGTCACCTACATCGAACGGCCCGTTTGGACTACATCCCTCTACTTCCTTCTTTAATGAAGTCACTAGAACAGTTTTTTGACTAATGGTGCGTTCAAGTCATCTCATATCGTATTTACGAGTTGAACGCACTTGAACGCCACCACAATGTCGTAAATACCAGTGGGGAGCTCGGGATTTTCTCTAAGCTCCGATCTTTACGAGTTGGGGGCGTGTCAGTGATTAACATGGCGGAATACACAGTACATAAAGGTATTTAGCTGTGATATTGTCAGGCTTTTCTATTAACAGCTCAGTTAGCTAATCGCCAACACAGAATATGATAGTATTATATTATAACAATGCAACATGTAACGATGTGTTGGCAGTGGCTTCATAAATTAATTTAAAACATAAAAATACAAAGTACACCTGATGCACATTTCTTTGTTCTTCATTTTCTAGAACAAGAGTTTAAGAACCTTACCTAAGAACTGTATTTTTGTGTAATTAATTAAGAGAAAGTACTCCGCCATTTTGCTCCAACGAAAGTGACTTGAACGCACATGCCGTTATAAGCACGAATTCCCACCTCGTACGTACGAACTTCCCAGGAGGACTTGAACGCACCATAACCTCCGCCCACAGGAATACACAAAAAGGGGGGCGTGGTCTTGTTGCGCTCCCACAGAGAAGAGGAAGAGTTGCGTTTGTAGAGTGTGTTTGTCGCCATGTCGTCGAGACGCTGTTATTTTCATCCCGAGTCAAATCACCTTTGTTTGGCCTTCCCTGAGCGCATACATCTCCACGTTATGGTAAGAGTGCGCTAAGCTGCTGTCGAATCACAACACAGGATCCGCTGGCACAATCAGAACTCGTTACGTATTTCTGAAGGAGGGACTTCATAGAACAAGGAAGTCATCAGCCCGTTCAAAGGACAGTGAAAACAGCGGTATACAGATAAGTAAATTGTGTGAAAAATACTGTGTTTTTTTACACGCAAAATTTTAACACATGTTATATTGCACACTGTAAACACAATCAAAGTTTCAAAAACACACGAAAAACGGGACCTTTAAAATGTCTGTATGTATGTGTAAATGTATATGTATGGATGTGTGTTTGTGTGTGTATATGTATATATATATATATATATATATATATATATATATATATATATATATAATATGTGTGTATATGTATGTGTGTTTGTATATATGTATACATATGTCTTGCATCTCATTTAGATTCATGACTTACAGGCATTTAATGACTTTCTGGAAACTCATTGAACCTGCATCCCACAACATGATTCGTTTGACCAGAGCAAGAGCAACTACAATGAGGAGTGAAGCTGGAACAAGAGGCAGTGCACGGGTAAATAAAGAAATAGAAAAATAAAACTTAATTTTACATTTTCAGTGAAAGCTCAGCCTATGTACATAATTGCAAAGTACCTTGTTATTTTTATAGGGTAAGTCCCTGCAGCCCATTGATGAGTTCTTCCTCTTCATGATCCACCTCTCAGTTGGTCTAACACAGCGGGATCTGGCCCAAAGATTCAACATTCATCAGTCTACAGTTAGCCGAAATATTACAACCTGGGCCAATTTTTTGTACACCGTTCTTGGCTCTGTCCGCATATGGATGTCTGAGGAGGAAGTCAAGGCTCATCTACCAAATGAGTTTCAGGACTACCCAGACACACAAGTGGTGAACGACTGCATGGAAGTGCATTGCCAAACTCCATCCTCTCTCCTGCTTCAAAGTGAAGTCTTCTCCAATTACAAGTTCCACTGCACCTTCAAGGGGTTAATCGGCATGGCACCACACATACTGTAGTCAAGTCAAGTCAAATATATTTGTATAGCGCTTTTCACAATACAGATTGTATCAAAGCAGCTTCACAGTATTAAATTAAAATAATACAACAAGGTTTGTTTCAAGTGGAATTTATTGATTGATAAAATAAAATAAAATATCCCCAAAATATCCCCAACTGAGCAAGCCAAAGGCAACAGTGGCAAGGAACCGAAAAACTCCATCAAGTGACCTAATGGTGTCCTAAAACTCCATCAGGTGACCTAATGGAGAAAAAAAAAAACCTTGGGAGAACCCAGGCTCAGTCGGGGGCCAGTTCTCCTCTGGCATTTATGAAATAGAGGCCGGATTGTAGTTTGAACTGTAAGATTAAAAATATTATATGAATGCCTGGCCGAAAAGATGCGTCTTTAATCTAGTTTTAAACTGGGAGAGCGAGTCTGAGCAACAAACACTATCAGGAAGGCTATTCCAGAGTTTTGGAGCTAAATGTGAAAATGATCTCCCTCCTTTGGTTGATCTGGATATCCTAGGTATGACCAAAAGCCTTGAATTTAGTGATCTTAAAGAGCGCGATGGATTATAGGGCGATAGAAGATCCGTTAAATAGACTGGAGCTAAGCCGTTTAGGGCTTTATAAGTCAGTAGCAATACCTTGTAAATAATACGGAACTTTATAGGTAACCAATGCAGTGATGATAAAATCGGTGTTATATGATATTATTTTCTTGATCTAGTAAGAACTCTAGCGGCGGCATTCTGGACTAACTGTAGCTTGTTTATTGAGGATGCAGGACAACCAGCTAATAAAGCATTACAGTAATCTAGTCTCGAGGTCATGAATGCATGAACTAACTTTTCTGCATCAGAAACTGATAGGATATTACGTAGCTTAGCAATGTTTCTAAGGTGGAAAAAGGTTGTTTTTGTAACATATGAAATATGATTTTCAAAAGACAGGTTACAGTCGAGTATAACACCCAGGTCTTTTACTGTAGAGGATAAAGTAACAGGACTTCCTACAATGTTAAAGTTGTATTGTAAGAGGTTTTGTGCGCGGTTTTTTGAACCGATAAGTATTACCTCTGTCTTGTCTGGATTTAATAAAAGAAAATTACGCATCATCCAATCATTTATATCTTTAAAACACTCTGTCAGTTTGGATAATTTAGCGCCGATGCTCTAAAGCGCCGATGCTCCGGGGCTCGAGCACCACACGGAAAATACTGAGCACCCACGTGTGCCAGACTGCCAGTAGGCTACAATCATTTTAAAATTAAACAATGCAGTTGGTGCTATGTGAAGCGTCTGTCACACTGCTCCATATCCTATCCACCAATCACAGCGTTTCTCGGATGAAAACGCCTCTTTAGTGACCCCGCTCCATCCCCCCACTATACAGTGCCGTGCGTGTATGTGCTTTCGGTAATCAGATTCAGAGTGAGACTAAAATGGACAGATTTCTTATTAAAAAAGCAAAACCTAATAATGATGCGAGTGTATCGACATCCACCACAAGTGCCCTGTCAGAAGCACATAACAGCGAAGCTAGCAGCAGCGAAGCTAGGATCTACAGTGAAGCTAGGAGTTGCAGTGAAGATGGACAATGACATAAGGGACATACCAGGCTAGTTGGAAAGGAAAATTCCCCTGGATAGCTTATGACTCCACAAAAAAACAAAGTGTTTTGTAACATCTGCACTACAGCTAAAAACATGAATGTCCCTCTTCCATCATCAACCCACGACCAAATCAAATTTTTTCTGTGTGGACTTGTGTGACATTGATTATTAATTTCCCACGAAGCTGATCACGGTTACGTGTCAGTTAAACTTTTCATCTCCAAGTCCAATCCTGTCTGTATTTGTGAGAAGTGGCGCTGTCCTGAGTTGAAAGATAGCCTACTTTACGGCTTCATTTAGTAAATGGGTGTGTGTGTTCGTGTCGGCCGCTGTCCATTTCCTAAGGTTCTGAAATGCAAACATTTTTTGACTACTTTTTTTTTTTTTAAAGGGCGTGCGCCCATGAGCACCCACGGAGGAAAACATAAATCGGCGCCTATGGCACCACATGGTGTGGTCACCTTTGTGTCATCCCTGTATGCAGGATATGTCAGTGACAAGGAGCTTTTTAAGCAGTCTGGGATTGTCTCTGTTGAAACCTGGAGTGGCAATAATGGTCGACAAAGGTTTTCTTGTTGATGACTGTGTGCCATGCAACAGATGACGGCTGATGAGGTGAGGAAGACACAGTCCATTGCTCGGCTGAGGGTCCACATCTTAATCTATGGGGCTTCTCTGACTTCCTCATCGACCTGAAACATGTCGCCCTTCGCTGATCTCTCCTTAAGCCTGTCTAGAGATCTGAGGCCGATACCATGAAGGCAATTTAGGTGGATAGCCAGGTAAGGCTGTGTCCGAAATCGCCTTTAAATAGGACACTATTTGAGGGGACAGTCTTTTGTAGTGGTGTCCGTCTGTCCGAAACCATAGTGAATGTTATTGAGTGCACTCATTCAATCCCACAATGCACCACAATAACATGTGTACAACTGATGTACGCTCAACCAAAGACATAATAAATACATAGACGCCCTATTGGCCGCTGGATCGTACGTCAACGGTGCCGCCATATTGCGGAGGGCAACTTTCCCATAACTCGCATAAAGTCGTGTGCTGCTTGGGGCTGTACAAATCGCCGCACAATTGAAAACAGGTCTCGGGGAATTACCTTTCACAAGCAAGACTGAACATTTGTTTCTGGTTGTATTTGGTCATTATATAATTAGTAATAGTAACGTTAGTTGGCCACCGGAGTCAGACTTAAAGAGCTAGCGATGTCGCTAGTTAACTTAGCTGTGAAAATTCAGACATGAGTTGACATGATTTATATTATAGTTTTAGCTTAAATGTTATATTTTATATTATAAATGAAATTTTCAGAAATCTAAATATTCATTTATATTTTCTTAAAACCGACTTTTATGACAAGTATTCGTTTCGGGTAGGTACTAGTCACTATTTCATTTACTATTTTTATTATTGTCTATGCAATTGATATTACATTGTATTTGCTATTATTATTATTATTATTATATTATACCACTTGTGATTATCAATCTATTATAGTTATGCTGTTAAATTATTGTACTATTTACTAGTCACTATTTAACTTATTATTTATTATTGTCTATATTCTGTCATTGATATTTCATATTCTATTGCTATTATTATAGTATTATCAGTCTATGAGTATTATACATAAACTATATGCTATTATCAATATATTATCATGTTATTGTGCTTATGATATTATATAATTATACTATTCATTACTATTTTATTTGCTGTATACTGTTTATTTTATTTTATTGACTATACACTAAACTATTTACTATTTGCATTGCACTGTAGCTGTACCATATAAAGTATCCACCAGTTATCTTTGTTATTGTATATTTGGAGTATCTATCTGTAAATATCTATCATTTTAGTGCTATAAAAATACAGAAAGCAGCCTGCCAGTGTGATTTAATTTGCCGTTTCATTTTCTCAATGGCGGTCAGTTCTAAGCACAAGAAAAGCTAAAATCGGGTTAAACACAGAAAATGCTTTTTCCACAATAAGAAAACTTTATTTTATTTAATGTGAAAATTTAATTATATCTCAGTATGGGGGTCTTCACAATTCTTATCCAAGAATAAAAAGCCAAATACATGACAAGCTGCTTTGACAATTCCTTATTAAAAAAATATTTTATAGGCTAAGTGTAACTATTGAGATTTTATACAAACCACTGAAATCGGTGTAATCGTTATTTTTGTTTTTATCCAGAAAAACCGCAGCTCACCCGTTTACTTGCGTTTGTTTACAGCGCAGTTTTGCCCTCGGCAAAATGGTGGACGTGTTGACGTATCGCAGCAACATTCCAAAGCGGCCAATAGGGCGTCTATGTATTTATAATGTCTATGGGTGACGCCACAGGTTTCCCATTGAAAGCAACGGAGTTCCAAATTCTTCCATAGACTGACGCCGAGGGGCGCTTGATCATGCTTCAGGTTTTGATGCCAATGGGTTGTAATATCATAAAATGTAACTCATACAAGAAAAAAAGTTCAGCTGGTTCATTAATATCTTAAATCAAATATCCTTGCCATTAAAACATCCCTTATTCAGGGAACTTAATCAGCAAATCAAGTCATTGAGGATGGAAATGCAGACTTTGCATAACATTTCCCATCAGCTTTGACATTTGTTTCAATTTTGACCTGAGATTAACAGAGGAATGTCACTCTTCAAGAAGGTGAATGCTTATATGTTCTCTCACATTCAATGAGGTATGACGGGTTTAATCTAGATATGCAGTGTCGATAGTGAAAGTAAACCTGTTATTCCTCTTTTGCTCCATTTGCCATACTGTTTTACACCAGTGAATTAGTAATATAATGCCATTATTTCTGTCCAGACAGCCATATACAGGTAGGCGGCGGCGTGTAATCATTGTACCGTACTAAGGCTTGGCATTGCTTCATTGCAGGACTTCCTCATTGGTAATGTGGTCGAAGTAGCCTATCGAATGCACAATAAATCCACATAATGTACAAATCCAAATCATCATAGCCTACAAAAAAAACTACATTAATTGTGTTTGATCCACCTTTTTCTGTTCATTTTGTTTGAATAATAATAATTCATTCTCTTTTTCCCTTTTCTCATCATGCTTTTGTATTATCAGATCTCTTGCAAGGTTACAAGGGTTTAAAACTAAACTGATCTGAGGCATGTGAACAATGAAATTAAACCTGACCTTCCTCTTCAACTTGGTTTACTAGAAGCATACTGTAACGATGCAGGGTTGAATCAAAGGAGGAAGCAGGATTCATGTGCAGCAGCTTTATTAGATAAACTCAAAACTAGACAGACTAGGTAACAGGGAACATGATTCAGGAACAGAACAAACAACATTACAAAGTCAAGAACCCACAAACACTGAAACAAGACACAGGGTTTATATATGCTTTCCCTTTTAAACACCCCAAATAATCTCAGTGGTGAGAAAGGTCACTTTCATATTACAAAATGTTTCTTCTTTTTTAATTTTTTTTTATCTTTGTAAATATTTGTCCTTAAAAATAAATTAGGCTTGTTTACAAAGGCATTTGGCTTAATAAGTTGACAGAAATTATAGCATTAATAATGAATAAGCAACAAGTTTATAGCAAAGTCCCTTTAAGACAGTATAAAGTTGTTTATGTGCGATACCGCTGTTTGCTAGTGGACTTGGGAATAGGCCTAATCTTATTTTTTTTGCTTAGGTTACTGTTTTGCTTTATTAGCTATATTATTTTAACAACGGCTACGTTTAAATTACCGTCATGTTAATGATACATTTTAAAATTAATATATTATTTTGAATTATATAGTTTTCAATTAGGCAAGAGAAAAGAGCATCACAAAGGCAACACATAATACAATTGTAACTGATTAAAAGCTATTGAAAACAGATGTGTTTTGAGTTGTCCTTTAAAATCCTGTACAGAAGCAGCATCTCTATTATGATGCGATTCAGAATTCAGCAATGGACCCTTTTCACTGACTGTGATGACACTTTTTAACGGTGATCAACATCGTAAATCCGGCAAAGTTTTTATTTTTTTATTTTATTTTTATGTATGTATATTTATTACACTATACTTTGTATTATATTACCTTTGCATCAAATTAGTTGGGTAAACTTCTATAGCGGTGAATGTGAGACTACATTAAATATATTTTTTGTGTTCCCCTTTGCTCAAAAAGCGAACGAAAAAAATCCACGTTCAGTGTTTTCACAACTTTCAAAAAGAGCAAAAAAATAGAGAGAGATTGAAAACGGCAGTCAGAAGAGAGAAATATGGCAATTATGTTGTCACTCTATCTAGTTTTTTTTTTTTTTATTGGATGCAAAGGTACTATAAACAAAGTATACTGTGTTATACATGCATTTAAAAATTGCATCATCACAGTCAGTGAAAAGGGTCACGAATTTAGGTCACGACTCGACTGTAAAAGGGCGAGCTGTTCAAGCCTGCTGGAATGCAGACATTTCCACATTTGTGTATCACCATATCAGTTTCAAATGTTATAAATATAGCCTGTGTTATGCATTTTGCCCCATGTGACGTCTGTTTTTATATTGTCAACACATGTTGTTTTTCCTCTTTTTTTAATACTAATATGTTATATTTTGTTTCGTCTTTCATTTTTTTTTTACAGTCAATGGTTTCCACACATGAGTTATCATGCAGTTACCGAAATTGATATTTTAATTGAATGTTTTGATAGTGTATGACAAGTTTTGGTAAGAAAATATAAAGTTTTTTTTTTTTTATGATGTATATCTGTATCCACTAATCTTTCTTACTGACTGGCTACTTGACAATTCATAATAATTCATAATGATGTCAGACCCATGCAGCAACCCCCCTCCCCCAGGTATTTTTAACCATAGGATTATATAAAATATATAATCTAAAATTATTAAATAGAAAAGTATATAAGTCTAAATTACAAAATAAACATTAATCGATCAGTACTTTTTACTTTTAATGCTTAAATACATTAAAAATCTTTTACTCAAGTAAAATTGAAAAGGAGTAGCCTACTTACTGGAATACTCTTTTATTAGGGTATCTGTTCTTTTACTCAAGTACTTTATTTGTGTAAAAGGAGCTGGGGCTTTAAATCCATGTGCATTAATATTACATGGTACTACATTGTCATTGTTATTTTTTCTGAGCTCGCTTTCTGCGCAGACATTCTCAGGGTGTGTGTGTGTGTGTGTGTGTGTGTGTGTGTCAGGATTCTGCCCTGGCAGCTTTGTCTGTGTTGTCTTGGTTTCATGTCTCTATGTTTATGTTGTGCTTGAACATATCTTTTGCTGCCATTCTGTGTCTACCTTCCCTCCTACTGTCATCCTGCTGGATTCAGCGGTCGCTCTCTCAGCATGCCTGTCTTTGTGCCTCATCCCTGCCTACTGTTTGGACCGTTCACCTCCTCTCCCTCACAATATCCTGTCTTGTCTTTCAAATAAACCCTTGATCACTAATTTCTGCATTTGAGTCCTCCCTCATAGATCCGTAACAGTGTGATAGACACTTGATGTGTAAATCATAAAACACCCACTGTAAATAGTACTGTTGTGATACCATTGTGCAGGAGAATGGTATCATATTTTTGATACAGTATGTTGCAGGCATTGAATCGTGTACCATTGTTTTTAGTTGTTGTTGTTTTTGTTTTTTTATAGGCTAATATGTGAAGAGTATACAGGTCTATATAAAGTATTGTTATTATTTCTGAAGGAATTTTGTTTTTCGAAGAGTTGCTGGCTATGTTCCAAAAAAAAAAACTAAAAAACATTCTTCCATTCCAGGAATCTTTTTTCTCTGTAGGCAGTGCTGATAAATATCAGTCACACTTCCTCCTAACCCACCACAGAGCATCTTAGAAGAACGGTAAGTCCAATCTTTCTATTTAATGTTACTCTCCATAAGCTATATTCTCTCACAATTTGTCCTTACTTGTATAATGGATTAAACTAATTATAATATTATAATAATGGGTATATTTTGCTATAAATATAATAAATAAATGTAAAGCAATTAGCAAATCAAGTCGCTTAATGTGTTTCTGATTTTTTTAAACCGCAAAATGTGTTCAATAAATATTTACCATTATTTGTTAGTAATAAAAAATAAAAATATTTTTTGGTTTGTTAAAGATGTCTAATATAAAGTGGGACCTTTAGAATATTGGATTTTTTTCCAACTTCAAAGTGGCTCATACAATCATATTTCAAAGTTGAAAATATTTAATAAAGTTATTATCACTTACCTTATTCAAGGTTAAAATCTATATAGTGAGAATAATAAATTTCCCCCTGATTACAGAAGAAGGACTCCTACATGCTGGTTTCATCTCTGACTTCATCATGAGATTATTTCTGGATTCACAGCTTCTGCTGGTGATCATATCAGTCCTGACACTGAGTATGGTTTAATTTCTGTTAGATTATCAGTCTTACGCCCGTTTCACACATAGCCTACTCCGTGTGTTGTGCGTGTTGCGGTGCGTATGCAACCGGAGTAAGACCGGGGCAAAGCAAGAAAAAATACAAATTACCTCAACAAGGCGACATAATGAACAACACTTGTCTCATTCGTGGAGGTGGAAAAACAAGTTCTTTGTGACATGCAAGATCTATTGTATTAAAATTTTAATGAAAAAGAAAAGGCATGAGAGTCGGCTGTTTTTGCCAATTTTAAGTTTTAATTTAAAATGTTTGCGATTTTAATATAAGTAGCTTACATGGTTAAATATTTGACCACTTGCTTGAGCAACTTAATATAAGTAGAAGTAATGCATGGGATAATAGCCCTACGTTGTTTAGCCTAAATTGTGTTTAAACGTTAAAGAGTGTGTATGTGTACAAAGAGAATCACAATGCTGACAAAACTTTTTTTTAAATAAAAGTTGCCGCATAACTTCTGGATTTGAAATAACAAATAGTAAGTATGTGTTTGTGGTACAGCCGCGGATCAGTTATTCACTGCAAACGCAGCATATGTGAAAGCACTGTATAGCGCGTGCTGCTCCTTCACCGCATACGCACTGCAACACGCACCGCATACGCACACGGAGTATGTGTGAAACGGGCGTTATGTGGCAGACTATATACAATTTTGTGTTTCTCAATTTAATAATCTCTTTCTCTTTAACAGCCAGTGCACAAACAACAACTGAAACAACAATACAGGCTATAGGTAAATATAAACCTTTGAATTCGTTAGATCGGATGGATCTCCACATCAAACATATCAGATAGGCTATATTAGATCCGACCCCGGACACTGATCCCTGCCAGACGAAATCAGTCTTCTATTAGCCTGAGAGTTTGACTGAGAAAGCCAGAGAAGAGCAGAAGCAGGAGATGAAGTGATGATAGTAAAAAGTGTTTATTGAATAATCTTAGTTGCGTATGTTTCAATGCTCAGACTTCATCTAGATGTTACACTATTCAGTGCTCAGACTTCATCTGATCAGTACAAATCCAACAAGTGTTATTATAGCAATGCACAAAAAATGGAAAATTACTGCTTCACATCATCGTCCTGTGATACTCTCTCTCATGAAGACAAACATCCCATAACCTCACATTCATAAGATTAAACAACAATAGCAAGCATTGCAAGAGCAAGGAAATAAATATAATATGAAATATAAAAACATAAAATGACAAATAAATAATAATAATACAAAAAAATTATGAATAAATGATGAAAATCAAATAATATGAATAAAGGATTAAATAAGTCAATTGTCAATTACATAAATTACTAATGATTATAAATTATTATAAAATTGAATCATATAAAAACAAAGTAAATAAAACACAACACATATTTGTTCTCTCAAAGTAAGACACTAACAGGTTGCTATTGAGAATCCTTAGATCCTTCAAACCAGTTTTTCTGAAAACGTCACCTATGTTGTTAAAGTTGAACAGTGTTGTGAGTGATGGATGATACGTAACATTTGTATATACTTTACAGAAGTGTTTGTTTCACTTTATTTTACTGTACGTGCACTTACATGTACGTACAGTACAGTGTACTGACCAGAGCCCGTCTACGGAGAGCCTGCCCACTCTCTATTAAGTCCTATTGTACCGAATTTTGGTTGTAGTTCCACCACAGTTCCACTGGGGGCGATCGCCCATGAGTGCAGAATGAATGGGAGTCTATGGGGCTAGACGGCTAAATTGGTCTCTTTCACCCGATTGCCGTTGAGAAATCTCAGATTCGATAGTAGGTTTTGCAAGTTCAACATGGGTTATAGGTCGAAAGTTAAATGAACGAGTACTTATGTCTTTTCGATTTCTTACAGGTTGAGTTGTTGTTGCCCATAACACGCTAGCATTCTGCTAATGAACGCTGATTGGTCAGTGAAGGACTGATTACGACCAGAGATACCGCTTGATGGCATCGTGGCATCCGAAGCGGGACCAGAAACAAACAAAACAAAAACTCTTCTAGCACGTGTATTTACCTGTGTCAGCTGTGTTGTCGATGCCTCAAGAGAAAAGAAAGTGCAGAGCGCGAAAGCACCAGAGTGACTGAAGGATTGCCGTAAAGCAGTATCTCTGGTCGTACATGTGTATGACGTCATTGACACTTTAAAAGACTTTTTAAAGCAAATAAGTGACTCTTAAAAATCTAACACCCAGCAATGTGTAATTTCTTTGCATCTCCTTTCGAATACAATATTCAAATTACAAGACAAAAAATTATATCCTGAGAAAAGTGGATTTTGATGGGTATACTGCCATAGACCTCCATTCATTCTGCACTCGTCCTGTGAGCGCCCTCATATGGAATCAAATTGGAACTGCAACCATTTCAGAAGCCGGAAGTGTACTGAGAGTGAAACTTCTCGCCTTATTAGACATTCTCTGGTACTGACCTAAGTACTGGCCAATATAGGGTAACTACATGGGTTAGGTTTAAGTTCAGGGTTAGTAACTAGTTACTACCCAGTTATTGTAATTACTATAAGAAGTACATAGTATGTACATGGGGAACAGGACTGTAAAATAATTATTTTTGGTATCACTTTATTTTACAGTATCCTCGTTACATATGTTACATGTACTTACCATAGTAATAACGGTAAATTATGCATAATTACATGAAACTAACCCTCAACCAAATCCAAATCTAACCCTATAGTAAGTACATGTAGTTGCTTAATATTACTCAGTACTTAAATATATAATTACACAGTAACAATGACACCTTAAAATAAAGTGTAACCTTATTTTGTTTTTACAAAAAGCACAACAACAATACCTGCAAAACAACAACACTGGCCAGTACTTATAGACTGTCGCCAAATGGTGTCAATTGAACAAACCCAAAATGAACCTGAGAAATCAGTTTATCAGGAAAGAAAAAAAAACGGCATTCGTGAATTGAGTTCATAAGGCTTTTTATGGTGTTTATATTTGTTTTCCTTCTTTCAGAAACCACCACAGCAACCACAGCAACCATACCAGGTAATTAGTCATGAGCCTATTTCTATGTAAGCGTAAGAGTGCAGACAACATAATCCATTAGCCGATAAAATGTCTTTCTTTCAGAAACCACCACAGAAACCACAGCAATCATACCAGGTAATTAGTCATGAGCCTATTTCTATGTTAGTGTAAGAGTGCAGACAACATAATCCATTAGCCGATAAAATGTCTTTCTTTCAGAAACCACCACCACCAGCACCACCACCACCACAGTTCTACCAGGTAATAATGCTGTGATTGATAGATGACTCATCACATTCCTATGCAATGCTTTTATGTACTTTACAGAATAGATAAGTAAGCAATAAGGTATGAGGGGCCGTGCTGTATTGTGAACACAATCATGGCTGAAGGACATTATTAGGACAGACGCAAAGCCTTCAACCCCTTCAGACGTGACTGCATTCACAACACTAATTATATAGACAAAAATATATATGTAGGCTATTGATATGTTACTTTTTTTGCAGTCATTAATAATTAGATGCCATGCTTAAAATAGTCCCTGCCAGAGACAGTAAATGGCAGGAGAATGTTCCTAAGTGTAACGCCTCTTCTGATGGAGCTCAAATAAAAACAGAGACAATTAACTGTTCCCATTTTTTATAACATAACGCCAGAATGTGAGACGTGTACTTCATTAAATAAATAATAAATAATAAACTAAGGCTAAAAAACACTTCTTCTCTTCCAAGAACAAAGACCAAAAATACACATTTCAAATGTAGTCTTTGTCTTCTCAGAAAAGGGACCAATAATTAGGGCCCGAGCACCGATGGTGTGAGGACCCTCTTGGAATTGCTCCGTTTATTATACTGTATATATTCCTTATACATGACTCAGTATACAATTTTGTGCACAATTAAATTCTCTCTAGAATATGAATGTCCCTCCTCCTAAAAACACCTCTGACTAACAAGAGCAAGTAGAAAACCATAGACAAGTGCATTTTTTGGGGGGTAACACTTTACAATAAGGGGCCCTATCTTATTGAATCTATGTCACCTATGTTGTTAAAGTTGAAAAGTGTTGTGAGTGATGGATGATACGTAACATTCGTATATACTTTACAGAAGTGTTTGTTTCATTTTATTTTACTATACGTGCACTTACATGTACGGTACAGTACAGTGTACTTACCTAAGTACTGGCCAATATAGGGTAACTACATGGGTTAGGTTTAAGTTCAGGGTTAGTAACTAGTTCTACCCAGTTATTGTAATTACGATAATAAGTACATAGTATGTATGTTACCAACCTGCTCCGAGACACGAGGGTTAAGATCCAAACGCAGCTTTATTGTGGGTAATCCAGAGGCGTAATCCAGTGTACAGGCAAAAGGTCAAAACACAGGTAGGCAGTCCAAACAAACCAACAAAGAAACAAACAAAACAGGCAGGGACCAGAGGCAAAAGAGTAATCCAGGGAACAGGGCAAGAAATCCAAATAAACCAAAAGACAAGAAACCAGGGAAACCGCTCGGAATTGCAGTGTAAAGGCCTATTTATACTTCTGCGTCGAACTGCCGCCGTAGCTACGTCGTAGGCTGTGTGTAGCATGCGTATCCTACGGCGTACACTGACGTGCACCTCTCCAAAAATGTAACAACGCGTCAATTCTACGCGGACACAAGCGCTGTGATTGGTCTGCCAGAACCCCTCCCTCGGGGTTTCACATGCTCCCTAGGTGCGCGTCAACGTGGACAACGACACAGAAGTATAAATTAAAACCAACACGTTGCCTACGGCGTATAGGCTCCGGCGTAGGTCAGACGCAGAAGTATAATGAGGCCTTAACACTTAAACAAGACTTCGCGGTGAGTGAATGAATGAACATGGTGTAAATAGACTGAGACTAACAGGATGATGAGACACAGGTGAATGCAATCAGTGAATGAGGTACAGGTGAATGTGATCAGTGATAAGTGATAAGTGATGATGAGTCCGGGCAGTGAGTTATGGGAAATGTAGTTTGTGAGTGATAATAGTCTTATGTGGAGTGCCCTCTGGTGGCTCTCAAGGGCACTCCAGCTGGTGACCGTTACAATGTACATGGGGAACAGGACTGTAAAATAATTATTTTTGCTATCACTTTATTTGACAGTATCCTTGTTACATATGTTACATGTACTTACCATAGTAATAACAGTAAATTATGCATAATTACATGAAACTAACCCTCAATCAAATCCTAATCTAACCCTATAGTAAGTACATGTAGTTGCTTAATATTACTCAGTACTTAAATATATAATTACACAGTAACAATGACACCTTAAAATAAAGTGTAACCTTATTATTATTTTTTTTTTTTACAAAAAGCAAAACAACAATACCTGCAAAACAACAACACTGGCCAGTACTTATACACTGTCGCCAAATGGTGTCAATTGAACAAACCCAAAATGAACCTGAGAAATCAGTTTATCAGAAAAAAAAGAAAAAAACGGCATTCATGAATTGAGTTCATGCGGTTTTTTATGGTGTTTATATTTGTTTTCCTTCTTTCAGAAACCACCACAGAAACCACAGCAACCATACCAGGTAATTAGTCATGAGCCTATTTCTATGTAAGCGTAAGAGTGCAGATAACATAATCCATTAGCCGATAAAATGTCTTTCTTTCAGAAACCACCACCACCACAGTTCTACCAGGTAATAATGCTGTGATTGATAGATGACTCATCACATTCCTATGCAATGCTTTTATGTACTTTACAGAATAGATAAGTAAGCAATAAGGTATGAGGGGCCGTGTTGTATTGTGAACACAATCATGGCTGAATGACATTATTAGGACAGACGCAAAGCCTTCAACCCCTTCAGTCGTGACTGCATTCACAACACTAATTATATCGACAAAAATATATATGTAGGCTATTGATATGTTACTTTTTTTGCAGTCATTAATAATTAGATGCCATGCTTAAAATAGTCCCTGCCAGTGACAGTAAATGGCAGGAGAATGTTCCTAAATGTAACGCCTCATCTGATGGAGCTCAAATAAAAACACAGACAAGGAACTGTTCCCATTTTTTATAACATAACGCCAGAATGTGAGACTTGTACTTCATTAAATAAATAATAAGGAAGAAATAATAAGGAATTTTCCATTAATAAGTTTTTAAATAATAAACTAAGGCTAAAAAACACTTCTTCTCTTCCAAGAACAAAGACCAAAAATACACATTTCAGATGTAGTCTTTGTCTTCTCAGAAAAGGGACCAATAATACTGTATATATTCCTTATACATGACTCAATATACAATTTTGAGCACAATTAAATTCTCTCTAGAAAATGAATGTCCCTCCTCCTAAAAACAGTACCGCATTTTTTTTGGGTAACACTTTACAGTAAGGGGCCCTATTTTAACGATCTAAGCGCATGGTCTAAAGCTCACAGCGCAAGTGAACTCAGGGCGTGTCTGAATCCACTTTTGCTCGTTTAGCGATGGAAAAAATGGTTGGCGCGCCCCGTGCATGGTCTAAAAGGGTTGTGCCTATTCTCTTAATTAGTAATGAGTGTGTTTTGGGCATAATGTGCAGTAAACCAATCAGAGTCTCATCTCCCATTCCCTTTAAAAGCCAGTTGTGCTTGCAACATTGCGGATTGCTATTTGCATGGTGGAATTTGGAAGAGGAAAGACGGGAAGCCGGATTCCACCATATCTTTATGTACACAATTAAAAATCTTTTATATTGTAATCCTTTTATTCTTAATATTTGGCATGTTTGTGTGCTGCTGTGCAGCCCTGTGTGTGTAATAAGCAGAATGTACACACGTTGTGCACCCCCCTATAGGCGCATATTACTAACACGCTTTTTAAATAAAAATTCAGTTGCCTCAAAATAGCAATGCACCAACAATGCGCCCGAACACACCTCGTTTTCAGCCCAGCAGCCCATGAGCGAACAGATGGGTGCAAATGCATTTGCTATTTAAACAACGTGGCGCAGGATGTGAAAATAATAACTACGTCAGGCTGAAACTGGCAAAAAACACTTACGTCGCGCCTGCCACCGCATTGCGCTGGGTTTATGATAGGGCCCAAGGTCTCATGTGTTAACTTTAGTTAATGTGCCCCTATTATGGTTTTTCGAATATTCCCTCATGCAGTGTGTAAAATAGCTGTTTATGAATGTAAACGTTCTGCAAAGTTGTGGAACTCTAGCAGGGCCGGATTGGGACTCATTTTCAGCCCTGGAGTTTCATGCCTTAGACCGGCCCACTTTAGTTCCCGACTGACTAAAATAATGTAATTAAACCCTCAGTATAAGGCCCAATCTTTCAAGGGCTATCTGGCCCTTCCCCCTACCCCTAGTGCTGCCCCTCCAACCAAAAGAGAATCGAGACAACCCTACCCCTTCACGGGAACGCGCAAAACGGAGGGGTCAAGGGTCAAGGGACAAGGGGTGAACTGGGATTGAGCCTAAGTCTGCAATAATGCACTGTTCTGTACAGCCTTGTAATTCATTGTATTTTTCAAAAATATAATTTTCTATTCAGTGCAATATCAGTAAACAGGGTTTTATAAATACAGAGGTCCCAAAAGTGATCTTGCTAGGGGGTTCGGCGGCATATTATTTTTCCACTGTCATTGGCAAAGAACATCTGTGTTAAATAGGAATCCATTGTAATAAAGTTATTCTCATTATTGGCACAGTATGTAATAGGCTATTGCTCTACCTGCTCTCCTCTCTCATCTCCATCTCTCGTTCTTCTTCTCTCAGTCTCTTTATCTTTACCTGTAAATCTCCCCTTCCTGAAGCTGAGCTTAGATTGATACAGTCTTTGCAAAGTGATTATTTATGTCGGTCGTTTAAAATTTCTATCGTAAAACAGCTGTTTAGTTTAACCACTTGCACCTTATCTCGTGAAGCGTCGCGTTGGGATTCGCGCGCGGACGCGGCTCGCGCTTCTGTGAACATAAATCCCGCTTGCTTTGATCGGTCATCTCAAACATTTAGCCATTGCCGACGAGCGGTGTTTGAGTGCTGAAGCAGCTCAGATGATGAGGTCGGTTATCGTCGCGATATGCGAATCATTGCAGCACCAAATTAGAGTCAATATTAGGCAATTATTTCACAACGTTCATTATACACTCAGCAAAAATTACCGAGGTCCGGACCTCGGAGACCTCAATGGTCGGTACGGCCCTGACTCGTAGGCTATTTGGCCGCTTCAGTTTCTAGAGATGTTTTATTATTCTGGCCTTTTCAGCGCCGCCTTTGCGCCTATAGGCTATTATCCTCGTTTTGTATCTCTTATTTTTTGTTAGCACATCTCTAACAAAGTGACTTTATTTTTTTTTGTTGGGCTGCGAGAAAATAATAATAAAAAAAATAGTGGGGCTGCGCTATGACTGGACACCGGCCCTCCTGGCCAATAAAACAGACCGGCCCACCGGGAATTCTCCCGGTGCTCCCGATTAGCCAATCCGGGCCTGAACTCTAGTACAGTAGCCTGACAAGCCAGACCCACATCAAGATGTTGGGTCTGGGAACACACCATTGGCAGGGCTCAATCCGAGGGGCGGGATAAACGGTTGTCTTTCAAATTCCCTCTGCACTCAATAGGATTGCGCTACAACCAACCAGAGCGTTTTCCCACCAGCGGAGCTAGTTGATAGACTAAACTTATGCCATATCCGGTCAGCAAAACGCAGAACACATCTTCCTTTTTTCAAGAATGACTTCAGTGCCGTTCTTTGTTCTTTTCTCAAAGAAAAGCTTAACTCCAAGTCTTCCAGGGTAGCGGCCAAAGCCGTTTCGAAAGACCGCTGTTCTCCAGCTACAGCAGCTCTTCTTTGTTTTCAAGTAGCAGGGAATTCACACGGAACCGTCACAATTCTGCCGTCATTATGTTAAGCCCGCCCACCGACTCTATACACGATGTGATTGGCCTGACTAGAGTTTGGTTTATCCAGCTCGCAAGCCAACGGAGAGTTGCTAGACGACACTGGCTGCAAAATAAAATTTGCTGCCGCTAGGGTGCGTCTAGATTTCTAGGCTACTAGTGCAGGCTAATAGGTCCTTTTACTCACCTGTTCATAATCACATCGTTATCTATAGGCAGCTGATTGGTTCCTGCCATATCAGTAGCCAATGAGCCCGCTGCTCAACCTTCAAATACTTGGGTAGCATTTGCCTTAGCAATGCAGCGCGCATTCAGAAGCCCTCCACCTTCCCCAGCTCCACCTGTATAGATCTGCTACGGGTAATTCATGTACGCTATATTGTACAGCAGCAGCATGTTGTGTATGTATTGGCAGTAGCAAGTCCCACAACACGTCATTTTTACTGACGACTGCTTCTCAAATCTCGGGAGTTCAACGCGGGATTCGTAAATGCTTGGTCTAGAAAGATGGGTCAGTACCCAGTTTATTTGGAATGACTTGCTCCTCAGAATCACAACCTGGAAGTATGAATAATTATTGATGTATATATTTTCTACTGGGTATTCAAAATACTTACTTTTCTGGGGTTTTTTTGTTTAAGTTTCCAGCTAACTGAAATACACACTGAAATACTTCTGCTAATCAGCTGTGGGCCACTATTACCTAAAACTGTGTCTATTAATGCAGGTTGTCTGTCGTTCTCACTACTTTGAGTAAATAAAGGATGGAGCCATATTTGTTACTCAAACTTTAATGTTACATCAGTCATTCATGTTAGTGCTGGGCGAACATTTGCACTGTTATTGATACAGTTCCCGCCTGTGCACTGCAATAAATTAGAAATATACACATCGTTTTGTTGATGGACACACACTTGTTAAAGCTGAGGGTGAGGAATTACAGATGCAACATCTCATAATGTACCTCAAACTGAGCAGCGTATCACTGAGAAACTTCCTGCTCGAGTCGTCCTTGCAATGTTTCATCATCGGACTTGCGCTCGGATTGATGTGGTAAAATTGACGGGTTACTGTCTTTTACAGTGTGTACAATCGCTGAGCTTTAGGAAGCATCCTGAGCTGAACTTCAGTTATGGTAATGGGCTTGTAGCTTCTGACAGGTGCTGTATGTAGTAGACCAATCACAGACTGAGCTGTCTGGCCAACCAGAGCAGAGTTATACCTCGTTGAAAGGAGGGATTTAGAGAGATTGATTCATTTGACGAGTCGTTTGAGAATCATTGAAAAATGTGGTGATGTGCAAAGTGTATTATGAGAAAATGAAAGTGTTTTTTGACCTTTGATGCCTGTAAACCTGTTGTAGGAGACCTCCAAATCAAAATTAGGAGACTTTAAAATAGTGGCATAGTAGGGGCACTTTAATGCATTATCTAACATGAACTAACAATGAGCAATACATTTGTTACAGTATTTATTAATCTTTGTTAATGTTAGTTAATAAAAATACAGTTGTTCATTGTGTTCATTTTAGTTCACAGTGCACAGTTAACATTAGTTAACAAATACAACTTTTGATTTTAACAAAATTACAACTTTTGATTTAAATAATGTATTAGTAAATGTTGAAGTTAATTGTTCAGTTAAAAAGTATTGTTCAGTCTTTGTTCATGTTAACAAAATTTGTTAACTAATGAAACTATTGTAAAGTGTTACCGTTTTTAATACGCTTGTCCCAATGTCCTGTTTCAATAGAAAATACATAAACAGAAAATAGTTGCACTGGTCAAGTGAGTTCATGAGGTATATAATAGTGTTTGTAATTGTTTTTCTCATGATCTCATCAAGTAATGCTGTGATTGATATCATATAATATGCAATGTGTTTTTAATGTATTTTACTGAAGCGTTTAATAATTTAATACTTAATTATTCTTTAACAGTCACTCCAACAACAACTCCATGGACAGGTATTAACTGACTTTTGAAATAACGGTTTGTTCACGTCAGAATCACCATAATTATGAGATTCTGACTTCTTTACAGATTCTGTAAACACTCACATATATTTGTGTTCCTTCCCTTGGCAGCACCGGCGATATTCTATCCATTCGGCTCGGCGGCAGGAGACACAGAACAGCTTGAAACTGGTGGTGACACCTACATAGATGTTGCCTTCTCCACTCCATTTATGTTTTTTGGCCGCATGTACAATGACATATACGTGAGAATTCAGTTCCATTGCCAGTCTGATATGAATGCAAATGTTCTGATTAGCCAGCTCATACTTTACTGCTGGATTTGAACTGATTTTTCTTATTTTAGGTTAATAATAACGGACTCCTTACATTCAGCCAACCTTTACCAGAAGCTCACCCTTATCCATTTCCCACATATGGAACTGAAGATTTCATTGCTCCGCTCTGGACTGAGCTCGATGACTTTGGTTTTGGCAGATACTCATATCAGGAGTACACTAGTGGAAGTGTGCTCACTCGCGCCACTCAGGATATAAACCAGTATTTCCCTCATAAGGGCTTTTCTGCTTCTTGGGTCTTTGTTGCAACATGGGACTATGTTCAAACCTCTGATATGAATGTATTAAATCTTCACTCAGCTCCGGTAAATAGTTTTTCTTTTTCAGACACAAGGTCACAGACTATGTAGACTATGAATCGTAATATTGTTTCTTTTCTTTTCAGGCAATCACCTTTCAAGTGGTTTTAATTTCAGGAGGTGATTTTTCTTTCATTCTGATGAATTATGGTGAATGTGCTGGGATACAATTTCCAGTGGAGGTAAAGCAAAGATCACAGGATTGAAATAATATTATATACCATCTCTGTATCTATACATAACATTCTTTTTTTCATGGTTTTAATAGGCTGGATATGACACAATAAACTCCACTGACTATAATGTCATTCATTATGATGCATATAGTGGCTACGACATCCCAAACCTCAAGAACACGAGTAACATAAATGTTCCGGGTCGTTGGGCCTTTCTTGTGAACAACGGAATAGGTAGGACTTTCATCCAAATAATGTGTTAGTATTATCAGTGATATATATATATATATATATATATATATATATAACAAAGGTCATGGGTATATGTGCTTTTAAAGCTAGCTTCTTAAAATATCAAGATATTTTTGCTAGCTAAAACATGTCCGAGCTTGTGTTTATTTCTAAAGTATGGTGTGCCTAAAGAGTGAGAATGAGTTGAGTTGCAAGACAAATATCATACACCCATGAAACATTTGTATGTATTTTACATAAGGGTTTTATAATGTTATGGGGTTTTTTTTTGTTTTTTTTACAGGCACTACAGTAGAACCTACAACAACACCACTGACAGGTAATTAAAGACAGAACAATCAAATACTCACAAGTTCCCATTTCAGTAGGAAATACATCAACTCAGGACAAAAAACTGCCGCCGTCAGGTGAGATTATGAAGTATATTGGGTGTTCCAAGTATTTGTGTTCATTCTTTCAGCAACCACCACATTCTCAACAAGTTATAATACTGTGACTGTTAGACAACTCATCATATGACTGTGCAATGCATTTTTCAATGTACTTTACAGAAGTGTTTAATAATTGAATACTCTTTTTCTTTGACAGCCATTCCAACAACAACTCCATGGACAGGTATTAATTGACTGAATTTGAATGAATGGTTTGTTCATGTCAAAATCGCCATAATTATGAGATTCTAACTTGTAAACACTCACATCTTCATTTGTATTTTTTGTGTTGATTCTATTTGCAGCACCAGTGATATTCTATCCATTCGGCTCAGCGGCAGGAGACACAGAACAGCTTGAAAGTGGTGGTGAATCCTACATAGATGTTGCCTTCTCCACTCCATTTACATTCTTTGGCCGCAAGTACAACTATACATATGTGAGAATCTAGTTCCATTGGCAGTCTGATGTGAATACAAATAAGCCAGTTCATACTTTACTGCTGGATTTGAACTGATTTTTCTTATTTTAGGTTAATAATAACGGACTCCTTACATTCAGCCAACCTTTACCAGAAGCTCACCCTTATCCATTTCCCACATATGGAGCTGAAGATTTCATTGCTCCGCTCTGGACTGAGCTCGATGACTTTGGTTTAGGCAGATACTGGTATCAGCAGTACACTAGTGGAAGTGTGCTCACTCGCGCCACTCAGGATATAAACCAGTATTTCCCTCATAAGGGCTTTTCTGCTTCTTGGGTCTTTGTTGCAACATGGGACTATGTACTAACATGGGATATGAATGTATTAAATCTTCACTCAGCACCGGTAAATAGTTTTTCTTTTTCAGGCACAAGGTCAGACTGTGTAGAATATGAATCGTAATATTGTTTCTTTTCTTTTCAGGCAATCACCTTTCAAGTGGTTTTAATTTCAGGAGGTGATTTTTCTTTCATTCTGATGAATTATGGTGACTGTGCTGGGATACAATTTCCAGTGGAGGTAAAGCAAACATCACAGGATTTAAATAATATTATATACTGACTCTGTATCTAGACATAACATACATTTTTCATGGTTTTAATAGGCTGGATATGACACAAAAGACTCCACTGACTACTATGTCATTCATTATGATGCATCTAGTGGCTACTCCATCCCAAACCTCAAGAGCACGAGTAACGTAAATGTTCCGGGTCGTTGGGCCTTTCTTGTGAACAACGGAACAGGTAGGAGTTTTTTTTTTTTTTTTAAATAATGTGTTAGTATTATGAGTTTGTTTATATATATATATATATATGGGTGTGTGTGTTATGTCTCATTATGTGTGTGTTTCCTTTTAGAAAATGTCATAGGAGTTCAAATAAAACTACAGTCATTTTTAGACCTGAGACAGAGTGGAAACTTAGAGGTTGTTTTGCAGAAAGTAAGTCACACTTTCATTCAAAAGTTGTTGAGTGGAGGCACATTTCCACCTTAGAGTAAAAAAAAAAAAACTTTATATCTCTAATCCTATATATCTCTGACTTTATATCTGACAGTTGTGGCTTTATTTATTATTTTAAACGATCTCAATTTTTTTTTACAGACTTCCAAAACCAATAGAGTACAATGGAAATAAAATGCATTGTCCATCTTTGTTTCAGATAAAACAAGAGCTGGTTAATCGTGGAGTGCCAAGTTTCGTTGAGCTGAAGTTAAGACATGTCAAAAAGACACCGTAATACAAGACTCAAAAAGCTTAAAATGGTGACCTTGAAGATCTAGAAACTGATTAAAGAGAAAAATGTCACTCCGCAGGAAGGGAACCTTTATATTTTCTCACCTTTCAACTTCTTATTCTCACATACTCGTATATAACACACATATCATCCAAACACAAACATAAATGAGCATATATAATGAAATATGAGGAAAAAATGACAATGTGAATATGATACATTAGATAATTAAATAATTCATTACATTAATCATATATGTTCCAACCTAATTTAGCTTGAATAATAATCATTAATCCTCTTTTTTTTCTCTGTCTTTTCATGCTTTGTTTTATCAGATATCTTTAACAAGTATCAGGTGTTTAAACATTGAACTGTAGCATGTGAACAATGCTAATAAACCTGTTATTTGTCTACAACTCCAGTTACCAGAAGCATTCCTCATCCATATCGAAAATATGTGCATGTATCGTTCTCATGGACATTACTGTGTAATATATATTTTTAACCATAGAACTTGAGGACAGCAGCTTTCAGCTGGTTTCTGGACATCAATTGGCAGCATAACAAAGTGCCAACCCAACATAGTCTGGGTCACAATTTTACAGTTTTGTTTATGGTTTTTGACAGTGAGGGCATATCATGTTTATGTTGGCAATCTGACTTGCTTCTAGAAGTGAAAAATGATTTTGTGCCAAAATACCAGTCTGATATACACAAGCTTTGACGTCAACCACAAAAAAAGATGGGAATCTTTTTCTCCCTTTTTCGAAGTTTATTCAAAGCTTGTTTATTTGATTGTGCATTTAATTTATTATTATTAGATTTTTAGAACATTGCGTGTTTGTGGTCAAACAGTTGGTGTAACAGTTGTTTAAAAAAGTCAATATTATCCGTCTGCAGTCTCGGAGGCTGCATTTTCAGGACCCCAGTTCTAGGACTGCATTTTTAGGACCCTAGTTTTTTGTGACAGCGCCACCTACCGAGTCGGAGAACCGCAGTCCCAGGAACGCATTTCCAGGACCCTAGTTTTGGAGGACCGAAAAAAGTGATACCAAGGCAGTATTTCCACCCAGTTTTAACTACATTAGAGTTTTTTAAAAGTTTTATTACACCCAAATACTACTTTCTTTATTGCAATTAAACCTGGTTCCTAGGAATGTTGAGAAATTATTGGGTCTAAGTAGCATAATATAATAACTCAAGTAAAATAAACAAGGAATCATGTTATCAGGAATCAAGACTTTTCAGTCACTAGATCGACCACATTTTCAAGTACAGAAGGAAGACAAGGATGACTCTGAGGGAAGATTCAAGATGTGTATATTTTACAAAATAATATATTACAACTGAACTTGAACACACACAAAAACAAATTTGTTCATGACGTGAACCACATAGACAGAACTTCATGGACAACATCATCACTGACTCCTAAGAGAGAGAAAGATAAGTGAATTAAATAAGGAACATTTAGTTGAACATCTCTCATTTTAAATTTCATATTTAAAAGATCTTAGTTACCACAGAGTGCACACACATATATGATACAAAAATAATGATATCAATCTTCATACCAATTAATGTTCATAATACTATTATTGCATAAGATTTGGAAAAATATATATTTTGATGTTGTGGGAACAAAGGTTCTAGAAACACTCATGTCAATAAAGCCCATCTGAACTGAGAAAAAAAAAATAGAGAGAGATGCAAGAAATCTGAATAGAAATAACATAAATTTGACTTTTCCTGACCTTATATATATACATTTATACATATAAATGTATACATTTATAACAATTTTTTAAGTTAATTTCATTTAAATAAATAGACATAAATTAGGCCTAAGCCTAGTACTTAATCCAAATTATTTATTTATTTATCTTTTATCATACTATTGCCTACCCTGAGCTGTGTCCTTGAAAGCACTTCATATAGTACAGTACAGTAGGCTACACCGTAAATGAGACAATCTAACACGTGGTATTTTAACAGTCAATTATTATGATGGCCTCTCTGTTATTAAAATGTCATATGTCTCAACCAACATTATAAAACCATGTCAAAATGAAGAGACGTACTCATAACATGTATTGTGGGTAACGTTAAACAGGCTGACTGTGAGCACGTGACAGTGAAAACATTAAGATTATTTTAACTGAATTAAAATGGAAAAACAATGAGTAATTAACAAGCTTTCAGAACGAACATGCTACAGTTTTATTGTGCTGTCAATAAGTCAACACAGGCTTATCATGCAACAGTTCCGTTAAATGAACATGCTAACAATTCATTTTACAGCATTAGAGGCTAATATATGATGGCTATGCATTCAAGACTATTTAGCAAATCACCATCGCGTTGGCTACGTTAACTTTCCAATGAAATGCATCAATTGTTTTTAAAGTTAAACAAATAAAAATTGATTCGCATTTGATACTCACACTCTGATTGTCATCCATCTTCGCTGGTCCTCTAATTCGGTAGGTGGCGTTGTCACTAAAAACCTAGGGTCCTAGAAATGCGGTCCTAAAAATGCAGCCTCCGGTTTTGCAGGCAGATGCTACTCCAAAAAAGTAGAAGAAAAAGAAGAATCTCCATCTGAAATGTTAAACTCATCCAGTAGGTGGGGCTAAAGTCTGCCAGAATTAAGGACATAACATCTGAATTGCAACACACTCATTAAGCCTGTCTAGAGAGCCGAGGCCTTTACCATGAAGGCAGTGTAGGTGGATAGCCAGGAATGTTTTAGTTTAGTTTTTGCCAACCATGGGTTTTAGGCACCATGAAAGTGACTTAGCTTTCAGCGGTGTTCATAGGCACAGTAACTTTCACTCCACGGCAGGTTATGTTCTTGGTAAGAGATCTCAAAACGAAATTGGACCAATCAGCTGTGAGCAAAATAACATGCGTCTGTCGCAATAAAGTCACTCCCTCGATCAGTATCTCTTGATTTTCATGTAAAGCGTGTTGTGGGACTGTTTCATACATCAACATAATTAAATTATGCAAGAATGCATTATATCCCGTTTTTCTTTGCAAATTACACCATGACCTTTTTGATTTCTTTATCTAATCTGGCACATGGAAATAGCCCAGACACAATTTCAAGAGATGACCTTTTGAAGAAACCAAGTGTTTGCCTAGTTGTCATCTAAAGTGAAGTCAAGCAGTTCTTTCACTTTTATTGTTTAGTGAGAATTTCCGTCATTGTGGTTAGTCAGAATGCATTGACAGACACTGACTGTCAGACACTGAACACGTCACTCCCCTCAGCGCTATGATAATGAGGGCCCGATTTGGACCTTTCAGAAGGTGCTTCTCGCATATTCCATGAAGCCGTCTGAGGTAAACATCGAACTTTTTTGTCTGTAGCGTTGTTTGTTTTAACAACTTATTCTGTGCACGTATATCTGTATAGTTAAAGTATAACAGAACATTATTATAAACTCAAAAATGATATAAGTATTAATATTGCTTTGCTCTGTTGTGATTTTTCTAGTTACTCTGTGAAATTGTAGCAGTGACATTCTGGTATCTTTGACCTCATCCGAATGTTTATCATGGGATTGTCTCCGGTTTCACAATATCTGCTGATGTTCATATCAGTCCTTTCGCTGAGTGAGTTTTACCATGAATAATATCCTTCATGGAATGACAAAGAAATACACAATATTCAAAAAAGTTTTTATTTTTTTTCAGCAGGCGGGGTGACAAAAGCACAGACAGGTAATTATCGACCTTAGAACTAGAACATATAAAACATGAACTGAGATTATCGTCATCGGAGTTTGAACTTGTTTGTCTTGCAGCGCCGGTTGCATTCTATCCGTTCGGCTCAGTGGCGGGAGACGCTGTTGCTATTGCTTTTGAAGATGAAAACTCCACTCTTGTCGACCTGTGGAGACCTTTTGTGTTCTTTGGGCGCACACACAACAAGACATATGTGAGAATTCAGTTCTGTTTTGCTAATGCAAATGGTGAATGAGAAAAAATGTGACATGCATGACTAATATCTTTTATTACCCAGGTTAATAGTAACGGGCACCTTACATTCAACCAGTCTTCGCCAGAGTATTACCCGAAGAACTTTCCCATCAATGGAAGTGAAGACATCATTGCTCCGCTCTGGACAGATGTTGACGTCAGATTGAATGGCAACATCTCGTATCAGCAGTACTCAAATGGAAGTGTGCTCGCTCAAGCCACTCGGGATATAAACCAGTATTTCCCGGATCTGAGCTTCACGGCTACTTGGGTCCTTGTTGCTACTTGGGATAGAGTTGCATACGAATTTTACTCTGGCACAGTAAGTTAGTTTGTTAAAACTCCTTCAGGCTCAAGGTTACACTATTATCAGAGCTGCTGTGACATTCACTGTTCCCAAACTTTGCAGAAAGCATCGTTTCAAGTGGTGTTCATTTCGGGCGGTGATTTGTCTTTCATTCTCATGAATTATGGTGACTGCGCTATGACATTTAATGGGGTGCAGGTAAAACATGCCTTATACATCAATAGAACAAAATACGCCTAATTCTTCTTGATGTTCTGTCTCAATAATTAGTCATTTCCTTGTTTGTGCAGGCTGGGTATGACACAGTTAACTCCACGGCCTACTTTGTGATTCCTGGATCAATCAATGGGAGTTTTATTCCAAACCTTGTGAACTCCAGTAATGTAAATGTTCCAGGTCGATGGGCCTTCAGGGTGGACGGTGGACCAGATCAAAATAATCTACAAGGTACATAATTGCCATCATGTTTAAAATCTTTAGTATTATTAGTTTGTTTTTATGTGGCATCATATGATGTTTTGGCAATGTCAAAGTCATGAGTTTGATTCAATCACATTCAAAACCTTTAATCAACCTATAAAAGCATCTGCCAAATGCTGAAATGTAAATGTTCCTGGAAACAAACAAGTTGTTTTCAAGGCAGTGTTGTGAAATTCTTCATTATTCAAGTCAAATATTATATTCCAATTTGACCTCTTCAGTATGTTCAGTATAAAGTATGCATGAAAATGTAAACACTTTTTAGCATTAATTATTAATCATGTGCTTTGTTTCCCTTAGAAAATATCATAGGAGTTGAACTGAGAGTTACTTCATTTTCAGACCTAACGAAGAGTGAAAACATTGAGAATGTTTTAGAGAAAGTAAGTTGCACTTACTAATGGACAGAATATATATATAATAATTAATTATGATAATTATAATTATGGTGCTAATAGACGATTCAATACATTTTGATCTATCAGTCAATCTTTATTTCAGCTACAACAGGAGCTGGTCAAGTCCGGTCTGCCGAGCAGCGTGAAGCTGAACTTCAGAAGAATCCAAAAGACACGACCATAATAACATAATATCATAGAATAATATCTTAAAGCAAATATTTCTGCCATTAAAATATCTCTCATTCATGGAAGATATTCAGGTGTGCATAATTATTAGGCACGTTTTCTTTTACAGATAAAATAAGCCAAAAATTTAATTTATTAGAAGGATGCAATACTAATGCAATACTAGAAATTGCAGTTAAGGCATGACCATTGGAAAGTGAAATACTCATTGGGTCAGCAGGGTCAGACAAAAACAGGTGGAGAAGAAAAGACACATGTCTCTCCTACCCTGAAGTCCGTTTTGCAGAGATGGGCTAAAAATAAACTCCCAAAACTTACCGTCAGATTCTGGAGGATGAATTCTTCAAATAGTAGAAGAGGATGTGGTGCTGGTCCTTCAATAGTCACTCTCAGTCTGTCTGTCTTCATGTATTTTACTACACTTCAGCTTGTGATTCTTATGAAGTGGGGGTCATTTTTAGGATTCTTTACCTAACCCAAGTCTCTGAGACCCTGACACCTTGCACGTCTGGAGACTCCAGGTAGGTTGCAGTTCTGGAAAATGGTGGCGCTGGAGACTTAAGGGTTCCTGATAGTTCCACACTTAAAGGGTTAGTTCACCCAAAAATGAAAGTTCTGTCAGTAATTACTCACCCTCATGTTGTTCCAACCGCGTAAGACCTTCGTTCATCTTCGGAACACAAATTAAGATATTTTTGATGAAATCTGAGCCATGTCTCACTCCGCCATAGGCTTCTAAGGGACCGAAACTTGCTGGCCCAGAAAAGTTATTAAAGAGATCGATAATATAGTCCAAGTGACTCCAGTGGCTCAATCTTAAGTATATCAAGCGACGAGAATACTTTTTGTGCGCAAAAACAAACAAAAATAACGACTTTATTCCACTTTTCATTTCCTTCTCTCTGGGCCTCGTAGTGTTTTTGCGCAGCGCGTCTGTGTTGCACGTCATCACGCATCACACACATGACCGGCGTCGGCCAATAGTGAGCCTACGTGGTGACGTGTAACACAGACGCGCTGCGCAAAAACACTACGCGAACCAACTAGAGGTCCAGAGAGAAGGAAATGAATAGTGGAATAAAGTCGTTATTTTTGTTTGTTTTTGCGCACAAAAAGTATTCTCGTCGCTTGATATACTTAAGATTGAGCCACTGGAGTCACTTGGACTATATTAACGATCTCTTTAATAACTTTTCTGGGCCAGCAAGTTTCGGTCACATAGAAGCCTGGAGGAGTGAGACATGGCTCAGATTTCATCAAAAATATCTTAATTTGTGTTCCGAAGATGAACGAAGGTCTTAAGCGGCTGGAACAACATGAGGGTGAGTAATTACTGACAGAATTTTAATTTTTGGGTGAACTAATCCTTTAATTCTTCACCTTAATTCTTTTGCAGTTAACATGTGTCTTTTCTTCTCCATCTGTTTTTGTCTGACCCTGCTGACCCAATGAGTATTTCACTTAATGGTCATGCCTTAACTGCAATTTCTAGTATTGCATTAGTATTGCATCATTCTCATGGGAATTTAATAATTTTTGACTTTTAAGTCTGTGTTAAATCTCATTATTTTATCTGTAAAAGAAAACGTGCCTAATGCACCTGAATATAAGGCGTTTTTCATTTCCAGCCTTCATGAACAATTATATATCACTTATAAATGATTAAATACAAAATTATTAGTGGATATTACGATTAATGTGGTTTGGAATTGGTCAAATGTGCCTGAAAAAAAAAATATGATCAGAAAATCAACGTGTCTAATAATTCTGCACGCACTGTATTTGTTTCAGTTTTGACTTGAGAGCAAATGATTGACTGAGGAATGTCACTCTTCAGGAAGGTGAATGTTTGTATGTCTTCTAGATCTAGATCTGCAGTGTCAATAGTGAAAGTAAAACCTGTAATTCCTCTATGGCTCCATTTGCTGGAAAAACAACTTTTTACTGATCCATATCGGAATTGTCTATTAAGGAGACCGAAGCTATAGCTGTCACATATTTTACTCCAGTGAATTTTAATATAATGCTATTATTTCTACCTTGCTTATATTACTCAGGAAAAAATATGTATTCAACTTAATAAACATTGAGCTTTTTTGACAACATGCTTAGATAGTCAAACATTCTGAAAACGATTGTGTTGGGTAAAAAAAGAAAATGTTTATTTTCACCCACTTTTGTACATTTGATGTCAAACTAAACATGCATAAATGGTCCTGCTTAATTGGTATGGCATAAAAATGAATGCATGTTTGTTGATAACACATAAGCCTATTTGCGCCATTCTACAGAATTGGTGCAAAGTCAGAGTTGGAAACATCTTGTTTTTTCCCACAAATTTTGCATGTATGCAAATTGTATAATATCCAAGGTACGCTTTTCTAGTAATTGTGCAGTTAATTCTCATATTGTATTTTCAGAAAATGCTGGAATATTTTCCTTCTCCCCAAATTTGTCACTACCGAAACACAATATTAAATAATTTATTAAGAAGGCTTATAATGACCTATTAAGATTTTGTTTACATCTACCTTATAAATATATTTTTTTCTATTTTTAAAAAATATTTTTACTGGTGAAATCAATAAAGATTATAATTTTAATAATATTTTAAGTGTGATTTATGAGATTTGTTGTATTTTGAACCCAATCTTTCTTTGTAGAAGGCATAAAGTTTATCGTACTGATTTCAAAGTTAAGGATTCATTAGTTTGAATATGCATTGAACCAAACACTATCATAACATCTTAGTTGATAATTCAATATACTTTATTTTTGACAAAACATCCCATGTTACGGTAGTGACTGCACATTTTTGGTAGTGACAGTAATGTTTTGGTAGTGACCACAATAATTAGTTTGCCATGGCTGAATCAGACTGTCCACATTTTATGTTAATATAAATAAATAACTATGATGCACATATGCAGTCAGTACATATAGCAGACACACATCTGACAGTAAATATCTTATAAGAACACCTAGAGCTATTCTATACTTTGGGTCTTGAGGTGCAAGTGAGAAGAGGTATGCTCCTAGATTTTTCTTCCCAAAAAAACAACAACTTACAATGTAGACTCAGAACCACTTTGTTTTATTTGCACATTTTAAACATTTTGTTTATGAGTCATTCAGATAAATCTCCAGAACCACTGAACTGTGTGTGTGTGTGTGTGTGTGTGTGTGTGTGTGTGTGTGTGTGTGTGTGTGTGTGTGTGTGTGTGTGTGTGTGTGTGTGTGTGTGTGTGTGTGTGTGTGTACATAAAACATTAATTTCAGAATAATTTTCCTCATTCAGATAAATCTCCAGAACCACTGAACTGTGTGTGTGTGTGTGTATGTGTGTGTACTGGTGTCTGATCACCCTCACTGGAAGTACTAGGTGGTGTGGAAGCCCTGCAAAATGTCTCCACCTCTTTTTGTCTTTTCACCATCATCCTGTGTCTTTTCCTCCATGCTTTTCTGACATCTCTTTGCTCCCTGTCAGGTAATTCACTGATACTCTTCAACTTTCCTTCTTCCCTTCGTTTCTTATTTCTTTCTCTTTCTTTCCTTAAGTATTCCTCGTACTTCACTGGGTCTTCCCTCAACCTTTGTTTGTATTCTCTCTGTCTCTCTGTTGTAGTTTTTCTATTTTTTTTAGGCATGTTGGTGTTTTATGTCATTCTCCCTGTCAAGTTAATCATATAAATTAACATTACTGACAACAACCTTACACCTAAGCTAGTATCATGGACTGCAACCTTAAGTAATTGTAACCTCATTACATTACAGAATTTTAACAGAATATTGCATACTAAAACACTACTAAAACATACTACAGTAGTAATTATTTGCATAACTGTACTAAAATGTAGTTTATTCCTCCAAATAAAGGATTATGTGTTCCCTTTTGTCACTACCAAAACAATGTCACAACCGAAACTTCAAGAAAATTTTTCGGTTGTGACTGTTTTGGTAGTGACAATTTTAGATACTTTTGAGCCTAGCTCGAAGATGCTAATCAGCACATGGTTAGCAATCACTGGTCAGAACAGTTGAACACATATAACAACTAAATTTTATGGAATAACATCCCAAAAAAAATTCTCAATAGCAGAAAAAATGAGTTTGGTAGTGACATTCCTTAAAGTTACACACAGATTTTTAGACTTTAGAACACATTTACCTCAAAATGATGGGATCAATCTACTCACCATATAGCACATGAGAGAGAGGGACACAGGAATATTTCCTGATCAAAAATGTAGGAGTGTGGTTAAAATCAGTCTCAGCCAATGGACTACAACATTCACTGTTTTGGTAGTGACATGAAAATGCGGGACATGTTTTTTTTGATAAAGTTTCATGATTTAAAAATAAAATATAAAATAAATATTTTTTTTAACTTCATTTTTTTTAAAAAAACAAAAAAAAAATTTTTAAAACAAGAATGGAAAAATTTGCAAAAAATGTTTCAATATCATTTTCACAAGTTGAAATTTAGGGGTTAGGGTTTGGGACAGCCACCTCCTAATTGAAAGTAGCCCATAAATTATGATTTTATATATATAAAGCTTACTGATATCTTAAATATTATTGTGGGTTTCAATAGATAATTGAAGGATCTTAGTAAACATCTAAGATTTTAATAATTAAATGCTTTTCAAATGTGTTTTTTGGATGAGGGACAGCAGTTTGCACCAATTCTGTAGAATGGCCCATATAGAGATGTTATTTATTGAAGTGTTTGGCTATTTAGCTTTAGCTTTGCATTTTTTCATCAAAAAAGGTTGATGTTATTGTTAGGTGCGTGAAAACTGTAACAGTAAATTAAAAATCTCTATAATGTGAATTAAATCACACGTTCCTTGACTCACCACGAGGGGGAGACAGACGCTTAGAGAGAGTTAGTGAGATTCCAGCATGCTTCATGAAATGCTAAAACTTTGCATTGCTAACAAACTGTTTGTGATTTTATTTGATTAAGAAAGCAGGAAATGTTGTGTTATTTATTAAAACAAATACACACACATTTATAAGTTGCATTGTAGCCTAGATTTGAGATTTTGTGACGGCTGATGATTTGGCCAAGGGGGTGAGGTAGAAGTATCTCAGGGAACTATCACAGTGAGTTCTCAGTATCAGAGATCATGATGTAGTCATGTCTCCATCTGCTGGTCAGACTTTACAAAGAATATAGACCTAATTAAAATACAATTCATAGGTGTAGCTACTGTCTGTTATGATAGGCCTATATGTATTCTTACACTTTGTTTCATGCATTCTTTTTGTGCTTTTTTAAGCATATTTTTACTATTTATTTAGCCTACCATTTTGGATCAAAATACATAGTCTCCACAATGTTTCTATTTTTTTTTTAATAGACATATTATACCTGCATGTACATATACATTTTACCTGCATGTACATTACTACACTTCTTTTTCTATTACATTTTGCCCCAAGAACACATTAATATGCAAATTAGATGCAGTTTATAGATACATTGTATTGAATGGCACTACCCATTTAAGGCCATTTTACCCACATATTGTATTAAGTAAAATAGTATATAAATATTATTTATATACAAAGTTTGGTTAAAAAATATTAAAATAAAAAATCCTGAAACCTAAAAACTGGTGAATAAAAAAATAAAATAAAAACATTTCCCCCAATGTTATTTCATGTCTTTTTTTTTTTTTTTAAACAACTGAGTCCTGGTGTCCACTACAGAGGATATAGAATAACATGAATAAAATATATATATATATATTTTCAAAAATGTAAAAAAAAAAAAAAAAAAAAAAAACACATTTGTTTCTTAGTCTAAACAATGTAATGGCATGA
This sequence comes from Rutilus rutilus, assembly GCF_951802725.1. Lineage (NCBI taxonomy): Eukaryota > Metazoa > Chordata > Actinopteri > Cypriniformes > Leuciscidae > Rutilus > Rutilus rutilus. Next base: position 33,954,906 of record NC_140224.1, on the reverse strand, counting down.
AAAAATGTCTGGGTTTCGGGAGGATAGGCTATAGTATATGTTTTTCACTGGATGTATTTATTCAGCTAATGATCTTTGTCTTTACGGACTGTTATTTGTAATATCATCTATATCATCAGATATTTCTCCTGAAAGGGAATCATTAATAAATGGGCCTTAAAGTCCCCCTGCAGTCAATCATTTTATCCCTTAAAACTCATTATATAACAACAATTACATATTTAAACCTCATTTTCCTTTAAATTTTTGTTTTATTCATGCCTTAAAATAGCTTGAATATAACTCTACACTCTTGCCTCATTTCGTATACGGGTTCTATGAATATGCAAATGAGCCCCGCCTCCACTCACTCACACAGCTCAGAGATCCACTCGTTGACGATCACACGTTGATCTGATTGGTTACAAGGTAGTTTGTGACGCCAGAAACACCATCGATTTCAAACCGCGTCTTTGGTTCACTGCAGTTTTTAGGAGAAAATACTTAGCAATGGTGCTGATTTATGAATTTGCACATGGTCTTAAAGCATTAAAAACACCACATAGACATACAAACAACATTAAAAGCTTGATTCTCACCACAGGGGGACTTTAAAACATGTTCTGAAGCTCAAGATCCGCTGTATGTTTTTCTGTATGACACCATAAAGCATATGGTAAAAAAACACACACATGGTTTTAAGATATGATAAGAGCATTAAACTTATTTTAATTAAGTCTCTAATGTTATTTCCTGCTATTGTAAGATGTTGATTTTCTATTTTGGGCTTTCCGTATATAAATAACTGTGTAAAAAGTGTAAACTGCTATTATTTCTCTTTTAACAGATTACATTATGTGCCGCTATGAGCTTAATGGTCGTCTGGGGGTAGATGGGTTTGGTGTCGTTCATGAAGAAAGTCATGTAGAGCATGTTCTTAAAGGGTTAGTTCACCCAAAAATGAAAATTAGCCCATGATTGACTCATCCTCAAGTCATCCAAGGTGTATATGACATTCTTCTTTCAGACGAATACAATCTGAGTTATATTAAAAATGTCCTGGCTCTTCCAAGCTTTATAATGGCAGTGAATGGCAGTTTATGTTTTGAAGTCCATCAAAGTGCATCCATCCATCATAAAAGTGCTCCACACGGCTCTGCGGGGGTTAATAAAGACCTTCTGAAGTGAATCGATGTGTTTGTGTGAGAAATATATTTATATTTAAAACTTTATCGACTAAAATAACTAGCTTCCGGCATACGACCGTTAAAGTTTTAAATATAGATATTTTTCCTATATACGAACAAATCGATTCTCAAAAGTGGCTTCACAATATAACAAATTCAAATTCTCCTGAAAAGCAGCTCAGGCCAATAGTGGCATTATTCAGCCCAAGTCAGATCAGTTCAATAACTGTAAAGTTTATCAATTATGCATACATTCTGTATATACAGTGTATTTGTGCACATACATCTACTGCACACTGAAGAAGCAAAAGACACAATATGGCACAATATAACATCTGTGTGTAGTTTGGCATATATGGCTAATCATTTGATGGTTTGTGTGTAAAGTTACTATGCAAAAACAACACTTTAAGAAGAGTTAGTTCTGAATGAAGTGTTTGCTTTTGCAAGGGATGTGTGACGTTGTGTGGTTTTGTGAGAAATAGAGCCATATAGTTTCAGTGTGTAAGAAATTAAATAAGTTCTAAAATTTCTCAATTTGTTCTTTAAAACAAATTCTTTTTATCTTTATTTTGGACAGAATTTACTATATTTTTTTCAGGTCACTGCATAAGACATGGTGCCCATGCTCCCTATCTTGGCTGCCCCGGGACCGTCATGGAAGTGTTGCAAATTAAAAATAATAATTAATTAAATAGATAAAGATTTTTAATAGAATGTATATTTGGTAAGTCGGTAAGTGCCTTTGTGTCTGTGATTTGTAGAGTGGTTTTCAGCAGGTTTATGAAGGTTTTGAAGGTCTCAGCGATTAGATGCAGATAGAGTGTTAATTCTAGGTAACTTTGTACCTCAGCGCTGCTTCTTTACTATAGTAATAGTTATAACCCTGGAGGATGCCATGGAACATAACATCAGGTAACTAAGTTGAATTCCTTTAAATGTATCCATTGCATACAACTTTCAATATATATGATAAGATGACAATGAAAAAAAGGTTAGTAGTTTTTTATTTGCCCAAATTATATACCAGAAACAATGGCAAATTTTAAATTGAAATTGTATCAAACTTTATGTAAATTAAGTGAATGTATGGACATTTTAGCAAACATTTGGGTTATAGTTTTTTTGTTTGTTTATTTACTTATGATACACTGTAATATCTTATGTTCAATTAAGACCTCAATTGACATCTGTTAAACACTTTTTCTGGTGTCAAAAAGGAAGACAAACGCTTACATTTTTAAACTGGAGAAAGATTGAACATTTTAAAAGCTGACAAAGGGCGTTTTAGGGTTTGCTGGTCATTGTGTGTCAGTCTTCTGTCATTTTGTCATCGAGTCATTTGCTACATCTTATGAGCATTGAATACAGCTGAAATGTTCATGTTCTGCAAATGGACAGAAGGTGGCGATAGAGAAACATATTCGCCTTCACTGCATGGTCTAAAGACCTCTAGTTTAATCGCAATGTGAATGACATGCACATGATCGTCATCATTTCTTTCAGGATAGTTTATTTTCACGCTTCCTCAAGGTTAAGTTATATGTTAGTTTATTCCTGAACTATAGTTTACAAATAACTTAATTATATATAAAACGCTAAAAGACCTCAATAAAATTATATTCAACAGATTATAATCATAAACATTTATTTGTTTCACTATAAATGTTATAATTTAATAACAGTCATATATATATATATCATTTAAAACTGTTATTAAATTATAACATTTATAGTGAAACAATTATTTCCAGTGTAGGCCATATAGATAGTTTATAATTTGCATTAACTTATTTTCTCTTTTTCAGATGTTCTCGTAAGATGAATGTCCTGTGCATTTTCAAAAATTTAAAACACACAGAAAAGTAACAGTAAGTTTAGCAATAAATTTAATCTATATTAGCCTAATGCAAAAGCTGAATAACGGAACACTTTCCCAAAAACAACACAATTCTGTTCATTTTGATTGTTCTGTCGTATCCATTTGTAAATTCAAGCGAAACTTCATTGAGTTCGGGTGATAGAAGATGTACTGTACATTTGCATAGTGTGTGGGGGGCGTTTCATCAATTGGACTAATTTCATGTTAAGTGTTCATTAACTTCTGTCTAAACGAAACATCTCATTTTATTGATTTGCACCTTATTTTCCTCCTAAAATAGTTAGATGTTAATATAGGGTTAGTTGTTATCAGTGAGGGTTTGAGTCAAAAGTCCAGTTGCACAAATTCATTTTTTTCCTCTAGGAGCTGTTTTTGTGTGTTGGTTTCAATTCAGTTCAGTCGTTTTAAATTAGAATAATGCTGTGATCCAGATGTAAAATTCCAGCATCGCCATATTTTTTTGCAAAGGATAAACCAGAGAACACAATAAAAACCACACTAACAGGATAAGTTGTCACACGTGTTTTACAATGCTTGCAATATATTATGTACAATATTTTTGGACCAAAATTTGGCATTTTGTTATTTTATTTTTTACTGTTTACAAACGGTTATGCTATTTCAATGACAGGTTCCTGTGTAAAAATAAAAAAATAAAAAATAGCACAATGACAACATGCCCCAGTATTATTATTAGTTTTTTTTTTTAACTGCGCATCACAAGGAAAATGTTATACAGCTTTGTTTATTTGGTTACTAGTCAATGCGTTAAGGCTTGTATAAACTGATCTACAGTTTAAAGTCAAAAGTGTGACAGCCAGCATCTCCTCTATATTCTGATTTAATTTTATTTAGCCTACTTATATATATAGGGCTATATATGTTCTTTAGATAATTTTTTTTTTTTTTTTGCATTTAAACATTCTTTGTGTTCAGCCGCCTTGGATCCCAAATGCTTATCACATGAATGATCTCTATACGCATATTGGAAGAAGTTAATTGAGGAGAAGTGTGACAGTGGGAGGGGTTGCCAACCAGCAGTTCATTCACTGCACAGGTTAAATAACCCTCCCCTGATGCCTACTCGGGCACTCTAGGGTAAACCCTCAGATACGAGCACATTCAGCAGGTTTGATCGGCGAAACTCAGCTCGCTTCATGTTTCTAGAGGGAGAACGGATTATGAACGCGTTTGGGCAGCAGCCGTCGAGCCAGCAGACCAGTCCCCTCCAGCACCACAACGCGCAGGACATCTTGGACATGACCGTGTACTGCGACACCAACTTCAGCATGTACCAGCAGAACCTCCACCATCACCACCACCACCACGCGCAAAGGCCACCTGCGCATCCTTCCAGCTACGCACTCGGCGAGTACACCTCGCCCACAAGCAACCCTTACCTGTGGATGAACAGCCCAGGTATCAGCTCTTCCCCGTATCTCTCAGGCCCGAACGGAGGGTCTTACATTCAGTCAGGATTTGGGTCGAACCAGCGGCAGTTTCTGCCTCCGCCCACCGGCTTCGGAAGCGCAGATCTCGGGTGGCTTTCCATTTCAAGTCAGCAAGAACTTTTCAAGATGGTTAGACCGCCGTACTCATATTCAGCGCTGATTGCGATGGCTATTCAGAACACTCAGGATAAGAAACTGACCCTCAGTCAGATTTATCAGTATGTGGCCGACAACTTTCCTTTTTATAAGAAAAGCAAAGCCGGATGGCAGAACTCCATAAGACACAATCTGTCCTTGAATGATTGCTTCAAGAAAGTTGCTCGGGATGAGGATGACCCTGGTAAGTTTGAACGTTCTTTTCTCATAGACATAGATCATAGAAGTTAGTGTTAAATTGTATGTGGAATTGGTTTCGCGTGCATAATTACGCTTTCCGCACTAACATTTTTTTTTTTTTTTTTAAGGCAAAGGAAATTACTGGACTTTGGATCCCAATTGCGAGAAAATGTTCGATAACGGCAACTTCAGAAGGAAGAGAAAAAGAAGAGCTGATGGAAACGCCAGTGGCCTGTCTGTAAAATCCGAGGAGGCGCTCAAATTGGCGGACACGGCGAGTCTGATGAGCGCGTCCCCGCAGAGTCTCCAAAACTCCCCGACCCCCAGCGAGCCCAAATCATCCCCCTCACCGTCCGCCGAGCACAGCCCGTGTTTTAACAACTTTATCGGTAACATGAACTCGGTAATGGCGGGAAACAGCAACGGGATCAGAAGCAGAGACGTCAGCTCTGGACACTTGGGGGATTTTACGCACGGCATGTCTGGACATGAACTCGCCCCTCCATCAGAACCCGGTCATCTCAACACCAACAGACTCAACTACTACTCAACATCCCATAATAACAGTGGCTTGATCAACTCGCTCTCCAACCATTTCAGTGTCAATAATCTCATATACAACAGGGATGGAACCGAAGTTTAGGGACGCTCAAGTTCATCGAACCTCTAATGTGCTCTGTGAGTACATGGTCAAACTGTTCTTACAATAGACTTGATTTCTATACACTTTCACCTCAGTTGCACAGCTTGAAGTTTATTTCAGTGGGGCCTGCCTGGTGTTTTTGGATACATCAGCAAGTGCTTGGCGTGGGTTTGCATCATTTACATGTATTCTTCCTTGGCTAAATGATAATTCTGCACCAAACTGTCATACTTTACATGTCCACACATGTCTGTTTCCTAGGCCACTATAACAAGTGCCTTCTGAGATGCAGTTTTTTGTAGAAGAAATGTTGATATATTTTATTTAATTGGAATGTTTCTGATTTGTAAATAAAATGTGCATATATCTGACATGTCTGTAGCTTCTGTTTCTGTTTATTTGCTCTATGATGAGCAAAACATCATATGCATGAAGTTCTGTCTCAACGGCACAACAAACACAAACACCTAGTGCATCTCAGTGTGTTCCCACGCGATCAGCGGGTGGCTGTAGAGATGCACAAAACCATAACAGCAATTAACATGTTTGCATGTTTATGTAGTTTGTTTACAGTTGCGTGCAATTATATATAGTTTGTTTGCAGATGGCTGCAATCAAACTGGCAGTTTAAAGACAACTTTTAATTAGCTTTTGCACTAAAGTACTGTTCAGTTTTAAACAGAAGCACTGAAATTTCAAATTGCACTTTTGAGGCAAATAGTACAGTGAAAAAGTTGGTCTGAAACCCTAAATTTTAAAGTCATGCAGCCCCCATATTTTTTCCCATAACAGAACAGATCAACCCCAGCAAACATATTGAGTTGACAATTATTTATCAAAAGAATTTCAGGTTTAATCGAGCGTTTGAATTAATCCGTGCCCCTGCTGGGTGTTCTCCTAATTGCTTTCTGCAAAAAGCCAGACACATTTAACTCTTCGTTGTCCTCATTATCTCAGGGGAGTTTTTCAGCAGCATGCAGGGCCTGTTTATTTACTGTACAACCACTGGTGCTGAGTGGCACAGACTCAACTGTGTGATGGAGTAAGTAGGCTTATACCGTCTGCCGCTTCATCCAGAGATTCAACTTCCCCTTCTACCATTAACTCAAGTCCAGTCTGAGCTGCACGGAAGCAGAAGGTGAGACTGAGACATTTTCCGCCTGCCACTTCGAATGCAGGCAATCGACCATAATCGAAGTCATTCATCACAGCTTCATATCTGGAGAGTTCAAAAGTTCAACTGTTTGTCGGGAAGCTTTTATTTATACTCTGCTTATTTGAGTGAGTTTCACATCATCCTCACTCTTAGGTTATCCAGTGGTTCTTTGGAGATGAACAAAGTGCAGCATGTTAAGTTCTTCAAACATCATGGAGATGTTTCTAGGTTCTTTGAAGCACTTTAAAGGTTCTCCTAGCATCAGGCTGTAAAACTCCTCATTATTAATCTTCGATTTTAGGAGAGAAGTTCTCTTTAGATGGTTACAAACCTAGACTTTTGCTGTGTAATTGGGTATTTAATATTCTTTTTGGGGGCCTGTTCACAATGCTCTTAATTCAAAGTCAATCCACTGCATGCCCCGCAAAGAAAGAAAATGAAAATAAACTGAAATACAACTCAATTGGCTCTGTCTGGGATAAAGCAGAACTGACAGGAGATTCGTGTCAACGGTGCTGGAACACGAACGGTTTTGGCATCACCAGAGACACCCTGCTGCTCTCTAGTGAAAACACAGAGATCTGGGAACAAATGAAAGCACTTGGAGCGAATTTCCCTCTGTGTGTCTTTATTCTAACAAAGGACATTGTTGTTCCACTATATTGCAGGATGGATTCTCATAGTCAGGATGAGAAGAACATAATTGAAATGGACACAAATGATATGTACAGACACCTACATGCAGTCAGTTTTATTCATTTAGCTATAAAACACTATAAGGGTTAATGATATAAATAATGTATTTAAAAAAAAAAAATACTTTAGGTCAGTTTACATTTCTTACAACTGTCATTCATTTTTGTTGACAAAAAATGTCTACACAAATGTATTTAATGACTGGTGTAATGTGAGGGACAGCATCATTATTTTCATGTTGACTGACACAGTTGTGACCAAAAACCACAAAAATAAATAGGCTTAATTAAAACGTCCCGGATGTAGCCTATGGAACGACTGGACGCTTCTTCTTTTTTTATTTTATTAAATGGATAAGCACAACTGTACAAACGCAATTACAGTAAAATAAATTAGATGTGCATTTGGTTTAATTCACCCTGGGATTCGATTGTTTCTGTCCATTTGCATTAATTATTGTGCAAACTGACGCGTCCAATGAGACGCGCGCGGGCGCGCGCATTCTGTTTCAGATTGATACCGAGCATCGATACTTCACCAATTGCTGACGCTAAAAAAAGGAATAATATGAATTAGCCCATACTAATGTGATGTGAAGAAACTTAGTGCTGCATGTTCGTACACTACGGGTAATTAGGCTTAACTTGGTTCACTTACCTCAGATTCTGCCTGATTTCAGTTAGCTTATAATAGCTATTAGCTAAATGACCAAATCAATACACACAATTTTACGTTGTAAACGGTCTTAAATTGTGATTTGTTTTACTGGCAAGTGGCCATAGTTGCAATTAAGGGCTTTGCCATTTTATTGGAGAAAGTTGTCACATGCTTTTTAAATTATATAATTTTATGTAGTTTATTAATTACATTATTTGTTGGTCAAAAATGTTTTCTTATTTCTCACTGATTTAATAATTACAGTTATGTGTTCATTGAATTGTTAGCCTACTTTTTTCCTGGGCAAATAACATCTGAGTAGTTTCAAATTGACTTGGAAATAAACCCTGAAAAAGAGTCACTTCGGGCAAGGAGTGTGTGAAATGTAATTTTTCTAATTACTAGACAACTGAATATATGAACATTTAACAATGTATTAATTTAATCATTATTGTGTTGTGTCTTTTTCTTGCATTTATAAAATGATTTTGTTTTGTGTATTAAATAATGAATATTTGCCCCACAGATGGACAGCGGCTTGTCACCTTGCTGACCGTGGGGCCCCTGGGGGCCCTCACACTTCACCTTTCCCATCTCTCGGGTGCCAGGCCCCTGTATGTTAGGTGAGGATGCCCTGGGGCAGGGATTGGCCTGCATGCTTGTCTGTGGGAGTCTCAAAGGGTGCTGATGTTCTTCTAGTCCCCCTCCTATGAGGACAGACCATAATCAGAGGTTTAAACTCTTTGGTCACCCGTCACCCTAAAGCTTCGTCATAGAGACTTCAACTTTGAGACTTCAGTGCAGGAGGTTTGACCAAGATTATTCTACAATCTGATAATCTGATCTAATCTAATCTAATCCTGTTTTCCCATAGCAGGAAGAGGAAATATCACTTTCTACTGACATCTGACCCTTGCACGGAAATGCCGGGAAAAAAAGGACAGTATATAAGGTGAGGAGTTTGTGGCACCAGAAATCATGCTTTAGTTTATTAAAATCAAGGCATTTGACTATACAAATGCTGTGCGGATGTGGACAAAAGTTTGTGCTTTTCAATTCCCAAATAGTTCACAAATCAGGTACTATAAGCGCTCGATCAGTGGGTTTGTAAAGACAAACAGAGTTTGGTGTGGAGATCTGCCGCTCTTGAGGAATCGTGTTACCGTCAGTGCTGATAAGACCCGGCCTGGGGAAGTGCAGTCACTCAGCGACTCAGAGATTGAGACCGAACTGATGAGTTACTGGAGGATAGTGTTGCACTCTGGGATGTGTGAAACACCACTGCCATTAGCCGAACAGATGCTTTTACCTGTTAGGGACACAGGAACACAGAAAAGTGTATCCTAGGTCAAGACTTTGAGGTTCATCAGTTATTCTAAGACTAAACCTGTTAACTTAGGAAGTCAATTGATTAAATGCACACTACAAGTCAAATCTTTAAATGCACCTATACTCATTCTTACACGATTTCCTATATTTCAGAATAATATTTGTTTGTTCAATCAATCAATCAATGGGGGAAAAAAAGGGTGCAGACATGTGAACTTCTTTCAGTATTATTTAAAAAGTATATTAAAAAGTTTGAGAATGATTTGTAGTTATTAAACTTTTGAAGGACTTCATTATGAAACATCCTAAATATGTTTGAATTGTTTTATACACACACACACACACACACACACACACACACACACACACACACACTATATATAATGATGTTATATATAAAATATTAATACCGTAAATATTAATAATAAATAAATGTTTAAAATATTTTATATAAATATAATAAATAAATTGCTTAATAAAATAATTAAAGAATGTTTCTTAGTGAAATTCGTACAGTTTATATTTGTCCACAAAGCTAATCTGAAACATTTAAGCATACGACTTTAGATCTAAGAACAGACATTCAGTCAAGTGTGTCTAAACCTTTGTCTTGTACTGTATATCAGAGACTAATCACCAGTTATATTAGACTAAACCTGTTCAGTATCATTAATAGTCTCTCTGAAGTCAATCAGTTTGATGTAATGATGAATTATTGATAAAACATTAATAGAGCTAGACTTTATAAAGAATCAAGTCAGTGCGATGACCACAATGGAAAGACCTGACCTGACCGTTTTATCTCCTGTATAAAGGATCCATTTGATGCATGAACATGATACTATTACAGTCAGGTCTATCAAAACAGACCCATAACTTACAGTAGTGATGGTTCAGTCATCCTACGGTCTGTTCATCATTGTCAAACCCATAATACAGTAAATGTTGTGTCTAGATCCTGTGCAATGTGTCCAGCCTCGTAACTGAGCTTTATCGCCAAACCGTCTGACCTGAAGAACATGATAGTTTCAACCTGACGTTCAACATCTGTTTGTACCAGTCAGCGGGAATTAGGGAGCTAATATCTCATATCGCCGCGAGATCTCTTGAGGAAGTTAAATATTTAAGGGCGCAACATGCTGACGTTCCCGACCGTGAACCGGGCTCCTCGCAGCTCTGTAAAAAAACATGTAGCATACATTTGATATCTGAGGATAATGCTGGCATGACTGGCAGGACTCTGGTATGGTTTCATCAGACTCCTTACTGGGCCCATAAAAGAGGTAATGTATGGGCTGATAATGGCATGAGATCCAGAGATCCATATGGATGCGTTTATATAGAGCCAAACCCATAGAAGCTCTCTGAACTGTCACCACTTGACATGCAAAATGATTTAGGGAGGTTTCAGCCACTGTGTTGGGAATATTGGTGTGTGATAGGACTGATATATGGCTACTATACTGTGTGCATCAGTGACATAAAAAAATGGCTGTGGAACACGGCGTCAGTTTTAAGGTATTTTCACACCCTCATGCTGAGCTCTTCGGGTTTATTTAGTTTGATGGATTGCGATGAGTTTTAAGTTTGAACTGACTTTTCTAGAGTTGTGACAACCGTCTTAACCACATAGAGAACTTCTTAGCATCATGGTGGTGAGTTTGCTACACATTTTCTTCAGAAAATGTACAAAAGTTGACTGACATGACTGCGTTAATAGCTATTTTTGATTGGCCATTGGGCTATTTTTTTTTTTTTTTTTTGTGCAGACCTGGCAACCCTGCTTGAGACATCCATCATTTTTAGATTAATAGTGCTGTATTGAGGGCAAATCTCATGAAACCTGTCAACATTAATTGGTCATATAAAAACAAACGAGAAATTAAGCATTACCTTAATTTTAATAATTAAGAATTTTACCTTAATTCTAAATTTACTTATATTTAGATTTTTTATTGTTTTGGATGTATGATTTAAATGTCAAAATGGTAAATTTAAATGTTAAAAATTATTATTTTAAACATATTTATCTAATGAGAATTGAAGAAAGTAAACTGAACTTAGGGATTTAATATGTTAATGTTAGTGTAAATGAAAAATAAATATCTCATTAGCCCTAAAATTCATTTCATTTATTGTATATATATTTGTCACATTTAACCATATATATTTATGTTATACATGTTTTTGTGAGATTCACTTTTGATTTATATTGTTGCTGTTTTTTTTTTTTTTTTGCATAAGTTATTCTCTAAAAAAAGTATGCGTAGGTTAAATAAATATGATTATATATTTTGTAGACTATGTTCTAGGCAGTGGGTCTTTTAGGCTGATGTGTCAGTGATCATATAGTCATGACTGAAAATATGCAACATTTTTCTTTTCAAATATTAAACATGCACACACAACCATACATGTTTACTTGGATATCTAAATGGAGACATTGCATAGACTTATTATTTTACAGCTAGGTATAATTACTGTAATCTAACACTAACTCACACCCTAACCCTGACAGAAATGTTTCTGCATTTTTACAATTTAACTATATTTACCGTATTTTTATACTATTTTTTACAAATGAGGATGTCCCCAAAAGGTGGTTTTGGGGGATTTTGTCAGGTTTAGCTCACTTCTGGGTACAAATTTGTCCCCAAAATATGGTTAGGTAGATACACAGACACACATAAATGCCATGTTTTCATTGTTTTAACTGCATTCCAGTGGTCTTCCATTAGGTTAAATCAGAATCCCAATGCCAATCCTTTCCCTTAACTCCATGAAACAGTGCCAGAGTGTTGTGTCCTCTGCCGGCCTGTGTAAGCCCTCAGATGATCCATTGCTGAAGGGACTAAGTGATACCCTTTCAAGAGAGGCCAGACATGCCTCGACCACACCACACCCTTTGTGTTCTGGACTAATCCAGCATGCACTTCAAGGCTGGGCTGGACTTCAGAGGAATCTGCTATCAATCTAAAGAAGAGAAGAAAGAGCCTTAAATGAGTGAGTGAACTCCTCCCCCCCACCACTATCTCAATGAATTACTGTGATAAGGTGCTCATCCTCATAACAGTCATTATTATATATTGGTGAAGACCCTTCTGTGGTAAGACATCAAAAGGTTCCCTGAATTTGAGGATGAACAAAAACCTGCTGATACTGATTTTGGAACTGAAAATGGACTACAAAGTGAAAAAGAGTGCAGTGCTGTTTGCATTTACAATGTGTTTGGCTGAAAAAGTGACTTCAAAAATATATACTTGAAGTCACACTATACCTTTCAAAAGTTTGGGATGAGTAAGATTTTCAGCATCATTACTCCAGTCTTCAGTGTCACATGATCCTTCAGAAATCATTCTAATATGCTGATTTACTGCTCAAGAATTTTTTTTTATTGAACATTTTTTTTATTGGATTTTATGATGAGAAAGTTCAAAAGAACAGCGTTTATTTGAGATAGAAATCTTTTGTAACATTATAAATGTTTTTACTTTCACTTTTGATCAAATTAATGCATCCTTACTGGATAAAAGTATTAATAAAAAAAAAAAAAAATCTTAATAACCTTGAAATTTATATATATATATATATATATATATATATATATATATATATATATATATTTTTTGTGTGTATAATAATATAATATTACAATATAAATACAAGAATGTTTCTATTATTATTATTACATTATTATTATTATTATTATCATTATATTGAAAATCTTATTATTGCACATTTTTATAAAAAATTTTTTTTTACTTTTTGAAATACTTATGATATATTGTAATTCCCATTAAAAAAGGAATATGCATTTCATCTCTTCTGCATCAATGTGTGTCATGGCAACCCGCAATGGCCAAAAATATGACTTTAAGTACCCTGAGCATCTTACTGTAAAGTGTACGGCATAGTTTTTGGTCCTTGTGAGCAAAAAAAACGTATAAACCATACTAAACAATGTTTTTTGAAAATGTAAAAATGCAGAAAGTTTTATGTGAGGGTTGTGTTTAGGGGTAGGGTTAGGGTTAGGGGACAGAATATACAGTTTGTACAGTATAAAAAAATCATTATGTCTATAGACAGGCCCCATAAAACGTGTGTGTGTGTGTGTGTGTGTAGATTTCTGTGACACTGTTGCGTGTTGTAAAAGTTGTCAGGTACACAAAACAACATCATTTCCTGTCATTCTGGCCAAGATGTTGTCATGTGACCACATTCCATTCCCATGACATCATATGGGCTGAGTGAGTGAGCCATGAGCGAGAGACGGTTGATGTTTCGCATGCCCTCACCTCAAATGAGCCACGGTCAGCTTTGATGAGCCTGTTTTTAGCAGCCCAGAAAGAATCGTTACGCACTGGGTGACACTCAGATCACAGGCTGGAGTAAAAGCAATGTGTGTGGAGGTTTACCGTCCACGAGGAAGAGACAAACATAGAGAGGGACGTATAATGAGCAAGAGAGATAGAGAGCAGCATTCTCAGCTGTCGTCTTAGAAAACTAACTGGTGTTAGATTACCATAATACGACTCCTCATAAACCGTCGTCAGACGTCTCAATCAAAACTAAAGAGACATCTGGATCTGCAGCTACTCATAAATGGACCTATACTCATTTACTGGTGTTTTTCAAAGAAGCACTTGTTTCTAATAAACTAAGATAAGGTTACCCTTTCCTTCCAAGCCTGTGCATCCCTGCTAATAACAGTATGAATATCTAAATAATCATTATTTGCTGTCAGATTGTGTCAGAATGTTCTACGCAGTGTTATTTTAGTATTGTTTATATTATAGTATCATTCATATTTTTCAGTTTTCAAAGTTTTAGTCAATTTGTAATTTGCTTTTGTCATTTTATTACTTTTTATTTCTATTTAGCTTTAATTTCTAATTATTTCAGTAGTGCAGTAATTGTAGTACTTTAGCTTAACATTACTTGAAGTTGCCATTCTTGCCAAGGCAACATTTCTAATTTTGTTTCATGTAATATTATTTTATTTCATTTTATTACTATTATAATAAATAATAGTAATTTCAGCTTTAAATTACTTGAAGTAAATGGCCAACATTTAATATTCTATGTAATATTTTTATTTTATTTTATTACTATTTTATGTTTTATTGTATTTAACGAAAACGATCTATAATAGTTTTAGTTTTAGTTTACAGTAACATCATATTTACTTTGAAAAATATTATTAAATGGAGTACTATCTCTGGTAAAGTAGTATTTTAGGTAATTATTAAAATATCTATAAATATTATCTGCTATTTATCTATAAGAAACATTTATCTTGCGCTGTCCACCATCTTGAATGGATTTTTTCACACCACTCTCTGAAGTGCATTTTAAAATGCTGCAATAGAATTGGGCCAAAACAGGGTCTCTTACAAGGCATCAGAATTATGCAGTTTTTTTGACAGCATGTGCACCTTACATAGACAGCTTCACTGGGTTTTGGAGCAGAACACATCATTAGCAAGTAACATTTCTCTGTACACTAGTGAGTGTGTTTGTGTCATTCAGGCCCCACACTGCTGTCGTCCTCTTTAAGGCTGACATGGGAGAGATCTTTTAAGGCCTTGTAGTTGTTTTAACCCCTGCTGCCTCTCAGCAGGTTAAGCCTACCCAAACATCCATCCTGTGGGTCAGCGACAGCAATGACAACACGCTTTAGCCTTTCACACAGCTCATCCCCACTGTGATACCTGACAGGAACGGCCACCATCAGCCCTGCTGTCAGCTGGAAGCTTTAGGACCAAGCACAGACCAATTAGACAACAGAGCACACATGTATGGATTGACACTGACCAAAATCACAAGTCTACAAAAAAAAAAAAAAAAAATGTATATATATATATATATATATGTGTATATATAATGATTTTATTTTTACTGAAACTTTGTATTGCTGCACTTCTGAATTAACTGTCTCCGATTTTTGAATTGCCTTTGTTATATTTCTCATTCTTTAGTTACTTTGGAAATCTGATGAATAATTGAAATAATTGTAAAATATAAATACAAGTGAAAAATATAAATCAGAATTAATATATTGACTGATTGACAGAATGGTCATTGGATTTGGATAGAAATGAATCTAAAATAATTTTAGTGAATGCATAACTGTAATGTTTGGTGAAACTTATGGGTGCATGTAAATGTAAAATCATAATACAATAAAAAAATCATAAATAAATAAATGCCACCTCAATGGTAATGTTAGTTTAGTATCATTGTCATACTATTGTCATACGTAACTTTTTTTTTAATTTTTGTTACATTTTGTCATATGGTGTGAATAGTTTTTTTTATGTCTATATAATTTAAAATATATATATTTCAGATTTAATTAGAATTATTTTAGAGTTAAACTAAATTAAAATGAGAACTGTTTTAGTGTTCAAAAATATTTTATTTTATTTCAAGTCACAATTTTTAATGGCTTTAGTTTTAGTTAACTATAATATTCCCTGGATGGTAATATGTCTCTGTAATGGTACGGTATGGCGTTAGTAACACTTAGGTCATGGGTTCAATTCCCAGGAAACGTATCTTCGGATAAAACATACATCGAATGCATTTCTGCCATGTAAAATCGACCTAAACAGTGCAATAACCAACATTTAAAACTGTTTTTGTATTTTGCAGCGTATATGGAGCCTGATTTAATGTTGCATGCTGACGGAATCTAACAGCGCTGTATTCTTAAGCGGTGTCTCTGCCCCTCCTTCACTAAATGGAGTAATTATTAGCTGTCATTACCCTGCCCTCTGCCCTGATACAACTCAAAGAGAGGCGTCACTATCTGATCACTATGTAAATGCGGTTAGCTGCCTGCAGTAATGGATCAATGGAGCGCTGTGGGGGAGGACAGAGACTGTCGGCACTGCCTGTCTGTCTGTTCCCAGCAGGTCCACTGTCCCGTGCGTCTCCGAGGGAGGTGGGACAGGGCACGTCTACCAGCCCGGAGACTCGGGAAGAAAAAGCTTGGGGGGTTCAGGCCCGGGCTTGTCTTGGAGGTCTTGGATTGCCGGGGCCTCTAGCCCCAAATTTGAATATAAAATGAATGCAAATACAATGATTCAGGTCGATTCGGTTGAATCCACATACTTTGAAATGAGGGTTTGCAACCCTTATGATTGCATTTCATTTTGTGACATTTATTTCATTATCTCAAAGGCTGCAGTCATTTCACTGAAGCTAAAAAAATAAAAAACAGGCTAACTGCGTTTCAAACAAAGTTAGAGTTCGCCCGGTGTGGAACATTGCACGAATTTGACTCATTTCGGGGCAGACTCGGTGTCTCTGGTGGTTGTTGGACCGCAGAAGGTTGGTTGTGTACATGTCAACAGTAGCAGAAGTGTGTCTGTGATTAACATGCTCTTTCTGGAGTGTGCAATACACAGTTGTTTAGCCACATTAGCTTTATCTAACACCATCAAAAGGCACATTATCTTCATGTTGTCATTGTAGTTGAGTGAAGTACATGTAGATTAGAATGCTTCATTGACTCATTAAAGTGGATCTGCTTCAGTTACTCTAGATGGGAAAGAGAGAACGATGCATCGATGTTGTTCAGTACCGATGAAACATTCGAGCCCCATCTAATACAGTCGTTCAGTCATGACGTCAATTTGTCAGTTAAACTGGTGTGTCAAATTGTGGTCTTTATAACTTGCTATTGAAAAGCACACAATGGTTTCAAAATTCACATTTGAGGCATATGTAATTCATTTTGTAGAATAAAACATATTTTCAAATAATGTTAAGCACAGCAAAATTTCAATAAATAAAAAACTGCATTTTTTTTCTAGGTTCAAAAATGCTTAGCCTTAAGTCTCTTCTAGGTTTTGGACAACAAACTAACTCTATTAAAGTTAAATTAATTTCTTTAATGGTGCATTCACATGTTGAAATCATATATGTAGGCCTATTGTATAAATATTTATATGAAAACTATGTGTGTGTGTACCTTACATTTTTGTTGCCATTGAAATAAATAAATTCTGAGTCTAAGGCTGTATAAATCTCAGAGAAGAACTTCTACTTCACTTCTGACTTTCTGATCTCTTTTCATAGTCAATTGAAATCAAAAATACTTTGCAGTTATTTCAAACTTTGGGACATATTGTTTAGTTTATGTTTATTTGATGCCTGCTATAAAAGAACCAATTAATCTTTGGCATTGGCTAGCTGTGCAGTAACAGATTCACAAAGACTCGCTCAGCGCTGAGTGGGTTTTACACCGGGATGCTTTGCGCTGAAATCGCTGGATGACACAGCTGGGGCAAGTGTGCATGGTATGAGGTGTTTCGGCCAGCGCAACATCAATCAGTTTCTAGATTCAATAAATATAATGGGTCTGAATCAGTGGTTGAGCACTTTTAATGGCTCATAATAGTAGGAGGTCTGACATCGTAATGGCTCAATCTCTTCAGCTCTTTTATTAGGCCAATGCTAGAGGGCTGCATGTTCCCTAACACACACACACACACACACACACAGCAATCATCTACATCACATATTGCTGACCCCAGCAGTGAATGGCAGTCACCTTTAATAAACAGAGCAATCGTTGAGCAATTACACCTAATGAAACGGCAGCCGAGAGGATGGTCTCATGTATAACACTATTATCTTTCATGCTGGTCCAGTTCTGCTCACTTAAAATGGAAAAATTTAAGGGCTGGAAAGGTGAAATGTGTGTCCCTTGGTTCTATCAAATTGTTGAGGTTTTAAAAGAAAATGTGTGTGTGTTGCCTCAGATGTTTCTTAGAAAAATGAGAGCTGTGGCATTTTTTGACATTCAGTATAGGGATATAAAAGGAAGTGGGAGATCGTTACTAAGATCATTTGGAAGAACGTGTCGAGAAATATCTGAGTTCATAGTGAGATCTCTGACTTTTTATTGCAGACTTAGAAAATTTGAGACATTGTTGAGATGTCTTCTGAAACTCGTGAGGAGACGTCTGTGAGATTACTTGGATCTTTTTCTCAAGATGAACATCTGAGAAGTAGGAGACTTCAAGTCTCAATTTGCTCTAAATTTAAAGGGGACCTATTATGCCCCTTTACAAAGTCTTGATGTTGTTTTCGGGCTCTATACTAAAATAGGTTTTCATGCTTGTATGTTCAAAAAACATAATTTTTCCCATATTGTCCATTGTTGCAGCTCCTCTCTTCCCAGTCTGTCAGTAACGCTCTTGTCTCTATGAAGCCCCTCCTTCTGAAAAGCTTAATGGGATCTGATTGGTCAGCTTGATCAGTGTGTTGTGATTGGTCAAGCGCTTTGAGCGTGTTTGGGAAATTTCCCGCCCCTCATCATAACTGCGAGTTTCAACACACTACTAACTAACTCAACCAGTCCTTTCCCCTTTAAATAGGGAATATTATAACGTGTTTTCCCAGAAGAAAACGCAAGACTAAAATGGAGGCGTTTCAGGGAGTTCATTCACTGATATAGAGCATAACTCCTGCTGGAGTGACTTTCTCATGGAGATTTTTCTTATATATTGGAAAATATGTGCATCTTTCTTAAGATATGGAAACAAATCAGAATGTGGGTTTCACTTTTAGCTCAGAAATGATCATCCATGCACACAGACTATGAAAGATGTTTGTTTTTTTCCCCTCAAAAGTAGGAGGAAATCCCTCAAATAAAGCGGTGATTGTGCTAAGGTTACGTCTCTTCTAGCGTGGATCTTCTTTGTTGTTTCTGATGCTATGCCAAGTTTACGCCTGCCCGTGGCACTGAAAGCTTTGTGAGAGGTAAGGTAACCTGCTCGGTAAGACAATACCTCGTTTACCCCGACGCCTTTGCACAGGCCAGATCGAATAACTAGAAATTTGAGGGACAAAGCCATCGATAAGCTGAACCAAAGAGAACGGCCACTTAGCTGCTTGAGCGAGACCAAGAGATGCCAGCGAAATCTGAAGCTGGAGCTGGTGGGACAGGCCTGCAGATCAACAGGGACCCGTGAAGCCTGACTGACAGCACACTGATGTTTCATATGTGAAGAAACGGTCACTGCTAAGACAAAGGCTCTTTATGAACTACTGTACCTCAGACTGAGGGAAAAATGATCAGAGCCGGTTTACAGACGCAGAAGAACAACTCAGAATTAGTATTAATGTCAGTTTATTCCTGGTTTCACTTGTTTACAGTCAGTGGGTCCAAACGTCAAAGTGGAACAATGCAACAGTGGAAATGCCCCTGTTGGTGAACGTTCTGATTATAAATTATAACAATAATAATAATAAAAAGTAAAAATAGTACAAATAATTTTGTCCCCAAATTTCCCTTATATTTGATTATTGACTGTGCAGGATCTTATATAAGCCTGCTATATGCTCATCTTACTATTTTAATAATGCTAAAAATAATATATATTTTTCATTTACATATAAATAAAGTGAACAGATTTTCAAAGTGATTTCACTCTGGATTTTTAAACACTATTGAATATTATATTGCTATGATTTGGCAAGATTTATTACTGTTGTTTTTTTGTTTTTTTTTGTTCATGAAGCTGAGATATGTAAGACATACTGGTATACTTAAAACAGCTCTCTAACAACCTATTTTACTTTCATAATGTGGCATATCTTTCATATTAACCCAATAAATATCAAACCAATTTGACCGTGAAAAGTGTTTATATATCAAATTTTTGCTGTGTACTCTTATATAGAATAACTTACAGTCTAATGTCACATAGACCAGTAAGAGGATTGTTTCTAGAAACGGTGACTCCTGGAGCCGAGGAAAAAGCTTTTAGTTCTTCTGAGTTAGATGTGAATTGACAGCTAGACTGTGTTCCCCGCGGTCGGCCCTCAGCCACGCCGAAGAGCCATTCCAACCTCAAGTGCTCCTGTCAATCTAACAGGATTAACCATTACAAGAAATAATGTTTGGAATCACCCACTGGACTCATTTAATCTCGAGGCTAAGAGGCCCTCTAAGACTCTCGTGAAGCACAACAAATAAACATGCAATACTTTTTTTTTCTTTTTCACATTTCCTGTGCATAGAGAATATTGTTACTATTATTGTTTTTATTGCAGTGCTCTTACCAAAACGTCCCATCCAATGTTTCAGGTGATTCATAACTCATGATATTTGCTCCTCTCATATCCTGAATATGTAGTTATATTGTTATTTGTTTTTAAATAATGTTGTCAGTACTCTTTTCGTCTGTCTGGTTACTTGGTTACATTTTAGATCATGCAGGTACAGGATTAAAATCCAATTTAAACTTTGCAAGAGCGAGGGGAAAAGTCGTGTTTTGGTTAGTTTGACGTCTTGCTGTGTTCGTCTGTTGAGATAAATCACCTTTAGGCCCTGAGAGATGATAGTTCCCATAGCTCTCCAGTTTTATAGTGTTTTGAATTTTGCTGCCCTACTGTTACAGTCATGCTTTATCACACACAGCGACGCGGAGCTCAACAGGGACCTCTGCTGGCATTTTACAGCACTGCTCCGCCTTCATCATAGCATGTTGTTATTGGCGTTTCTTTTTTTTTTTTTCAAAAGTGTCTTATTATAATTTTAGAGCTCTCAAAAGACAGTTTACAAAAAGACAGAATGGTGTTCTTTTGGCGAAATCTCTTTGTAAGTCTGTAAGATGGATAGAAAAGAAGTGCATGTTTTGTTCATCACAAAGAGGTACAGTCAGTGCAAATGCTGAGCAATTAAAATGATGACATAATTCAGAGGCTCATGTACTTCAGACACTGTCCTGTGGCACAGCTGCCCGTCACTCAGGAGAGCATGAATGAACACACCAGGAGGGAATGTTTGCATCCTCAGGCACAACATTCTTTCATGTCTCCTTATTCACTATCTCCTCTTTTTATTCATTAGCATTTATTTATTTAGAAAAAATACAGAGACAAAGCTATGCACTGTAGTATTTGTGGAGTTAGGCAGACTTTAGAATAATAATAATAATAATGATGATGATGATAAAAAAAAAACAAAAAAAACATGCTTTGTCCTATTAAATTAGGACTTTATAGGGTAAAATCTGGCAAATTGGGCAACTTTTTGACAGTCATCAAGTGGCCAATGAGCCTGAATTCGTCCTATTCTGTTGATGGATGCAAATTTTACACAAGAGGGAAGAATTTGCATAACTATTATCTTGAATTACTCAGACAAAAGAGTTGTTATATTTTCAAATATTTGAATAATTTGAATATTTGACATATCTTTTGATTTATTTTCCCCCCCATGGTTCAGGAATAAAATAAAATAAAATAAAATAAAATAAAATGAAAAATAATAATAAATGAAATGAAATGAAATAAAGTGAAATGAAATGAAATAAAAAATTATCAAATAAAATTGTAAAATAAAATAATAAATAAGTGAAATAACATTTTAAAGACATATTACTTTGAAATAATATATATACAATAAAATAATCATTTCATTTGCACAAAGAGATATCACATACAAATTCTCATGTTGTTCAAAATGAAGATTTTTATTTAAAATTCATGGGAAAAAACCCATCTTCATACTAAAAAACCCAAAGCTTTGAAATGCACTTCATGGTCTTTGGTGTGATTAATCTCAGTTGGTGTGATTGGCATGTTTGCAGTGTACGCCAGTGGCCCCTATAGAGCTCTGAGGGCCCGTGAGGAGCAGGAATGTCTCTGTATCTCTCCATCCCTCCTGCAGCTCAGGTTACAGTGTTCATAGATCACGCTGACACTGCAGGATGGCTGTCGTGGCCCAGTCCTGCCCGGAGAGGAGTCCGCGGGGCCTGGCAGGGCTGTCCGCAGTTTACACCCACATCCATGGGACAGACACATGTTAAAGATGCAGCATCTGAGTGCGCAAAACACGCATATTGTTTTGTCTCAGCACCTGCCATTTATTTGATGAGGAGCTTTTTGTGTATTGAATAATAAATGAGGGGGAGTTATGTTTTCTACAATGTTTGCCACATACTTTTGAGAACCTTTTTCTTTAGCACTTTTTAGACAATCGTCTATTTACTTACTGGTGCTTCAAAGAACCCTGAAGTGGTTTAGTTTGATATGAATATGCTAGTACGCATCACTTTTTCAGATCTCGATTATGAGTTTTCTCTATTATTTATAATAATTCTTCAGGTAAGAGAATTAGAATTAGAAAATATGGGCTGTTTTAACCCAATGTTGGGTCAAATATGGACTAACCCAACATTGGGTTAAAAATGCAATTTAAAAATGGGCAAACCCAGCCGTTGGGTTACATTTTTAATGTAACCAATGCAGTTTGTCCATTTTTTTATAGCATTTTTGATTTTGTCCAAAATGCAATTTGTCCATTTTTAAACTGCATTTTTTAACCCAAAATATGGGTTAGTCCATATTTGACCCAACATTGGGTTAAAACAACCCAGCAAAGAAACAAGAAGACTTAAATTCTTTTAAATTCGTGTAAATGAACTGCTCATTTTAAGAAGAATTTAGAATGTTGTACAATACAAATGTAAACTATACATTACGTTACTCATAACTATAAAATACCATATATGGTATTGAAGTCTACTGTAAAATACATGACTATTTTTAATGTTTTTTTGAAAGAAGTGTCTTATATTCATCAAGCCTGCATTTATTTGATACTTATTATTTATTTAAAAAAACAGTAATATAAAAATAATCAGCTTTGCATCACAGAAATAAATTATATTTGAAAGTATATTAAAATAGAAGACCATCATTTTAAATTGTAATTATGTTTCACAATATTATGTTTTTATTTAATAAATAAAAGTATTATTTTTGTATATTCTGTATGTATTATCATTATGTATTATTTACATTGATTATAGTGTACATTACATAGCCTATTTTTTCATTTTTAATGTCGTCTCCCTCAAAAATGGTTCTTGATAAGAAGTTTATTTGCTCTATCTGTACCTTTTTACCCAATTTTTTTTTAAATCAAAATGTTAATGAGGTCAGAAAAATACATTATTAAACATGGCAATTGTTGACAGATTTGTCCGTTTCAGTTTCCTGAAGATGAATTGGAGGCCTTCCAGATGGGAAGACATGGATACTCAGGTGAGCTGTGGGACCGATCTCCTCACCCTGCTCTTACTCATGAGGGTCTTTTACCGGGCGCAGTCAAGCAGAGAGAGGAATGCTGAGGAAGTGACTGCGCTCCAGGCCAATCTCTGAGCGTGGGGCTGAGAGACAGACAGATAGAGGGATAGAGGGATGACAAAAGACGAGAGCTGAGAGTGGCCCCGGGGCCGAGCCGACACGCCCACCTGTTGACTGCAGTCCGGGCGCTAAGTGCACTGTGAATGGACGCTTACAATGGCCGGGGCAAGATGATCCGCTCTGTCTTTCTTTAGCAGCTTCTCTCTGATCGCCTCTTCCTCTCGGTGTTGACACCGATCAGCAGGTGATAGATCGACACAAACCATGAGAAACAGTCTTGGGAGATCTTGTGCTCATTCTTTACCATCTGCCTTAAATTCTTCTTAAAACCTCCAAGCAGTGTTTTAAACTTCAGCGGGTGTGTGTATACACGGGTTTCTGCTCCTGGCATTGTGTGGGTAAAGTCTGGAGGTTAACTGTTTCACACTCAAACAAACTGTTCAATCATCAGTCAGACTTTTGGCAGACGTTATGGTCAATATATGCAAACAATGAGAGATTTGTTCGGGAGACATAATGGAGATCTTAGTTGTTTCAGTGAAATATCAACTTCTCAGATGTTTCGGAAGATGACTGAGAAAATAAGAGACAAATTTAGCAAAATACTAGAATTCGATGAGAATTGCTTCAAATTGACATCTCTGACTTTTGACATTTGTATCTTGGCTAATCTGAGCACATTATTGGTATTCAGTAGTCAACATTTGATCAAAGTTATACATGGATTTTGAACAATACCCGTTCTTGTCTTAGGACAACTTTGATGAACTTTTTTGATCCACTTCAAATTTGGACTATTCTAAATAAATTCAGCAATGGCGCATTCAACTGATCAAAAGTGAAAGCGAAGGCGTTTTATGATTTTTAAAAACAGATTTGTATTTCATATAGATTTTTGAACTTTCTATTCGTCAAAAAAAAAAAAAAAAAAAAATTAACTCGGTTTCCATAAAAATATGAAGCAGCACACCTGTTTTCACACATTGCTAATAATAATAATAAATGTTTCTTGAGCAGCAAATCAACATATTAGAATGATTTCTGAAGGATCATGTGACTCTGAAGACTGGAAATTCAGCTTTGATCACAGGAATAAATTACATTTTAACATCCAAATAGTAGACAGTTGTGTGTGTGTGTGTGTGTGTGTGTGTGTGTGTATGTATATATATTGCAGACTTTTTCTGATGGTCAGAAGTGTCTCATACCGTCATTGTATCACTCATCACATCATCCTTGCATACATGTCGGTGCAATTTAGCCACAAAAGCCACCGGTGTTCAGAGCTTCCTCTGGTGACTTCATCGCACCTTTCTCAGCACGTACATAATACAAACCTGCAATTATCCGCAGACAACACGACAAATTACAGCGCCATCCAAAAACCACCTCACGCTAACCCGGAGGGACACACAAGGAACCCGATACGGCTTTTCCTAAACCTCTCAGCCTATGTGGATCTCAGACGTCAATGCGCGAGGTCAGGGCAGATTTCAGCTCTTTCTTGAGTTGGGACAAACCTCTTTTTACATTTATTAGCAATTGAACTTTTTCATGAACTGTTTTTATTGTAAAAACACCTAGGAAGGAACCACCTTGAAAACATCTAAAAATATCATTATCATCATGAAAGTAAATATTAAATGTAGTGTAATATAAACGTCGTATTTAGCTTGTGCTCACACTGAACAGATCTTTGCACCCAAGCTCCTCCAGGATGAAGAACACATTGTTCTTTTATTCGTCTGCTGTGAGAGAATCCTGAGAGCTGTCACAGTCCATCAAACCCGACACATCACATAGAGACGTCAAACAGTGCTGATGTGTTTTATGGATTTTATAGACCGGAGATGTAGCATGACGAAGCAGAGCGTTCGGTACACCAACAGTATTTCACCGAACTGACACCTGTGCTGAGTGTGAAGAGATGCCTGCTGGTGGAACTGTTGAAATGAATTTGAAATGGACCCCATGATATCGCTGTGAGATGGTGTAATATGTGTGTGGATCGTCTGAGATTTGGGAGAGGGAGATCTTGCGTGTTACGGCCGTGTGGAGGAGAGAACAGCTCGCTCTCAGTTTCACCGTCAGGACTGTGATCTCTGAAAGAGCGTTTCGCTCCACTGACGGCCTCGGCTTTCATCTTAAACGCCAACCCATCACCTACGGCTTCGGTTACCCCTGTAGTGACAGCTTCAGATGAGTCAAGATGTGCTTCTCCACATACAAAGATGGTTTTTGAGTGGGAAATGAGGGCAGTTTTCAGAGTAAGCTGGAGGATCAATGTCAGCTTAAGTGTGAGCATAATGCCTGAAAACCACACCGATTTCACTCAGTCATTACAGCCTGGGAAAATATTACGTTTATTTAGAGCTAATTGGAAATGCACATATATGCCAACAATTAAATATAAGATTATTTCATTGTCTAAAAGTACACTGGGGTTTCGGGTCATACACAATTGAATTTAGTATGCTTTTTAAATGTACATTTTTAAAACAGGACGCTGAATTGCATCCGAAATTTTAATGCAAGGTAGTAGAATTAAAATGAATTGAAATTACTGTAAATTTAAAGAAAATACTGTAATTTATATCTAGCAAAGTAAATCCTTGTTAGAAAGTTTTGAAAAATGTTTAGATAGATAGATAGATAGATAGATAGATAGATAGATAGATAGATAGATAGATAGATAGATAGATAGATAGATAGATAGATGGATGGATGGATGGACGGACGGACGGATGGATGGATGGATGGGCTGATTGACAGATAGACAGACAGACAGACAGACAGATAGATAGATAGATAGATAGATAGATAGATAGATAGATAGATAGATAGATAGATAGATGGATGGATGGATGGATAGATGGATGGATGGATGGATGGATGGATGGATGGATGGATGGATGGATGGATGGGCTGATTGACAGATAGACAGACAGACAGATAGATAGATAGATAGATAGATAGATAGATAGATAGATAGATAGATAGATAGATAGATAGATAGATAGATAGATAGATAGATAGATAGATAGATAGATAGATAGATAGATGGATGGATGGATGGATGGATGGATGGATGGGCTGATGGACAGATAGACAGACAGACAGATAGATAGATAGATAGATAGATAGATAGATAGATAGATAGATAGATAGATAGATAGTGATAGATAGATGGATGGATGGATGGATGGATGGCTGATTGACAGATAGACAGACAGACAGACAGACAGACAGATAGATAGATAGATAGATAGATAGATAGATAGATAGATAGATAGATAGATAGATAGATAGATAGATAGATAGATGGATGGATGGATGGATGGATGGATGGATGGATGGATGGATGGATGGATGGATGGGCTGATGGACAGATAGACAGACAGACAGACAGATAGATAGATAGATAGATAGATAGATAGATAGATAGATAGATAGATAGATAGATAGATAGATAGATAGATAGTGATAGATAGATAGATGGATGGATGGATGGATGGATGGATGGGCTGATTGACAGACAGACAGACAGACAGACAGACAGATAGATAGATAGATAGATAGATAGATAGATAGATAGATAGATAGATAGATAGATAGATAGATAGATAGATGGATGGATGGATGGATGGATGGATGGATGGATGGATGGATGGATGGATGGATGGGCTGATGGACAGATAGACAGACAGACAGATAGATAGATAGATAGATAGATAGATAGATAGATAGATAGATAGATAGATAGATAGATAGATAGATAAATAAATAAATAGATAGATAGATAGATAGATAGATAGATAGATAGATAGATAGATAGATAGATAGATAGATAGATAGATAGATAGATAGATAGATAGATAGATAGATAGATAGATAGATAGATAGATAGATAGATAGATGGATGGATGGATGGATGGCTGATTGACAGATAGACAGACAGACAGACAGACAGATAGATAGATAGATAGATAGATAGATAGATAGATAGATAGATAGATAGATAGATAGATAGATAGATAGATAGATAGATAGATAGATAGATAGATAGATAGATAGATAGATAGATAGATAGATGGATGGATGGATAGATGGATGGATGGATGGATGGATGGATGGATGGATGGATGGATGGATGGGCTGATGGACAGATAGACAGACAGATAGATAGATAGATAGATAGATAGATAGATAGATAGATAGATAGATAGATAGATAGATAGATAGATAGATAGATAGATAGATACTCATGCACGCCAGTCACAATGATTGTTTTGTGGTTGCTAAGGTGTTAGTGTGTTGCTAGGCAGTTGAAGGGTTTGGATGAGAAATATTAAGCTCATGCCTTTTTTACCCAACCAGCAAGTTGAATGGTAAAAGTAAATCAATGTGATTTTACAAAAGTGGGTCTTGTAGCAAGTAAAGTCATCTTACATAATTGCCTGTGTTTATCTTCTTGACAGTTTTAT
Source organism: Rutilus rutilus (assembly GCF_951802725.1). Classification (NCBI taxonomy): domain Eukaryota; kingdom Metazoa; phylum Chordata; class Actinopteri; order Cypriniformes; family Leuciscidae; genus Rutilus; species Rutilus rutilus. Next base: position 33,926,934 of record NC_140224.1, on the reverse strand, counting down.
GACTGTCTTGTTAGTGTTCATTTGTAGACCTGCTGGCTCTCATTAGCAGTCCCTCAGGCTGTGTGTAAATGCAATTATAAACGGAACAGCCTCTATGCACCACTGGAGGGCAGTGTAATGTCCTGTTTCTGAGGAACATCCTGTCATGGGACTTTTTTGTCTTGTGCAATAAGAGTCTTATCCATCAAATGGTCAGACAGAGAGCTCAGCTCAGAGAAAGTGTCTCAGACTCACTTAATCAATCACAGAGGCTGTCAATGTGGCGTCCTCTCCACTCGCTGGCCTGCCGAAGGGGACAACAGTGTCTTAACTGCGACAGGTTAACCTGTGGGTCTGACATACCGTGCCTCAAGACGCTGATCTGGGGTCAGATGTGCACTTAATCATACTGAATTGTAAGATAATCACTGGGGAAGATAAGCTCAGATGTGGAGATTGGTGAATAGCTGGAGTCTGACAGGTTAACTTCCAGCTCCTCGAGTCGTGAGCTCTTTTTCAGATTGTCAGTGTGAGAAACGGGCTTTGTTCCAAACCCTAGTGAGCTGCCTATCTAGGCAGCATTTAAAGACATCATAAGTGCGCTCATGTGAATGCCGCATTTTGCTTCGCATCTATTTTTCACTGCAAAGATAATGCTGGTTAGCATATTTCTGCCTTCTATTTCTTTTTAAATAGTCCTGCATTGCCAGACATATGTTTTCATGCAATCTCTCAATTAATAGTTGTCATAAAAATGCAAGCACAGTCATGAAGTAGAAAATCTTTATATAGATACAGTAAGCACATGAAATTCAACGCAAATAATTGAATACAAAAAGGTATCTATTAAAATAGTTCAATCTAATTAAAAATGTATGTACTGTTTATTTTTGTACTCATTCCTATAGCAGTACTGTACTTAAGTTTTTTCATATACTTTTGGCCATTTTTATATATTTGTGTACATGTAAATATTTGTGTCTATAGTATCATTTTTAAATATATATTTTTTAATTTACCCCAAATATATTTAAGATTATAAATGTAATTTCTTTCTCCTTACATACGAAACATATTTTGCCATTTGAAATATATTTCCATAAAAAAAAATCATATTATAATATATATTCCCTCACTGTTTATAACATATTCAAATATTTAGAATATATTTTAAATATAATAAATAAATATAATTTCCCCCCCCCCCATTTTGGTGCAGTTGTTAGCTTAGCAACATGGCAACTCTATTGAAATCAATTGTGATCTAGTCCCTTAAGTTGGGATGCTGCCTTCATAGGCAGCTCACTAGTTTTTGGAACACTTGTCGGCCTGTTTAGATGTGTGTGTGTGAGAGAAAGAGGAGGCTAAAGTGGAGAAATAGCTGGAGGTGTGATCTTATCTGATGTTAACTGAAGAATGACACCATAATGGAACAGCAAGGGTGTAATTATTCTCTTCTCTTCTTCTCTCCTCGCTCCCTCCTTCTCTCCACCCCTTCATGCTCTGCCCTCTCTGACAAATTAAGATTAATGGCCGAGATAAGCGCTGGTTCCTGCCTGTCTCCGCTGCATCCAGTCACAGCTCCAGTGTGTGAATGCTCAGATCAGTTCTCACTCTCATGGTGTAAATCTTGCAAAGTTTAGGATGTTGGATTATGAGTGTGTGTATAGCATTAAAAACACATCAGCATCGGTTCTCGTCACATTTTATGTTCGGAGGTATACAGACTGGTTTGAAATTAAGTCAAGCAACCCTATTGGGGTCTAAAAAGTTCATTAATTGATCATTATTAATTTTTCTTTTAAATGTCTGTATGATGAGGTAACCATAACAGTAGTACATGATGTAGATGATTGATATAATCACCAAGCAAATCATATACACCTTTATTATTTATGACTTATTTGTTTATGACATTATAGATTTACATGTCACATGTATACATATCATATACAACTTAAAAAAAAAAAAAAAGTCTTTAGGATAATTAACATTGGCTAATGGATGGCAGGGATGTCACATGACATCTTAGGCTGCTTAAGCCAAACCTCAACCTTTTTATTTTTATTTAATCTTTTGATTTATAAAACAATAGATCTAGATTAGATATGGAAAAAAATATATATATATAAAAATGATTTTGTGACTGTGTGGTTGTGAAGTGTTAGTGGAAAATATAGGCTAGTTAATGTGATGAACTACACGCGTGTGCTGTGTCAGAAATCACATACTGTATTGTATGTACTATACATTTGGTTTGAAAGTTAATTTTCGACCTTTGAAAAGTATGTTCTATAGTATGAGTAGTATGAATGAAATTCTGAAGCACTACATCTGCCATGTTGTCACTGTCATGTGACCGTCGCTTTACTGCCATTCATAAATTCTCTCTCCGTGGCACTGAGAAAAAATGAAGTTAGTGAAGAGAAAGATTTCTGCAGCATTTGAGTGCAGATTCAGTCAAAATCTTTTTTAATCTAATGCAATAATATTCAAACACCAAATATTTTTTTACTCTAATGAAATACAGTTTTTCTCGAATGTTTACACACATTTTCTGAAAGCATGCCTCATATTCTCAGACCTCTACACACAAATCCCAAAAAACACACATGGGCAAAACCCCTCAATTCTCCTGCAAAATGAAACTTTACATTCAAAACAATGTTATTTCTTCTCAAAATGGTATTTTGTTTTCAAATGACACACACAAACCATCATATGAATAGACATTTATAAGAACCAGTTGAACACTGATGTGCTCGATGTAAAACACTATGATGAATGGAAAACACTTCTTCTCCATTCATCATAATGACTTGGGCCTTTTTTTGTTCAGTGTTACACTTACTACAGACAGTACATACATAAGTGTGTTGTAAAATATTTGAGAATATTGTTTTTATACTCAGAACACACGGTAACATGGTAACAAATATATTTTATTTTTCCCACAAAAACAATGTACAGTGTACATCCCAACCAACACAAAGTTGAACATACAGTGGTCTACATACAAAACAACAGAAGAATTGGCTGTATACAGTTACAGTAAAAATAAAAAATAAAAATCTAATGTTGGCATCCATTGCTCCACTGAAGAGCTCACCTGTTGCCCTTTTATGCTAAAGCTCTGATTGCTAATTGTAAAACTGTGTGACGGGTGTTTGCCCATGTGATGAGTCAGTGTGCATATTTGAATGGCAGTGTGTTCCTTGTGAAAACAAGAGATTTTCTGCATGAAAATTGTGCCAAAAGTAGAGAATTGTGTGTAGTGTTTTGAAAAAAGTGTGTTTTAGAACTGCAATTCGAGTGTAAAGCAGGAATTGTGCTTGTAGTTTAGCAGAATTGGTTCAGGGGGTTGGTGAATGAGTTACATGTTGTGGTCATTGTGTCTCAAGTACCAGTATTTGTGTGTAAACAATTGAGAAAAACTGTAATATTCTAGGCGTTCAATCACTTTATGTGTGAGGTTTAGTTTATATATTTAAAAGCACTGCTTTGTGTGTGTGTGTGTGTGAGTGAGTGAGTGAGTGAGTGAGTGAGTGTGTGTGTGTGTGTGTGTGTGTGTGTGTGTGTGTGTGTGTGTGTGTGTGTGTGTGTGTGTGTGTGTGTGTGTGTGTGTGTGTGTGTGTGTGTGTGTGTGTGTGTGTGTGTGTGTGTGTGAGAGTACATTGTGGGGAGCAGCCAGCGGTCTCCACGAGGGAAACGGGTTAGTAAACATTCTAAATGATGTTTATTTGAAAATGCAAATATGTTTCTGTGATGGGTAGGTTTATGGTTAGGGGATAGAAAATAGATTTTGTACAGTATAAAGATCATTATGGAGAGTCCCCACAAAGATTCTGAAACCTATGTGAATGTGTGTAATTGTGTATGTTTGTATCTCCTAAAGGCACAGGTGTGTGTGTGTGTGTGTGCTGGTTTGTGTGTCTGTGTTTCCCCTGCAGGCACAGGTGTGTGTGTGTGTGTGTGTGTGTGTGTGTGTGTGTGTGTGTGTGTGTGTGTGTGTGTGTGTGTGTGTGTGTGTCACCTCTGTGATACAGGTTTTTGGAGAATTGTGTTTCAGCACAGAGGGTCTTTCCTTAATCCCTTCACACCCTCTGAGTGACCCGGGCTCAGGAGTCTGTCCGCTGACAGAGACACACAACACAGAGAGAGAGAGACAGAGAAAGGTATAGAATAAAGGAGAAGAGATTATCCTCCATTCCTGGTGTAATTCACTGTGTGTTTGCATACCAAACGCCTCTGAGAGATTCCCATTGAAGTCAAGCATTTGAGAAACGTCACGCGTGAACGTCCACATAATCCCCACAAAGAGGGTGAAATGACACCCGGTTTGTGATCAAATCATTTTAATTCTATTTAATTCCATTTACTTTGATATATATCGAAAAGCAGCATTTCAAGACTAAATGCCAGAAACAATAAACAAGAGGACATGTTGAAACGTTACCGAGCTTCTAATTTACTGAGATACAATATCAATACAATAATAATAAGCATAAAATAATAATAGTAATTTTGATAGTTTCGTCATTTTGAAACCTATTATTTTCCCGTCAGTTCTTTAATATGTGCCTCTGACTTAATGAAAACCCTGTAGACAGACATTATTGAAGCTTTAACCTTTTTCTTTTAATACAAAGTAGGCATGGACATATCAGAACTGCGTATATAATATAATAATGCAATATATATAATATAATGTATAGGCACATATAATGTTTCTATTTAAGGTTTGACCACAGGGAAAGCATTTTGTATAAAAATACAATAAAACAAATTGGCAATAAAATATCTCTACAGTCTTTACACCAAGTGGAGAATTTTAGCATATGAATTTATTGCAATCCATCACATTTATATCTAAGCAAGTCCAGTTAGTAAAAATTAGTAAAAATTAGTAAAGTCATTTAGGATAATCTTATAAAAAAAAATGTAAATGAAAAAAATATAAATAGCATTGTTAATGACAGCTGATATCTTCAAGCTTTAGTTCAGAGCGTTTATTCGTGGACCAGTTGAATACGTGTTGAATCAGGTCGAGTTCAGAGCGAGGTTGAGTTTGACTGTCACGTCAGCTCAGATTTCTAATGATTTGGAGGAAGAGATTTAGTCAAAAGTCCCTGAAATGCACTTTACATATCTGACTGTCAATATAGCCGCACATCACATGGAAGAATGATTTTACTGTCTACGCTCATACTGTATTTACATCATTCATTCAGCAGAAGCGATTCATTCACAGGATATAATACAAGTATCATACCAAATTTCAACACTGAAGTGTAAGTGCAGAATATTGGACTCTTTGATGATTTTATTCAAAAATAATAAGTGCAATATGGTTGGCTATATGGTTAAAATCCCCAGAACTGAAGTTTTCAACTGCTCTTTGAAAAGTGCATTGGATTCCCCTGTTGGACGAAAGGCTGGACGTTCATTCTTACACTGAGGAACAGTGAACACTGTACATTTGTAGTATAGCCTTGAATCTCATTGTCCTAACAGTGAATGTTCTCAGAACTTTAGCTATAATGTTCTGGCAAGGTTTTCTCAAAGTTATGAACCAACGTTCTTTCAGTAACATTAATAGAATGTTAGTTTAAAGTTTTTAACAATGTTCTCAAAACTTGAGCACAAAAACATAATTTATAGTGTTTTTTTTCCCCCTGAAATAATTTAGTTGGAACTTCGTCTAACATTTTTTTTTTTTTTTTTTTTTAATGGTACACATGTTTCAGAATGTTCTGAAAACATTAAAAAGTAACATTTCCATAATGTGGGAATCAAATGGGGAATGTTAAATGAACGTCCCATAAACATTTGAACAACTGGACGTTTTTAACATTCAGAGAACATTCAGAAATAAAGTTTTCATAACTTAATGGGAATGTTAGCAGAATATTTGTGTAATATAATAGCCAACCTACTCGAGTACAATACTTGTTTGTCTGAGATCTGGAATCATGAGTTTGCACCTTGCAGGATGGCAGCAGAGAGCAGCAGGATCAACACAGTGAATGTGAAGTACAACATGTTCCTGGATCAACATCTCTGAGGGACAAGTTTACAGTTTATGTCATGTTTAGGCTTACAACAGGGCTTTTACATTAGTGTTATTCACCTGTCATTTCCCTGTGATTTTAGAGATAAGTTATGGGTAGGGTTAGGACTACATTTTCGGACAGGAATGTAGATCCAGGAACATGTCTTTCTTGGTGACCGGATAAACAACACACACTCCTGCTGCCCCCTGCTGGCTGGAACCCAGCTCACACCCCCTGCATCGTATCGCATAAAGCACAGTCCAAGGGCCAAAGGTTCATGCAGTGATTATGGAAAATTACATCATACAGGGACTCACAATGACCTTACATTCCTGTAAATGGATATAATCTCATATCATAATCTAAACCATTAGATTTTATGAGTCCGGTTTTCAATGCTATTGACATAAGACATAATGAATCTGAGTGCAATGATTTTTTTTTTTTTTTTTTTTTGCGTTATTGTGTCTCTGATCAGTAAAGTACACACTATCCCCGGTTTCACAGACAAGCCTTAAGTCAAGTCAAGTCAAGTATATTTGTATAGCACTTTTCACAATACAGATTGTATCAAAGCAGCTTCACAGTATTAAATTAAAATAATACAACAAGGTTTGTTTCTAGTGGAATTTATTGATAAAATCAAATTAGATATCCCCAGAATATCCCCATACTTATACTTAAGCCTAGTCCCAGACTAAAGCGCATGTTTGAGTTGTGTTAACTATAAAGTAACTTGCACTGACACATGTTCAAATATGTCAGTGCCATTGTTTTGTCTCAAGATGCACATCAGTAATGTTTTTCTCTAAGGCATGTTTATAAAAGCTACTTAAATGCCCTTATTGAAAATGTTAATCCTGGCTTAAACTAAGCCCAGTCTGTGGAACCAGGCCTATGTGTTTAAAACTGAACACAATATCCTCATCACTCTAAAAAGATTTATTATTGTAATATGGCATTATTCAAATATGGTAATATTTACAGAATATTTGATGAAAGTATGATACAACAGAATTGTAATATTGGCAGTTTAAAGCCAATAAGTCCAACAGTATATCTGATGCATAAGCAGATAAATAAGCGCTAAATATATTCACATCTATAAAATATGAAAGACAATTTTTTAAATTGCTTAAAGTCTAAAGGAACTGATAGAAGTAAATTTGAACAATTTTCTTAGCCAACATCATGCAAAGTATTTTAGGTTCTTAGTAGAAAAGCTAGACAAGTAAATGACATTTATAAACATTTTTTTATGGTAATGTTCTTACACATAAGTGCAATAAAATATATGCAGTGGCCTATAAAAATATCTGAACACTTAAGTCAAACATGCATCAGATAAAACATGAAATCAAATGTATTAAACACAAAAAGCATATTCCTATGAGATGCTGTTATCTAATGCAATGACATGTTTAGTGTGATTTAAGAGTACAAACACTTTTAGGGCTTACTGTGTATGCATAGCCTATAACTAAAACAGTTTTAGTCATGGCAAACCATATGCTTAAAGATAAGTTCAGTTCTGCAATTCACATCACAGTTAATGTGGCAGTTCCAAAATAATGGGCTCAGTTCAGCTCAGGTCTGAAAATCATCTCCCGTTAAGACCTGTTCACACCAAGAACGATAACTATAACGACAACTATGTTACGGTAACATACTGTTTATTACAGCGGGTTTGTCGTCTGCCGCTTTAAATGCTCAAGCTTGTTTTTATCGAATAAAAATCGTTGCGATTCCACCCAAATTCCGTTATCGTTATAGTAGTGGTGTGGTGGACTCTGCTATTTAGGATGATTTTTAAAACCTCATCTGTATTGTTAACGTCATAGTAAATCGTCTTTGGTGCGAACGGGCCTTTAAACAGATTTTTGCTGTGTTTCGGCTTTAGTACATCATGATCTCTTTGGGCGCATCCTCCGTGGGTTTCTCCTGCTCTTTGCGGCGTGTGTACGCGGTGTGGACGTACAGATACACCACGAGGATGGAGACCATATTGAAGCAGATGTACGGTATCAGAAGGAAAAACCCCACCTTTAGGTTAATTTTTACATCTTTCAACTCCGCAGTGGCCGTGTCGGCTTTCACCAGCGTCTCGAACATCTGGCCAAGGTAGGCGTTCGCCACATACAGAATCAGCGCCAAGCTGGCCACACACACTAGACAAAGAGATAAGACACATAAAGGTCTTGAAACCACTTTTAGTATCGTTTTAGACATCTAAACATTTTAAAAGTGCTGTAACGTCAGTTGAAGAGTTGATTCTGCACTATTTCTGATCAGATGCAAGCACATTTCTTGGTTTGTGACATTGTTTTCTCACCGCTAAGTCCACTGCACGTGTATACCCCTATTGGTCCCATGTAGGTCTGATATGGGTTGCTGAAGCTGTTGTAGAGTGAGACCAGAATACTGCCCGCAGACCCCACAAGAGCCAGAGCCAACAGGATGACAACCAGAGCGTGCAGGATAAGCGGAGCTCCTGCTGATTTCCCCAGACGATTAAACACTAAGAGAAAGACACAAAGACTATTCTATTGGAAAATAAGGCATAAAACATTGATTTTAAATCAAATGACATAACCTTTGGAATTATATGGAATTGCAGTTCTAATTCCTGAAAATTCCAAAGGTCATCTTAGTCCATAATTTTGAATCTGCAAACTTTTTCATTGTATTTATTGGTATCATATACATATATCAATCTATCATAATTTACATGAGCTTAATTTGTCTTTTGCTTTGATCTTATATGATATAAGTTTACACTTGAAAATGTCAAAATAGCATAATCTAGCATGCAGACATTCAACTGAAGCCTTATTTGAAGCTCACCAGGCACTGTTACTCCAAGTTTGGAAATCCTGGGGCAGTTGATTTTGTTTTCTGTGCCGTTGAAAAGGCCGATTATGAGACTGGAGGATCCATTGAAGTCACTCTTGTTCGGTCCGCAGTCCATGTCGGCCGAGGCCCAATCCGCCGACATCCCATAACCCAGTAAACCCACTCCAGCTGCACATATTAAAGAACTTGACAAGAAATGCAGTAGTTTCTCCGTGGACGGCATTGTAACTGTGGTCCTTTTTTTCTAGGTCCTTAGCTGAGAATTTGCTTGTCAAGCAGACCCTTTGATTCCTGACGCTTCCTGACGCTTTGTGGCTGGAAAATGGGAGAACTTGGGATGAGGTGAGGTGTTGGTGGGTAATAAATGGTGCTGTATAGGTTGCACTTTGCTTCACAGATCTGAAACCAGTAGCCAGGTGTTTCCTTGTAATGGGAAAGGTTTGGACTGAGGTGGGGAGAGCTGATCACAGATCAGCTCATAATGAAGCTCATCACATGGAGGGCAATAAAGTCATAAAGTAATCGTCTGTACAGTCACGGACTGCTGCTCGTGTTGTCATGGCATTTATATTGCAGTTCGCAAAATCATAAAGAGAGTGACGTGGGTTTGATCAGAAAGAAACGATCTAGAAATCATTCTCTGACAGTTTACTGCTGTGGTGTAACCGGCATCGTTTAGGACCCTTATAATTGATCACAGGGCACAGGGATGGTCTGGCGTGTAACATTTATGATCCTTACAGTAATAGTAAATATAACAGTAGCAGCGATATTCATACACAGAGAGAACAACATTCTCATTGTTTTTAAATAAATATACCTTTTACATGTTTCATTCTTTATTTAAAGATGATTTTGTTGGCTGTTAGTTCTGTAGTGGTGAAAATAAAAACAGTGAAAGAAAAGGAAGAGATATGATATTAAACGCTACACACCCTCATCAGGTAAGAAAACATGTTTATATTATATAAATGTGTGTATTTCCTGAATTCTATATTTAGATTTACTGTGATGCCTCGTCCAAAGTCCGTTCTCCTGTGATAGCATATCACCATGGGATATTAAAACACACCCACATATAAAACACGCACACACATGCAAGCAGAGATAGTAGGATCAGAAAATGTGTGGAATACAGATATATTATACACCAGAACAAAACACAATCTGTAAAATAAAATAAAAGTATAGAAAATAATGACACTTTTAACCAGCAGATGGCGCATGTTTTTCAGTTAATCTGAGAAAACAGCATTGCTTAAAATCATGCATAATATTAGATTAACCATTAGGCTTATTAATAGTTTTAATAATTTTAATTATTTGTAATTAATTATTCTACTTAATTAACTGCTTTTTTTATTTGTATTTTACTGTCCTTTGTTCAGTTTTTTTTTTTTTTTGTGATAATGATGATTTAATTACGTTTATTGCACTTAAAACATGCTCTTTATAACTGCTTTGCTAAACAGATGCTGTAAAACTAATATAACAAAATAATACTGTAGAATGGTAGGCGGCATGAAATAAAGGGGGGGGGCACACATTGGGCGGGGCTTATCGGACGTAGATAGATTAAAATAATAATTCTACTATTTCTGCTAGTTCTGCTAGTCACTGTGTAGTTTCAGTTAAATAATACTTTAATACTTTATTTCATTTTTTTTTCAGTGTAATAATTAAAGTATAAATTACTGTCCAAACTGCTGAAGGGACGCCTGAACTCTGTTGGTCACGTCACGTGGAACCGGTTCTTTTTCTTTGTGCGGAACAGGATGGACCAATCACAGACGATTTTTGCCATTTGTCTATCATACTCAACACAACGACCGAACAAGAAAACAAACGAGCTCAACTTCACATTAACGCCAGATGTTAGAGATGCTAGAGCTAGATAGCCACAGTATTAGAATCTGAACCAAAGCTAGAGGCTGAAGATCGAATCAAACCTTGATCTTGAACTAGAGACATAACTAAAGAGGAAACAGAGTTAAATGGGGAACTAAAATAAAGAATATATGAATAATAATTAGTTTGCTTGCACATAAAGAGTTTTATTGAACTAGAACCCGAACTAAAGTTAGAGACAGAGTTAGAGACGACCTTATTCACATCAGCGCCATCTTTGATTTTTGGCGGGAATGAAAGCGATGCTGTGATACATCTCTTCAGTGGGTTGCACTGCTATTTAATGTGTTTTTTTTTATTCTAATGACGAAACACAACAAATATCTTCCCAAGAAATTTCAGTAGACAAAAAACCCAGACAGTATGAGCTGTGGAAAATGATAAGTGATCTAGGAGCTTTAGTAAGACTGCATCTGAAATTGTATACTGTCTTGAGTAGGTACTTATTTTAAATAAATATTAGGCTACTTACTAATATTAGGCCTTCTGTTTTCCGCCTACTATATAGTAGGGAAGTATGCGATTTTGGATGCAGCCTAAGTCTATCCTTCACAGCTTCGCTTTCATATCTGTCATGGCGCTGCTCTGAATAAGGTCTATTAGATTCCAGAAGATAGATTACACTTTTTAATGTGTATATATCCCCCCTTAAAAAAAAAACAATCAAACAAACAAAAACAGAACGTTACTGAGTTCAATGGAGGAATTCAGCATTTTGAGCCACTGCGCGCCCCCTAGAGGAAGAACTCATATATGCCATAGGCAACACCAGCATTTGATTGTCAGGCTGAGGCTGTGCTATTTAGACTCACGCATTTCAGAAATGGTCGCTAGGCGGCTCTGAGCACACGGAGAACTCATGAGAAGCGGGTGAACCCCTGACAGAGGAGTAAATCTGCAGATCAACACAAATCCTCCTGTTTCTTTCCTCCAGCAGCAGCGGTCAGCTTTCACCCAGCCGCCCGGCGCGTCCTGCGCTCCCCATTCCCGGATCATAATCATCCGTGCGCTTGAAGAAACTGCCTTCGTGTGTTGGACTTTACGGTAAGAAGCGTATTTAATCTAAATCTAACGGCAGTGTTAAATTTGGTACATGTGTAGGAATGTTGTTTTTCAGTAGGCTACGCTGGAGCGCGTAAAGGAACTGTGCGCTCCGGTGCGCTTGATACACCCATAAATACTCGCATGAAGCCAGCACTTGAGATTGGTTTGTTTTCTCTAACGTGCTTTGCTGTTCATCTTTATTCATGCATGGTCCATGCTGCTCATGATCAACAGAGGATCTCAGGTTATGATGGAGCGCATTGGGAACCCGAGTGATCTGTAGGTTTCTTCATAATGTGGGTTAGTGGAACAAGCTGTAGGCAGGGAATGAGACGGGAGTTTTGGGAAAGGCTCTTTGGGACTCACTATTCACTTCCACCCCTGCAGATCTGCTAAGTGAGCAGCACGCGGAGGAGAGGAATGTCATGCAGGAGCGTAGGTGTCTTTTACAGTAAAGGCACAACCAGAGACAGAAGTAGAACTAGGTTATCATCATCATCAGACTTTATTGCAGAATCAAGGTCCAAATTTAAAAAAGAAACCAAAAAAAATCAATGCGTTGCAAAATATATAATAATAACAGTTTAGTCCACAATAGTCTCCACAATTTAGTACTGACCCTTATATTTCATAAGCCTACAATAATCTAATTTCTGGAAACATTTAGCCAGCAGATACATTTATGTGTAAGATTTCGTAACACAGCTTGAAAAGTGTTAACTCCTGCACTCACAAACATTTAACTTGCACTATGCCAAATAGGTCTCCTTAACAGAATTCTCATTGTATATTTATAAGCTATTTGAAGCCTCTGTAAACTCTCTGTTCTATAATTTGACCACAGATGAGCAGTATAAAGTGGTGTACAATATGCTTTAAACAATGACATCTTCACTTCATCTGAACAAGAACTAAACTTGTGTAAAAGTATGTTAGCCAACGCTGCCTTTGAATATCCTCATCGTCTGTCATGTTCACAGTAATAAAATGTCCAAGATATCATCACACACTCAGTAAGATTCAGAGTTAGATACAGTTAGCACAGATTCTGAAGAAGTGCATCTCAGTCTGTTTTGTGTCACTCTTGTTGTTGTTGAGATGTGCACATAGTTCACAGACATATTGCCTGCTCTTTTAATGAATCACTTAAATGAATAGTCAGTCTGGTAACTGCAACCATGTCAGTCATAAATGAATGCATGCTTTAAATCTGGTTTTAACCAAATTTATATTGTGTTCCTGGCATATTGCGGCGCAAAGTATGGCTAATATAATATAAAACAGAATATCAGATCAGTATAATTTAGTACAAATCAAACCTACTCGCATGCATGAGCAAAATAGCATGTAATGGATGCAGTTTAGAATATTTTTTTTCTCATGGAAGCAACAATCGCTGATGATAAACTCAAATCAAGGGACTTTCTGTCAACATGGGCCATTTTTGTGGATAGATTTATTTCTCAAGTACAAAATAGAAAGTCTTAACAGATGCTTGATTCCTCCTGAAGTAGTTCGGATCTGTTTATGTCTTCCAGTTGTTTAAAGTATTATTCTGGGTTAAGTACAATTCAAACTCTATAGTATCTGGAAGTCACTTACAGGTGAAGTCTAAGGGGCAAAAGTACAATAGATTGAAGGCATTTTTGTTTGCTTTACAAACTGAATCAGAATTATTTTCAATGGTCATCTACTGCATGCTTCAGATGATGTTCGCACACTCTCAGATAAAAAGGTACAAAAGCTGTCACTGTGGCAAAGTGTAGTTCCAAAAGTGTACATATTAGTACCTAAATGGTACATATTAGAACCCTTTTGAAGGGTACTGTCCCAGTGACAGCTTTTGTACCTTTTATTTTTTTTACTTCTTTTTTTAACCTAGAATATAAAAAGATGCACTGTACCAGAAATCAAATTTTTGCTTGCAAGTGTTTCATAGTTTAAAACGTTTCCTCTGTGAATGGGGTTACGGAGCATCCGTGTTTACTAGTGCCCTGCTGTGTTGTGCGTCCTCATTGGTGTTATTGCGTTTAATATTCTCTTTTAAGCAGTTTTTTTTTTTTTTTTTTTGCTTGTGGGTAACAGTGGGAGCTAATTGGTCCAAAGCCGTTGCCTTTTAGTGGGTGAAATGGATTATTTGTTGGGCGCTCATTAGATCTATCAGGGTCAGAAGAAAGGCCTGCTGCTTTGTGTAAAGTGTGCAGAGCAAAACGATAAGGAAGAACAGAAATAAAGGCTCATTAGCAGGATTGAAGTTTGTTTGCTTTTGTAATTGAGAGAATTAAGCTGTCTAAATGAAGTAAATGGGAATCACGTTCTCCAGCAGGATTTATGGCGACGCACTGATCAGCTGTGTCTGTTTTTCTCTTTAAAATCCTAAGTGTACAAAGTATTTAATTACATTAATGAGAGCATCTCCGATATAAAGTGTGTCTTGACTTTGTTGGCCCTGCTTGCTCTGTGTTTGTGTCCTGACGCACAGGACGAGCTGACGGAAGATCCAGCACATTGTTTGGGCATGTATGCATTTACTGGAACGCTTGGCTATTCTCGTATGTTCAAACGCAGGAAAGTGAAGAAAGGCAGACTAGGCAACATCCTGTGGCAAACCCAGAACCTCTTCGTACTCTCTCTTTCTTCCTCGTTCTCTTTCTCTTGTCTGGTCCTGTCATTTGGCTTTATTTCTGTAAAATTATACAAATGTCCATTTTGATCTCTGTGGTTCCTTGAAGCACTGACATGATTTTACAAGCATTTAGTTACTGTAAAACACTGTACTCTTAAGTTTTACTGTTAAGTCCTGAAGACTTATTAAAATACTTTATTTTATATAAGTTTGGAACAAATTACACAGTTGACCAAGATTTTGAATGAGCTTTTATTTGTATATTTTTAGTAGTTAGTAGTGCTGTCAAACTAACACAAAAGTTTGTGTTTATATGTGTGCGCAGCGCATATATATATGTATGTATATGTATATATATATATATGTATATGTATATATATATATGTATATGTATATATATATATACATATTTATATATATACATATATACATGTACATGTACATGTATATGTATATGTACATATACATGTATATGTATATGTATATGTATATGTATATGTATATGTATATGTACGTATACGTATATGTATATGTATATGTATATGTACGTATACGTATATGTACATATACATATACATGTATATGTATATATACATGTATATGTATATGTATATGTATATGTACATATACATGTATATGTATATGTACATATACATGTATATGTGTATGTGTGTATATATATTATATATAATGATAATATATAATTCTATATATTATATATATACGTGCACACATATTATATGAACAGAAACCTTTATGTTAGATGCGATTAATCGATTTGACAGCACTAATGTTAAGTTTTCTTAGTTACTAACGGTGTTCAAGATGGTTTTTAGGTCATTGTTTGGGTACTCTGAGTGGTTGCTAGAGTGTTTGGCTGGTTGCTAAGGCGTTGCTAGGTGGTTACTATTGGGCGTTTTGAGTGTTTAATTAAGTCTATGACATTCTGGTCTCTAGATATAGCCCTCCTTCGATAAGTCTATGTAAAAGTAAATCATTTGAGGTATTATTCATGTCTGAAGCTCAAATGGTGCATGAATCGTGTCAAAGTTTAATCCTTAGCGTCAATGGTTTGTTTAAATCCCTAACTAAGAAAACAATGAACAATAGTGATACGACAGCTAGCTAGTAATATACTGTGAATTCACAGTGAAAGTTGAAGTACGAAGACACTCAATCAACCTCTTCTGATAGACACATGTGGTGCCTATCCACTTCTGCACACTAGAAAGAGCTTCAGGAAGTGGTTGTAATGGGTTTATGGAGGAGTGTGTGTTTGACAGGGTGTGGTAGCATCTGCTGAACGGCCCCTGGGTTGTGTTCAACACGTGCTTGAGTACGAGATTCCTGTTACTCAGCTGTGCAAACACGACCTCACGGGTCTACCTGCTGCTCGCTTGTGTTGCACACGTCCCTCACTCCGAGGCCTGCGCTACGAGCCTGT
The DNA here is from genome assembly GCF_951802725.1 of Rutilus rutilus. NCBI lineage: Eukaryota > Metazoa > Chordata > Actinopteri > Cypriniformes > Leuciscidae > Rutilus > Rutilus rutilus. Next base: position 33,911,027 of record NC_140224.1, on the reverse strand, counting down.
CCCGACTCGCAAGCGGATAAACGCACGCCTCCTAAGATCCTTGGAATCCAGAATCAAATTCTTGGAATATTTGAGGTGTGGAATCAACAGTGATTTAAGCGGTTAGTGGGTTACTATGTAAATCTATGTGGACTGGTTTGTCTTTGTACTGTTATGATGGGAGGCTGCAACCTGTCTGTCTGAAGTCTTTGAGAACCGGTGTTTGGCTGTGAACGCACGTGGGACGTCCCAGAGGACAAGTTTATTACTCAGAGGTTACTTTTTCATTGCTTTCTCAGCTAACTTAAAGGTTTGTTTATGGTTCATTCGTGGACTTTCAGTTTTGTTACTCAGTTATTCATTCAGGTTTCAGCTTTGTCTTAAATGTTTCTCCTTAAATTACTCTCGAGAAGTTATTTGAATTAAAATCATATGCAAATAAGACAACTGTTGACATCAATTAAGTAGATATAAAGAGATATTGGGTAGCTCAGATCATTTGGTCTTGGAAGAATTTGATGACAAATGTTTGAGTTCATATTGATATCCTGACTTTTGATTGCAGACTGATATTTGGCCAATTGGAGTTCTGATTCTCTGTAGGAAATGGATGTGAATGAGTGCGTTTACATGCACACTCATAATGCAATTATAATGGGATTTTAGCAATTTTGTGATTTAAACTTTACCTCATGTATACACAATACTTCGATCAAACTAATGCGCTTAAGCTCATAATCGTAGTAACCATAATTGCATTAAACTGTGAGATTTACTCGCAATAAACAGGCATGTAAACACCTTAATCGCATCATTACCGCTCTGACCAAAGTGCGCATGTGCTCGGATATACACGCCACGGATGCTGTGAGTTGTTCACACAAATTCATGAGTGAACTCAGTGACATTATTCTGAAGTTTTCCCTCCAGTCCGAATCGCTGAACTCTGTCAACACAACTCACTGCACAGTCTCTGCTCTTTATCTTCATCCAGAGACGGTGCGACGCACACAGTGACATTGCTATGCTCATCATGGCGCAGAGTAACAATATGTCCATAAAAATGTGTTTTGCTTGTAACGGATATGGATTAAAACAGTGGGCAGTAACACCTACTGTGTGTGAGTTCATAATTTGTGCCATGCATTGGGTAAAAATAACCACAATTCTTAGCAAATAATCAGAATAATGAAAATTGCATGTAAACGGAAGTCCTTGTGCCGTAGAAACATCTTATTGCAATTAAGTCCTTACTCTGATTATTGCAAAAAATCATATTATTGGTGCACATGTAAACATAGTCATTTTAGGTGTCTTTTTGTCTCAAGCAGAAGTCTCCACTTACTCTCCATGCACACTCACTGATGTCTAGGAGAAACAAGTGAGATGTTAAAAAGATCTCAGTTCTCTCTTATGGCATTGTTTCGGAGTTGAACAGGAAGAGACGTGTGATTCTCTTGGGTTGTGTCTGGTGGAGAGCTGAATGGACGGGAAGCAGATCTGGATTGAATTTGTGCTGTCAGGGGAAGAGCCAATGATGTCATATCATTACCAGCTGCCCAGAAATATGAGGGGCAATATGCATTTCCCGGCACATATCTTCACTCTTTTACTACTCAATTACTTCGCGCACCCCAACAAAAAGGCTTGAGTTGATTGTAGGGCTTTTAACAGTTAAAGGGACAGTTCACCCAAAAATGACTCGCCCTCATGTCGTTCCAAACCCGTTTATCTTCAGAACAAAAATTAAGATATTTTTAATGAATTCTGAGAGCTTTCTGTCCCTCCATTGACAGTCTACGCAACTACCACTTTGACGCTTCACTAAGTTCATAAAGAGATTGTCAAACAAATTTTGACACGATTGCTTTATATGATGAACAGATTGAATTGAGGTTTTAATTCACATATAAACATTGATCAGCGAACATAAACAGAAGCTCAAGCGTACATGCTTGAAACACGAGAGCAAACCTCATTGGTTCTCGCACATCAAGCGAACATGCTTGACCTTCCCTTTAGCGTAACTGATGTATGCATAGATGCATTATTCTGTATGTGAATAAAAGTCTAAATTCAATCTGTTCATCATATAAAGCGATCGTGTCACTTCATAAAATTTGGACTAAACTGCTCAATTCATAGGGATTAGTTTCTTTATGAACTTTTTTAAACATTAAATTGGTAGTTGCATTGCTGTCAATGGAGGGACATTTTAATTTGTCTTCCGAAGATGAACGAAAGTCTTAAGGTTTTGGAACCACATAAGGGTGGGTAAATGATGACAGAGTTTCCATTTTTGGGTGATCTAACCTATTAAGCACAACCTGAAAATTGACCCAAAGCTCTAATTTTGTTGTAGATCATTAAACCGTTTCACTGCCTCAGAAGTCTGTCTGAAATTAGGGCAGCGAGGCAACAAGTCAGCTGCCTAAGCTTTCAGATAAAGCCAATGTCTCTTGATCAATGCATCCTTGCTGAATAACAGCATAACAAAAATATCTTATCGACCCAAACAAACTTCAGTTTAAATGATATAGCAAAATCTGGCGGACACATCTCTAGCATCACGTGGGGATGTACAGTAGCGTCCCCAGGTTTGATATCTTGATGAATCCCAGCAGGAAACAGTATCTCAGGCCTGAGACATGTAACGTCTGTTTGTGAGGAGACAGAGTCTCGCTGTGAGGATGATGACCTCTCTCTGAAGCCAAAGAGACACAGAGCTGCAGGCTAGTTCACCTTTGAAATGTGATCGCAGGATGATCTCATGGCTTTGAAGAAGTTTCTGCTTCATTTGTGTGTGTGTGTGTGTGTGTGTGTGTGTGTGTGTGTCTGGCTGTACATATTTGCCCCAGTTCCTCTGAGAGTAGTATTTGGATGAGGGACCGTGTGTGTGTTCATGCAGGGTGGAGTGCACTATGACATCTTCTCTCTGGTTATGTTTTTATATCCTGAGAACTGAAAGCAAATGTTACACTCCCCTCCCTGTTGAGAGACTGTTGTTTTGGTGCTCACCCCCACAGTTCACACCAGCCCATATGCTCACACACAGCCCGTCTGTGTTCTAGTGTGTATGAAGATTCATGCATTCCAGAGCAACTCAACACAATCTGGTGACACTGCAATCAAGATGTGTAAACAACATTTTAGAGGAGTAAACCTCATTCAGAGCAGCGCCTCGACAGGTATGAAAGCGAGTCTGTGAGGGATAGACTTGCTGTGTTTTCAATGGCGTCTGCTGTAAAAAGATATAAAAAGCTCCTAATACCTTTATATTTTTCCACAGCTCATGTTGTCTGGAGTTTTTTTGTCTACGGAAATATCTTGGTAAGATTTTTTTGCAGTGTTTCGTCAGCAGAGCAATCCAATACATTAAATAACAGTACAATTTACTGAAGAGATGCGTGTCTGTCCCTCACAGCTTTCATTTCTGTTAAAAGTTAAAGATGGTGCTGTTGTGAATAAGGTCTATAGTTCACCAATGAACTATATGTCGTTCTAAACCTGTATGACTTTGGTACAAAAATAGAGATGTTTTGAAATGCATCCAAATTGCTCTTTTCCCATTCAGCGGACATAAAAAAAAAAGCACCAAAAAAAGAATAAAGGTAGTCTTACACTAGCACTGATCAAAAGTTTGGAATAATTAAGATTTATTACTGTTTTTGAAAGAAGGCTGCATTTATTTGATCAAAAATACAGTAAAAACAATAAAATTGTTTAATATTATTACAATTTTAAAGAACATTTTTCTATTGAAACATATTCTAAAATGTAATTTATTCCTGTGATTTTTTTTTTTCAGGATCATTACTCCAGTCTTCAGTGTCACATGATCCTTCAGAAAATCATTCTAATATGCTCATTTGTTGCTATTTACTGGTATATATATATATGTATATGTATGTATGTATGTATATGTGTGTGTGTGTGTGTGTGTGTGTATATATACCTTTACATCTCTTTTAAATCCACCAGAGCTTCTTTGACTTGCTGCTGTCAGTAAATTCTGGATTAATCCGCTCAGTGGTGCTAAACATAAAGATCTGACGTCTTAATATAAATCATTCACATGTGGAATGTTTCTATGCCATACTTTGATGTGATTTCATTGCACTTTAACATTTAGCCTACACTAATGCATGCTGGATTCTAATGTTAGAGCCGGTCACGGCCCTGCTTTTCACAGCAAGAAAAGCAGCAGCTTAAATTAGAGCATTCTTTGTCTTTTTGTAGATTAGTCATGTACGTCAAGGTAGAGAGTCACAGACAACAAGCTGTTCGGAGTAAAGGCGCCTCTCCTGAACGGTTTAATTCCAGCCTCCTGGGTCTGAAATAATGGAGCAAGTTTTTTTTGGCTCTCGGAGGCAAAAGACTCTCTCAGAGGTTAGACGCGCCAGCGCTGCTTTTAGCGTATTATCACACAAGCACTGAGCTTCTAAAGCGCTGTAGCTTTCAGAGCGATACAAAGAAGTTTTGTTCTAGAGCACTGAGTGATACACTTAACAAGGTCTTCTTGAAGACTTTTGCATCTGACTGCATGTGTGTTCGGTCAGATGTAGAGAGAAGGAGAGAGAGACATGTATCCTTAATACTTGCCCTGAGGGTTTTTTAAATGTGATGTATTACAATGACTGTGTTCATATCTACTCTAATAACTCACAGTTCAAAGGACAACTCTTTCAGTGTTTCGCCCTGTCAAAACCACTGAGAGCCGAAATGCTTCTGCACTGACCTCAGGGCAAGTATACAAGCATCTTACATTTAACTTCTTTTTGAAGTCGACATATATAAAAAATCGCCCCTGTTTGCTTTCTAAATCAGTGTGTCAGGTCTTTGTGTGCGTGGTATGGTCTGTGCATGTTATTCCAAAAGAGCAATGTTTGTCTTGGAAAGCGTTCATCAAACGGTTTACTTGTGCCACTTTTGACAACTTCCCTAGTAGCAGCGTGGCCTTGCTAATTCGGCAGAAAAGGGCCGTTTAATATATATATTAAATTTGGCTAATTTTGATTATGTACTCGTACATTATAATTGATCTTTACTTCAAATATTTGAGTAAGCTAATTCACACATTTAACTTAAAATTACCATGTAATCTCAAATTAAAGGATTAGTTCACTTCAAAATGAATTTTTCTGTCAACATTTTACTCACCCTCAAGTTGTTTCAAACCTGTATGAATTTCTTTCTTCTGCTGAACACAAAAGACGACATTCTGAAGAATGTCGGTAACCAAACAGTTGCTGGTCCCCATTGACTCCCATAGTATTTTTTTCCTACTATTGAAGTCAATGAGGACCAGCAACTGTTTGGTTGCCGACATTCTTCAAAATATTTTCCTTAGAAAATAGAAAAAAGTAAAATGAGTTGTGCATGCAGTTTGATGTTGACTTAATATGCAGCATGTATCATAAATCGTAATATTATCAGCAGATTGTATTGCAATTCATTGTGTTGTTGACTGTTCATGAAAATAGACGAGTAATGCTCTGATTAATAATGGACTGGCATTGATCAGCTTACTTTCTCTGTCTGTCTATGAAGTCAAGCTGTGTGTGTGTTCTGGCTTACTGTTACAGCCTTTAAACACTCAGCCATTTACATAGTTGTCTGATATTAGCAACTCTGTGTCCTCCCTGAAGTGCTCTTTGTCTCCTCTATTATGCTAATCATTATCATAATGGTTTCACTTTCAGAAAAAACAACTCGCCGTTAACTTGTAAAACTGCAGTTTGCTGAATTGTGCCGTTAAATGGTGATCAGACCATTATGTTAATCAGTTTGGGTTCTGCTGAATAGTTAAGCAATTATTTTGGATGTAGTTAATGACTTGTATGTGTCATGAGGCTTGTGATACCTGATTGGTTGCGCAGCTTCTTGAGTGTATTCAGACCGGCGATAAAATGGTCAAAATATTTTTCTAGACATATTGACAGGGGGATCCAGCAATATCTAGTGAGCAAGAACATCCTAGAAATTACCCAGAACTCCTTGGCCATTTCCAAAAGTCGCATCTAGTTAAATGCATACTCGCAGTGGTCTGAGAAGAACCTCAAAATGAGATCAGAAAATGGGTTGGGTATGTGTGAAAAATATAGCATGCTGCTAACCACATGTTGGCTACAAAGACAATGGGCAATGCAGTAAAGCACAAATCCTAAAGGCTTCAGGCTCCGTTCTGCCGTTTCTCTCAGTGATATTCAAACTAAGTGCTAAAACAAGCCAATCCCTCACCGGCCCGTCCTGCAGTGTGTGCCTTGGGGAAAATATAATCATAATAATGATAATGTGTTCAGTCGTCTGTAGACTTGGATGGGTCGTTTGGGGTCTGTAAGATTTTTTTTATGTTTCTTATGCTCACCAAGGCTGCATTTAAAAATAAAATATTGTATAAAGTATTATTATAGTTTGAAAATAACTGTTTTCTATTTTTATTCTGTTTTTAAAAATGTAATTTATTTCTGTGATGCAAAGCTGAATTTTCAGCATCATTACTCCAGTCTTCAGTGTCACATGATCCTTCAGAAATCATTCTAATATGCTAATTTGCTGCTCAAGTAACATTTCTGATTATCATCAATGTTGAAAACAGTTGTGCTGCTTCATATTCTTGTGGAAACCTTGGTACACTTTTTTTTTTTTAGGATTATTCAAAGAATAAACTTTTCAAAAGAACAGCATTTATTTAAAGCAGAAATCCATTGTAACTTTATAAATATCATTACTGTCACTTTCGATCAATTTAATGCATCCTTGCTGGATAAAAGTATTAATTTCTTTTGAAATCTAAACTTTTGAACACTGAAACTGTAGCTAGTCAGATTTCTAAGCGTTCTTCTGTTGCTCAGCCGATATCTCTAAACATCTAAATATAAACATTTGCACAGTAAACATGATCCCTCCCTTGGTATGATAATGACATGTGATTTTTCTGTGGGGATGTTTTTCCTCTTTCGGTTCTGGTTTATCCTGTGAGATTGTGTTTCAAGTTTCTGAACTATGGAAGCTGCGGTCTGCAGCATTTTTTTATAAAAATGTTCATAGCAATGTGACCTTGTTCTGATTAATCTTCTACCGGCAATGGTCTATCAGCAGTGCTGATCTTCACTAGCCAGATTTGCATCCACATATTTTTATTTAATTGCATTAAAATGGATGGAAATGGCAAGATGCGGATGAAAAATGCGGAAACAACTTTAATTTACATAGTAAAAGTTTCCATGGAAGTTGCTATTTTCTTCTCTTGAACACAGGAATTCTATTTTTCGATTTATATTTATTCTTAAATTGTGACTTACATTGCATTCAAGCTTTCTTTTCACGTAATTCCTGGGAATCGAACCCTTGGCGTTTCTAGCAACATTAGCCCTATTCGCACTGGATTAGTATTATCTGGGGACCTCGTGTGATTTAGAAATTACCCACCCATCTGAATTTCGCGTGGCGCATTCGCACGGGATGAGCGAAGCCTGAGATTTTACTCGAATTTACTGTCTTATCTCCCGGATATGACGTCAATAGGCTATTGCTTGGAAATGTCTTGTCGTTATTATAGGTCTAGCTGTATGATATATCATAAATATAAGAATGTTCTTTACCGCATGCTGCTATACATGTCATCCATCTCCATCTAATCATTCTTTTTGTTTTTGCTCTTCTGATGGTTTTCAGCTTTCTCTTTCTGCAAATTGTGTAGTTGTATCGTATGGTGTATGACCCAGCACCCAAAATACTATCAAAACACTCAAACGCAGCCTCCATTCTTCTCGAAAGATGGATAAAAAAGCACACAGGAAACAAAAACCTTAAAAAAAAATGTATAAACGACCCCGCCAAATCACAGAGATGCCGATTCGCTCGGGACTAATATTATCACAGGACCTCGGTGTTCGGCGAAATATGGTAGGTCATTTGCGGGGGAATTTTTACTTTACAAATTACAGACATGGCCGATTCGCACGGGATTAAGATCACAGACAACCTCCGCAATTATTACAAATGACTAGAGGTCACCAGGTAATACTTATCCCGTGCGAATAGGGCTATTGTCTACAGTTTGAGTTGCAGGAATGTTTGCTGGATTTTTCTAAATAAATTACATCTAAATTACGAGTTGACACCTAAAAATCAGCCGTGTTAAAGTGATTCCAGACCATCTGTAAGAGTTGAGTTGTTCCCGGAGAGCATCTGACTCAACCGTGTTACTCATGATCATGTTGAGTTCGAGTCTAGATTTAGTGAGGGTCTAGACACAACAGTGAGCTAGTCAGCAGAATGAAATACCACCGCTGTCTGCCCTGTCCAAGGCTCTCAGGAGGGGGTTACATGCTTTCAGTTGTCACATTTCCTTGAATCCAACTCATTACCGTCACATTTAGCAGGGGATCTGCTTACCATTTAGTCACACAGCCTTATGGAACAGTTCCTGCTGTTTTTCTTGAGTCATTGTGTGGTCATTCGGCTATCAGTACAAGGGCTTTTTTGTTGCTTTTGGCAGGATTTGTTGTTAAACTTGACCCTGTTATGCCCGTCATTTCCTGAAGCAAGACTGGTAGGAAAACCGGAGGGTGTGTCTCCTCGGGACCCCTGAAGAGCCCACTGTTACTTTTAAAAACAGTATGGGGCGTAATTTTCAGCTCGCTATATGAGCCAAACTAAATGAGCCCACACAAGCAGAGCGAGTCTTGCTTATTGTTCCTCGACTCACTTGAACTGATTAAAGTCGTGGCTGCTGTTAATTTCAGCACAATCTCGTTCCCCAGCGGTTCACTGCAAGATGAAACGCGGGGACCCTAGGGGTCTTATTCCCATTGCGATGAAGGGGAATTTTTAGAATGACTTTCATTTGCATGGGCTTGAAACAGCATGATTCTGAAGTCGAGTGTGGAAGACTCAGTAGGGTGGCTTCGGGATTCAAGGTTGAGATGAATGATTTGGAAATACCAAAACACAAGTGTAAACTTATTTCTGTCTTTCTTATTGTTTTGATTGCCATGGAAAAATTCCCAAAGCACTGACACTACGTGTTTTGAATCTCTCCGCAGAGGAATTTAAGCTCGAACTCACCACAGAAGGAATTGAACCGTCCTATCAGACGAAAGTATGATAGATAACATCAGAAAATGTCCAGAAATGTATTAGAGGGATTTGTGAAATCATCAAAGACTCTTATATGGGCAGATTTCTCATTATGTGAGATTATCACTTGTAATGTTTTGCACCTTTTAAAGGCTTTGGGAAAACAAAAGTCAAATAAGTGACCTAACAACTACAAAAGGACTCTTCACGGTCATGCTCTCACTATTAGACTAACTCAAGCGAGTGAAACTTGCTTTTGTTCAAGCTTTAAGTGATCCTGTACCAGAGTTGTTTTATTTGCAGCCGTGCAAACAAGTTTAGTTAAGTTTAGTTACTGATCTGGTCTAAGATACACACTCAGCATCTGAACCGACACGCAAAGTTGGTGCGGAGGGAAAGAATAATATTTTATCTGTGGTTTTAGGAAAACACCTCAGTTGTAGTGATGTTTTAAAGCCTTTCTTTAGTGTGCTCCAGTGAGCCAGACAAGTTCAAGATCAGTGATCCATTTAGCCTGCCTTTGCACACACACCCCAACCTCAAAGCATGGGTAAACATTTTCACAAATGTAGTTTCTTGCAGGAAGTTCAGAAGTGTAATCGCTTCAATAATCGCGACTCCGGCAACAGTCACACATCGTCTTGCATGGAAAGTTGATTTTAAAGTTTTTTTGTAAATAATGGTGGGACTACATGCTTTTTCCCGTCTGTATTATTCCAACGTTTGGGGCAGAATGAACTAGGGATGTGAATTTTTAATTTTTATTTGACATGAGCAGGAGTCTAAAATATATATATTTTTAGCATCAGTGCTATAAAAAAATGATTGACATGGACTATATGTCTGTCCTTCGCAGCCTCATTTTCATTTACTATAAATTAAATATTGCATCCCTAACTGCAGGCCATTTCTGTCACTTTTGAGTGTCCATCCTTATAATAAATTTACATAGAACATGCTGAACGATCAGAGAGTACACCTCTGCAAACGTGACGGTGACCAAATGATGCGTTTCGTCACCTCGTCTTTTGGTTCTAATGGATGTCGAGTTAAATTAGACACGAAATCAAATCAGGTTCACAGGTGACTCTTGACCTTAATTTGCATTAAATTTCATTACATATCCAATATCTCTAATATTGGTTGGGATGGATTCTGCTTTAAAATTGTTATATAGAAGCTACAAAAAGCTTAATAGTATGAAAACTGTCCCTTTTATGTAATGCAAAAAATAATAGTGCAGAAAGTACATGCACTACCTTTTAAAAATGTTAAACTTTCCTTTTAATGTTTAATGATAGTTTTTAATCTATACTCATGAAATCTGAACGTACCATTAACCAATCAATGCTGTATGTGACTGGATGAATATCCACGTTTATTGATCAATACGGACTCAAAAGTGACCCTTCAGCAACAGAACTGGTATAGTATCTGTGTTTTATTCCACTGACCTGGCCTGTAGATCTCAAATTGTGTGTAAATCGTCATGAACTCCTCACAGACTCTGGATAGGGAGAAGTTTTTCCAGTTGGTGCTCTCAGTAGAATTCACTTACAGCAACATTCAACTATTGACCTTTTGAATAGCGATGGTTTTGAAATGATTTTCTGTCATCTCGGCACTGGCCGATAGATCAGTCTGCCCTGGGGAGCGGAAGCGGTGGACATAATTTTGTCCCCATCTTAAACATATACACACACATAATAACAGCTCTGCAGTGTGTGTCACTATTTGTTTACATCCGGAATATGAAGCAGGAAAAGAGTGTGGTCCAGAAAGGGTGGTTCCATGCTCACTATCCCATTACATCAGAGTCTGTTTCTTATAACGAACGACCCAAAGGGCAAGAACTCAGATAAGAGCGCCATCCGCCTGGACCGCCTCCTGCCCGGGTCATCGGAAGATAGCGCTTTTCAAAAGTGATTGAGTGCTTTGTTGTTTTGTGCAATATGATATTGTATGTCTTGTTGTTTTATCCCGTCATGCCCTGCCTTGGTAAATGACTTACAGATATTGCAATTAACCAAAATGACATTTCACTGTTGTGTGCTAAATGGATTTCCTTTAACAGGCCTTGAATTGAATTAAAGACGCTGATGTGAAACCACTTGAACTTCATTTTTAATGAATCATGATATGGCGTTATTTGACTGTGGCACAACAATGAAATGTTTGTAGAGTACTGTGGCATTGATTGCGCAAAGCTTTGGTGGATGACTGTAAAAATATGACACAATTACTCTGTTGCGAAACGAGCTGTCTACTGTCTGCTTATAAGGCACCGTCCGTGACTGATTTGTAATGTAGGAGAATGTATTGTTTAGACCTCAAATATGCGATTTATATAATAAATATAGCGTCTATTTGAAAATTTGTGAGAACAGCTTTATCTCTGCCAGGCCTTTTCCGCTGGCCTTATACATTATAATTTGTTTTGGGTATATCAAACGGGCAATCTTTGGTCTTATTAATCTATTACATGTTCCAGAGGAAATTCATTACTTTATAATTTTATTTTATTTACTTAAATCCTGTACTAACTAGAGTGCTGCTTTTGTACTTCTGACTTAACTGTTTGCTAGTACCTTGGTTTTAAAGTCACAGTTCGGTATGTTTTCGTTACAGCTTTGTTTACTGAACAAACTATGACTCTGTCTTTAAAAAAAAATGCCTGTAAAAAAAATTCTAACCTCCCCAACTCAAATTTTTTTAGTGACCGCCGTCACACCTAAATTTTTCAATTGGCCCAAGTGAAATTCTCTAAATTTAATTTTATCAATTGTTGCAATAGTCTGTTAACATTGGCTCAATGAGAAATAATACGTTGAACCAATCGAAAAATAAAAGTTTACCAAACCATGTTATTGGCCCAATTATATATTTTAAATTGTAGTAGCATTCTTTTTTTTTTTTTTTCTAAAATAAGATTTTTTTTAGAATTTTAAAATTAGTAAAGCAACTTTACTGTATTGTTTATTCCCCGTTGCCCCAAAAGAAAATGAATAATTTTTTTTTAACATCATATATTAAACATACATTTTATTAAATCTACAACAGTATTGTGAAAATACCTTAAAATGGTAAATACATTGAAAGGACATTCTGCACAGTAGACCTAAAAAATCATGCATTTAAATTCAAGATTCTGATACGCAAAGCTGATGAATTGCACATTACATTAACAAAATCACAATTATTTGAAAAAAAAATAATTATCTGTAAAAACATAAAAAAAACCCATAAAATGTAAATAACTGGGGAGTGTACTCACCCAGTGTTTAGAGAAATTTCACTTAAATTTGAGTATTTAGGTACTTTGAGTTCATGAAACTGCAGCTTAACAGTTTAAACATTAAACACCTAAAACATTTACATTTAATCATTTAGCAGACGCTTTTGTCCAAAAGCGGCTTACAATTTAGGACTAAATTAAGCGAGTCATCGTGAAGAGGGAAAAATAACAAGAAGTGCTCAGAATACAAAGTGCAGGCATTGCTCAGAGTAGCATAAGCCAGATAAGGGATGATTAAAGGAAAAGGAAAGAAATGTAAAAAAAAATAAAAAAATGATGAGGATAAGTGCTCATGGAATAGATGAGTTTTCTCAGCTCTCTTTTGAATGTTGTCAGGGATTCTGCAGTCCGGATGAGGGTGGGGGAGATCATTCCACCAGCATGGAACTGTGAATGAGAATGTTCTGGAAAGTGATTTTGTGGCTCTCTGTGATGGAACCACGAGCCGTCGCTCTTTGACCGATCGTAGGCTTCTGGTAGGGATGTAGACTCGTAGGAGCGAGTGAAAGTAGGAGGGAGCTGAGCCTGTGGTAGATCTGTAAGCAAGCATCAGTGCCTTGAACTTGATGCGAGCAGCGAGTGGTAGCCAGTGCAGAGAGATGAACAGAGGAGTGACGTGGGCCCTCTTGGGCTCGTTGAAGACAAGACGAGCTGCAGCATTCTGAATCATTTGTAGAGGTTTAGATGCACATGATGGAAGTCCGGCCAGAAGAGCATTGCAGTAATCAAGCCTAGATAAGACCAGGGTCTGGACGAGAAGTTGTGTTGCATGCTCCGTAAGGCATTTACATTTACAAATATTTGAAAGACTGCAAAAGTCACACACAAAAAAGGAAAACCGGGAAGTACTTCAGGGTTACTTCACTCAGTGTTTAGTGTAATTTCATCTGAATTTTAGTATTCTCAGATTTTTTTTTTGTCATTTGAATGTCCTTTTTGTAATGTATTAGCCTATACTTGTTGGAACTGAGCTATAACGTGGAACTGAAACACCATTATTAAACTCTTTTTGAATGCCCAGGATTTGCAAAAGCCACGGCAAACCCAGAGTTGCTTTTTTTTTCTGATTAACAAATAATGGTGAATTCATGAAATCAGCACCGAGTTAATTGCATCTTGTGTTTCAGGGTGTGAGAACTTAAAGGCTGATGGCTGTAACACTGTGTTCTATATAATGATCTGTTTCCTGCTCTCTGAGATTAATGCTGGGAGGAGAGAATGCAATTAAAATTCCCTACTAATGAAACCTGTTCTTGCTGAATTCAACCGATTTTAATTGGCCTTGCTCATGCAGTGCTGATAAGAAATGTAGATTTTCCTCTCACAAAATAAGCTTGAAATGAAAGCTGCACATTGTCAAGTTGTTAAATGAGTTGATGGATGGATGGATAAGCAGAGAGATAGAACGATAAACTGGAACATAGCAATATATATCCATGTTTATTGAAAAAAGAAGTCCCAGTGCTTACATTAGGTTTGTTTCTGAATGGGAAATGCCATGCACAGCACCGTATGTGTTTACTTTATTCTGTCTCAATGTCTTTATTCATTGCAAAACACTGTAACAATGGTTTAGTCAGCCTTAATTCAAATAAAGGTGAAGTTGTGGTTTGTAATAAAGAGAAATAGCATTAGACTGACTTTACCGGCCCCAGACCAAGGCTGTTTAGTTGGGTTTTATTGCTGTATAATTTCCCTCTTAAACATTGTAGTAATTTTTTTGCTCTGAGCCAGATTTTACATTCTCTTTATTCTAGCCAAGCCATTTACAGAAGAAACCTTTATTTTATTTTACTTTTTCTTGAATACCCCCCTCATATCATGGAGGACCAATTAACTGAATTACATTGTTGTGTGCTTTTTGGATTCCCTTTTACATCCTTAAATTGAATTAAAGAAAAGATGCCATTGTTAAACCACTTATTTAAGTAGTTCATTTTAAATTCATTTCAGCGTGCCTTTATTTGAGTCTCATGCGTGTGTTTTACAGAACATCGGAATAAAAGAGCTCAGTCACTTCACTTCCTTTGTTTACATTTAAACGGAAGACCTCCCGATTGGCTAATTGTCGATTGTGATGTCATATAATCCACAGAATTCCGTGTGATTTGGTAGGATCGGATGCATAAATGACCTCTCTGTGTTCAGCCCGCATCTCCTCTAATCTCTGTTGATTCTGTCGGGAATGAATGAGAGCTCTATTGTTTCTGGCCGCTCCTGTCAGAGCAGTGCAACAGAAATCATCATTGTTTCTGCCACTTTCCTGTAGCTGTCGTCAGAGCTGGCTCTGGATTTCCATAATCCCACTGCTGAATTAATGAACGCCTAATCCATTTCTGCCCCGCACATGAGAGAGAAGGAGACCACTGTGTTTTTTCTTAGCGTTCTTGATGTAGGAGAGCTGACAGTTCCATTGGTAGTCAGTCACTGGGAATATAACGTGGTCTGACCTGACTTATTCCGCTGGGAATCAGCCTTCCAGGCTTTCGTTTAAATTTGTATGATGTTTACATCTGTGAATTCTGCAGGCATCAGAAACATGGATTCCCTGTGTTTAGTGCACATGCAGGGTTTAGGGAATGCCCTGTGGATCCTAGTGAGAGTCTTTCTGCTGCCGGTCTCTGTTTGCAGTGGTTGTTGTGAGACTGAACTTCACGAGACTGAAGTGAAGTAGTGTTGAATGTTTGCACAGCATGATAAACCATGACCTTTCTCTCACACACATACAGATGCACACGGCCATGTTGGCCTGCTTTTATAGCAGCCATAAATGTTTTTGTTGTTGTTGTTGCTGAGCTGTCCGGGCATCTGGTAAGGTGGATTTCTCAAAGCCTGTCAAAAATAATGGATAATTGATAACACATTGATAATAGATCAGCATATTAGAATGATCTCTGAAGGATCATGTGACACTAAAGACTGGAGTAATGGCTGATGAAAATTCAGCTTTGCATCACAGAAATAAATACAAATTTGAAGTACATTAAAATAGAAAACCATTATATTAAATTTTAATAATATTTCGCAAATTTTTTCCGTATTTTTGATCAAATAAATGCAGGCTTGATGAGCATAAGTTACTTCTTTCAAATATTAAAAATAGTAATGTTTCCAAACTTTTGACCAGTACTGCATATCTTGCATAAACTTAGTTATTATTTTTTTTGTTATGCTTATTGTGCACATGCAGTACTAAATCATTATTACATACATTAATAAATAAACAAACAAATATATAAATTACTTATTGTAAAGCTTGTGTTAGGGCTTTCAATCAATTTAAACTTTAAATATATATATAAAGAAAATCATATTTCTACCTTTTGATATTTTGAAAGGCGACCGAAACACGTTTTTGTGAAATTCACACAAATTATATCAGTGTTTTTGCATTAATGTGTGTTTACAGCTTGCTTAAGTAAAGCTAGTTGCATTAGTACTTCGCTATATTCTTATAATCATGAAGTCTAAACCTGTTTAAAAGAGAGAGAATTCTGATCACACATGCAAATTGCTTTCTTAGGATTATCCAGTAAAACTTTCCCTCTCAAGATTTCCCAGTACTTCAGTATGCTTGCAGTAGCTCTCAGGGTTTACTAGAGATGATGCAAATGTGAAATGCAATGAAATCAGCCGAACACCTCGAGCATATAATAAACATGCAGACGAGCTGCTGAAGAATGCTATTACCTCATGTTTCGATTGACTGCGTGCATTAGCATGTGGGGTTGCTTCACTGAACACAGGCTAGATTTCACATCACGCTTTATCAACAAGATCAGATAAAGTTCTGGCAGGATCCGATGGAGGAAGTGTATTTCCAGGATGAAGGAAATATGAACAAAACAAAAACAAACGGCGACTGAAGATAACCCTTTGTCCGCTTTAAGATTCAAAAATCCGGCTGATCGAGGACATAACAACAAATGTTCTGGATTAAATCGTGGCAAAATGATATCCTGATTGCACAAACGGGCCATCAGAAGTTTGTTTTTCTTTGCTTCTCTGTGAAATGCTAAGGGAAAGCATCAATATAATTTTTTTTTTTTTTTTTTTTTTTTTTAAGTGATTGTACTTTCAGCCTGTCAGATTATACAACAGGCAAAAAACCCATTGACTGTATCGAAGGAGTACTGAAGTGGTTAAAAATAAGATATTAGAGGGCAATAATTACGGTCTGACATTTGTGTTGCTATGCTGCGAGCGAATACGTCTGGGTCAGGAGGACCCGTGTAGAGTCGGTTGTACAGGTCTGTTCCCAGGGGAAACAGTCTCCATGCCAACCAGTTGACCACGAGATTACCTCTGAATAATCACAGACCCCAGATCAGATCAGACGAGGCGATGGAGAGGTGTGAGCAAGCAGAGAGAGAGAGAGAGATGATAAAGAGATGCAAAGATGGGGCGTGTTTGTAGAGGCTTGTGTGCACATGCATACGTTGTCCTAGCGTACACCCTTGAGGAACACCTTTTTAAGGACATACGCCAAGGGAAAATGTGAGAACTCCCACACTTAAAGGAACAGCTCGTCTAAAAATGAAAGTTGCCATTATTTATTGATCCTCATGCTTTTCCAAATCATTTTCCTTTCTTTTTCTGTTGTGTTTTTGAAGAAACCAGTGTTACTATTATGTATACACACAAGATCTTGTATTGGCAATGCAAGAGTCCAGCACTCTGTAAAGTCTCCTCCTGCACATCCCAAAGACTTTCAATGAAATTAAGCTCTGGACTCATAAGTGCAAATTCATGTGTGAAAATAATTCTTCAAGCTCCTCCCAACCATTCTTTCACAATTTCAGCCTGACGAATCCTGACTTTGTCATCCTGGAATATGGCCATGATGTGTTTTCCTACATGGTTGTTTAAGAAATGAAAAGCTACACACTCCATCATTTAGGGTTAGAAGAACTGTTGCCAAAAAAATAACATGCTAGAAACATAATAATAATTGCAATAATGATCCAATCATACTTAAATCCAATGTTGTATTTGTTAATATTTGTAATCAGTTTTAATTTTAATTTTAGTTTAAATTGAGTATTTATTTAAAATAAATATTTCTGTATAGCTTTTCAGCAAATAACAAGCAATAATGATGAGACTGAGTAAATTGTTTATTTTTTATTTTAATTTGTCCAGAATATTTTCATTTTTGGTGAACTATTCCTTTAATAGACACTGTTCTCAGTTCTGGTAGTTAATCTTTTTGCTATGGTGAGCTTCAAGGCTGCATTGTCTCGTGTTTTTGGCAGGTTGAATTCACTCCTCTGCTCTCTTCTGGCAGACAACACTTCCAGCTGCACCGGGAAAGACAGCTTTTTTTTTTTATATAAAGAAAAAAAACATTCAAGCAGTTTGTCACAGCACCTTGGTAGTGTTTTTTTTTAAACTGATTTAGACTTGTATAAATGTATATCATTTGCACACAGCTCAAATTTTAATTATTTTAATATGTTCCTTGAGGTTCACTTATAATGTAAAAAAAACAAAAACAAATATATATGCAGTAAAACTATTTTTAACCCTCATTCTGTGGGTTTTTAAGGTGCGGCTCCTTTAAGGCTTGTCAGGGCCACTGTTATGATTGGCTAACGTCATAAACGGTATCAACACCCACTCGCTATTGCACACAATTAAGTGTTTTGAAAACAGTATCCGTCATTTATCATTTATGATCCAATACAGTCGCTGCTTCATCTTTCAACCAAAGATTCTTTGTGAACTCTCCATTACACTGTGCATCCTTTACTAAATAAAAATGCTCCGGACAAACATATAATCCTCCGACGTGATCCGGGACGCCATTATAATAAACCCTCCACTTGTTTCCGACACTGGGATCCTTCTGAAGTCTGCACAGAGACTCAAACTAGCCGTTTAAACTGGATGCGTCAAAACGTCTTTCACTCTTCCATTTGTCCTGTTGTCGACAGACTCAAGTGCGTGGAGTATGTCAGAAACTGAACGCACATCTCTATACTGTATCCGGTGTAGACAGCATCAGTGATTATAATGGTTCTATATTTGCTTTTGACTTAAAGGGATAGTTCACCCAAAAATGAAAATTCTATCATTGTTTACTCACCCTCAAGTTGTTCCAAACCTGTATGAGTTTCTTTGTTCTGCTGAACACAAAGGAAGATATTTGGAAGAATGTTTGTAACCAAACAGATCTCGGTCCCCATTGACTACCATAGTATATTTTTTTCCTACTATGGAAGTCAATGGGGACTGAGATCTGTTGATTACAAACATTCTTCCAAATATCTTCCTTTGTGTTCAGCAGAACAAAGAAACTCATACAGGTTTGGAACAACTTGAGGGTGAGTAAATGATGACAGAATTTTCATTTAAGCGACTTAATGCAAGTGGGCGGGGCCTATGACGCGATGATGAATAACAGTTCATCGATGTCTTGTTCTGGAGGCAGACATATGCAAATGTATTTGGCCGTGTGACGTCACAAATCCAACAATATCAAAACGAGCTGTTTTTGGAGTTTGATTAAATAAATGCTTTTTTTATGACAAGAAAGTTTCTGGATGTTTTAATGGTTCAAAGATCTCTTATATGTCAAAAGATCAAGGCAATTTTGATTTTTATATGTCATGACCCCTTTAAATATTGACATTTTTGGGGGGATGAACTGTTGTTCTAAAACTTTGCATTGTAGCATGTTTTTGTATTTGTGTGTTTCATAAATGCCTTGCAGTAAATCCTCACATGGCCACAATCATAAGGGTCCAGAAATAGCTGCGGCAACCATACAGGTTCCATGTCAAGTCTTTGACATGTGATTATGTGTAAGGCACGGCTAGTATTATCTCTGAGAGCTTTAGATGACTCGCTCTTATTTGAGGGAACCGATATTTGGAGAAGTAAAATGAATTCTAGTCCTTTTTTGTTTTGCATCTTGATTCATTTGTTTTAGCTGCCTGAAAGTTGAATGCATGCGTCTGAGTGTTCAAATTAGACAAGTTTTTTTTTAGTGCAGCTAATTTTATATTATCTTCTATTTGAACACAAATGCTAGCTTGCTCACAGGAAGGGATGTCATAAGTCTCCTTTCCTTCCGTTTTTTGAGCTCGGGGTATTCTGAGTCAGCTTTAAACAATGACTCAGTGTGAAAGATGGTGATCTGAGAAAAGGCTTTCACTCCTCCTGTAAGGGTTGAGAAGGTGTAGGTTGTAGTGTCGAGGACTGTTCTCTAGTTGGCAATTTTAACCCTCACACCTTCTGTTACAAAACCAACTGTAGACAGCCACCTTGTGAATGGTCATAGAACCTCAAGTGACTGATTTGAAACACTCTACTTAAAGTTCACTCACATAAAGCTACAAACACACACATGCTGCGTCCAAAATCAAATACTTCCCTACGGAAAAGTATGCCAAAAGTAAATACAAGTAATCGAAAAACAGTAGGCGAAAAATCCCCAGATGACCTACTGTTTCTGAGATTCTGAAGTGTACATGCAATGCAATACAATACAATGCAACCAAGGTTGTTTTACTTTGCATTGCAAGCGTGCATTTTATGCCATAAATGTGTTTAGGTCGCTCACTAGATTTTGTAAGTTATTATTCTGGGTTTGATTCTTGCAGGCTGCAAATGCTCTACAGGGTTGCACTGTATACAGTTGGTCATTCAGAAATCATGATAAGGAAGTGCACTTAAGAGTGAAATCAGCTTACGGTTTGTGGTTTACAAACAGAAAGTTTTTCTGATGAGGTGTCTGAACAGCAGCTGCGGGTTCCTGCTTTTATCAGGCATCATTTCTTGTTGGTTCCTGTCCCAAAAACAGTTCTTCATTATCTAACGAGGTTCTGCTATTTCTTTTATTTTCCGCACAACTATGCTGGATGTTGTCTGAGAGTCGGCAGCGCGTTGAGAGTCGCAGCGGCTGTTAACGCTCACGTGCTAAATATGTGAAGCTTATTACTAAATGAAGCATACTGCTGAACATTGCTAGTGGCGTGCCGGCTTCACTGTGTGTGTGTGTGTGTGTGTGTGTTTGTAATAACCACAGTCCCCAGGAGATCATGCAGCACTACTCTAAATGCAGCAATTAAAGCATGTGTTTGCTTTTTAAGCATCTTAGTGGCCGTTGGAAGGGGTTTTGAGGTGCCTTTGTGTCTCAGATCTGAGACGGCATCTGAAAATCCACGTGAAAATGTCTCTGCCACCCATTATTCCCTGCTTTCTTTTTAGTCCATCAGTCCTGTTTTTCCTTTTCAAAGACTGACTCAGTTTCCTTTATGCTATTCATTCTATTCATCATTGTTTTCATCGCTGTCAAAACAAGATCAGACTGTGAAGTGGAAGCCTGCAGATCAGGTCTTTCTCTCAAAGAAATGCAATGATGAGAGAAATAAACTGTGTGTGTCCTGCTTATGATGGCGATATGCCAGTAATGGTAAGCATTTTTTTAGTGCTAGTAAAGAAACAGAAAGTGAATTATGGATAGAGAGAGACTGTATGTCACTGAATGCCTCTGTTACGAGTGCTCAGGATTTGCTCTAGTGTCTTAAACTTACTCTCATTATCTTCAACACATCACAATGTTTGATAAATCGACTAGTCGTTCAACAGCCAATTAGTTAATTAGCAGATACTTTATTTACTTTCCTTTACAAATATATATTATGTTTATTATTTACTACATTTACGATAGTTTTGTTCCTTTTATCATGGATAACCTTGAAATATTATTGAGTAAAACAATTTTATTTTACTTCTATTTTGTTTATTTTATTTTATTTTATTTTATTCTATCTATCTATATATATATATATATATATATATATATATAATTTTTTTTTTTTTTATTATATATATATATATATATATATATATATATATATATATGTATATGTGTGTATATATATATATATATATATTTTATTATTCTTTCTTTTTATTTATTTATTTATTTATTTATTTATTTATTTTATTCCGTCCATCCATTAAAAAAAAAAATATATATATATATATATATATATATTTTTTTAAATATATTAGAAAGTATATTATATATTAATAATTATATTATAATATATTTTATATATTTTATATATATTAGAAAGACATTTTTTAATTTTTTTAATTTTTGCATTTGTTTTTGCTCAGCCTGGTTTCCATCGCTGCAATCGTCCTGACAAGTTTTAGTAAATATCATTACTCAAAATAAAAACTGTCACAGTATTATTTTTTTTCTCACATCCACCACCCTCTCTCTATCTTTTTGCAGTGCTATCACGTGTCAAGGTCAAAAGCTTCTGTTTTTAGCTTCTGCTCACCACATCAAAGTTCTGTGTAGTTTGTCAGAATATTAGAAATATTCCTAATACAGTAAACATGTTTCTGAATGAAATCATTGTGTTTTAGTAGCTTAGACAATGAGTTGCAAAGTGCAGTTTGCTACAGCAGTGGTTGGTTACTTACCAGCACGCACATTTCCGTATGCATACTTTCAACAAACGTACTTTTTGCACAGTTGCATATAGTGTATTTCTGGCCAAAGTGTTAAACTTAAGCGTTGCAATTTTGGTACTAGTGACCGCGCAAGCATGCAAAAAACACACAAAAAAACTGTTTAACCACATAACAACACCTTTAACCACATCTAGCATTATGGAAGCAACATTTGCATGGGCAAGAACAATATTTTTTTATTTTGAAACAAAAAATCTCGTTTTTTTTTTTATCATTATTTTGCAACAATATTCATGTGTAGCTTTATCTGGTTGACGGAGCTTTTCATGTCTGCAGAATTCCACGGCATCAGGTTTGTTCTCTAATAACAGCATCTAAATTGTGTTATCCCTCCCCCCTTCCTCACTTGATAACAGTAGATCTTCCACTTAAATTAAGCTCTGAAGAAACCCAGTCAGCAGTAGTGTGTATGTTTTTCGAGTGCAGATAAAACCCTTCAGCTGGAGCGTGTTTGACATGACTGAACACGATTGACTGACAAAGAATCGAGAGTGTTGTGTGGAAGGAAAAGAGAAACCAGAGGTTTGTGTTGGTTTTTTGTGTTTTCCTGTTCTGTGGTTTATGACTAATACAAAAGCATTGTATCACATGCACACGAAAGTAGCATATGTTTATTCTGGTGGCCATATTAACATGTATTCACACTGTCTGTGAGAGTTATAGAAACAGATATGAAGCAATATAAAATAATGGACTGAACTTAAAGTGAATATACTTTAATGAATCCAGATGATTTACGCTTCAGTTTGGGGTTTATATAGCATGTAGATGCAAATGTGGTTTCT
This sequence comes from Rutilus rutilus, assembly GCF_951802725.1. NCBI lineage: Eukaryota > Metazoa > Chordata > Actinopteri > Cypriniformes > Leuciscidae > Rutilus > Rutilus rutilus. The sequence goes on along the minus strand of NC_140224.1, from coordinate 33,888,386 downwards.
ATTCTCAAGTAAATTATATTTTGTGACAGTAAAGTTTTTCATAATTCCTTTATGGTCCACTCATGATAGCTATTTTTAATATTTATAGCTGTCATTAGAGGAAATGCTCAGTGTCGTAACCTAGATATTACTTTATTTTGAATATATATATATATATATATATATATATATATATATATATATATATATATATATATATATATATATATATATATAATAACTTTTTTTTTATTATTTATATGCTGTTATTATAATATTTATTAATAACATGAATGAGCTTTTATTTTGTATTTTCAGTTTTAATTTTAGTTTAAGTTTTAGTAATTTTGTTATGTGCTTTTTATGTGATTTAAAAAAAAAAGTTTAATTTACTTTTATTTAAGTTTGTTTTACTTCAGCTTATTTATGTTTTAAATTTAAGTATAATAATATGTTTTTGAAGTTTTTAGTTTTTCATATAAAATTTCATACAAAATTAACAAAAATGATTTTTAGTATTAGTTAATGATAACAACTGCTGTATTTTGTTCAGAAACATATCAGCATTATCCTAATCGGCTGGGAAATTTTATCCCGAGTCATTGAGCTTGTCAGTAATTGATTGTTGTTATCTATTTGATTTTGATTTTACATCTTACATTGCAGTTTAAACCATGCGTTAGTTTAAAAAATCTGACCAGCTGGTTTCAATTACTCACCAAGCCAATGTTATTTACATTTCATTTTGGCCCCTGTATGTTTGTGAAAAGGAGTGTGAGTGCATTTTTGTTTGTGTGCTTCCCTTCGCAAATGAATCACAGGTGACAGGTGTGTGTGTTCTCTCACAATTTGCCAAGGATATCTATTTTTAGCTTCAGCTAAAATACAAGACTGTGCTCGGCAGAAGGCAAGAGGCAGAGCGCAGGTGATTAATGAGACCCTGTGGTTTTACCTCACACACACACACACACACACACACACACACACACACACACACACACACACACACACACACACACACACACACACACACACACACACACACACACACACACACACACTGCAGCAAAGCCTTGGCAAGCGTTCTGTACTATTAAAGGGACAGTTCACTCATAAATGAAAATGATCATCCTTTTACTCACTCTCATGTCATTCCAAACCTGTATGACGATCATTCTGCCTTTCACACAACATTTTTTTTTTTTTTTTTATTATTATTATTTTTATTATTATTTTATCTTATTTATTTATAATTTAATTTAATTTAATTTAATTTAAATTTTTTTTTTTTTTTTTTATTGTATTTATTTATTTATTTATTTATTTATTTATTTTTCTGGAAAGAACTATTTTATTTTATTTATAAAAAGAATTATTTTATTTTATTGTATTTTTTGTCATTTTATTTTATGGAAGGCTGACCAAAAAGATGGTGAGACTAATGTTAAAAATATATTCACTTTGCCTGAGGTTGTTTACTATCTCTCACAGTGTCAGTTTCTTACAGAAAGTAAATAGGAGCAGCTCATTATTACACCTGTGCTCTTCTCCATCAGAAAGACTGTTTTTGCTCAGCCTGGTTTCCATTGCTGGAGTCGTCCTGACGAGTGTTAGGTTCCTAGTAAATATCAATAATCAAAATAAAACCTGTCACAGTATTTCACAGTATTCAACAGAAAAAAAAAAAGAAAGTCATACAGGTTTGGAATGACATGAGGGGTGAGTTAAGGTTGACTGAATTTAACATTTTTGGGTGAACGATTCCTTAAATCAGAAAACACCCTGGCTTCCAGAACAGATGTGGGATGCTCTCTCAGACTCAGAGATTGGGCCGTAACCAGAGTCCAAAACCCCCGCGCGGCCCGGGCTAGCCCAGGTGCAGTGGACACAATGCAGGCCTTTCTTCCACTGGGGCTGTTTATGTGCAGCACGACCAACCAGCGTCTGAGAGGAAGAAAGCAGAGGAAGAGAGCGATGGCTGGTAAACGAGGGACAGGAAGTGAGCTGAAGGAGAAGTGTTCAGGGACTCTTGAGTGGATTGCAGTATTGACCAGCTATAGATGGATGTGTCTGAAGGCTTTTCAAATCAGTGGTCTACTGACACAGAGACTTTTCTTTGATTGCAGCGATGTTGGGCCAAAACTTTTTGCCAGTGCCAGGTCAACTGAGGAAGTTTAACAGATATTGCACTTTGCAGGTTTGGATTATTCACTTTGCAATTAAAATATTAGTAATAAATATATATATATATAGAAAAAAAAAAACACAAAAACACACATATACATATATATATACACATATATATATATGTGTATATATATATGTATATGTGTGTTTTTGTGTTTTTTTTTTTCAGTCTTCCATAATGAAGTTGCAATTGGACTTTGATTTCTTGATTGTTTTGTTTAGTCTTAAAGGCTTTAGATCCGTGTCTCTTTCCCAGCCATCTTCTCTCTCAGAGATTCAGTGTTGCTGAAGATCGTTTCTCCGTCACATAATATTCACTAATACCCTCATCTACCTCCCGATGGCCGGCAGAATCCCGGCTTTGTCCGTCCTGCTGTCTTCCATCTATGATACATGATCAGAGCACAGCCGTATCATCAACACACGCTGCGGCCCAGAGATGTGCTTTTATAACCTGATATTTCACTGACAGGAAACAGATGCCCACTCACGGACACGGACGCAAACACACACCAGGAAAATAAAACACAGTTGAGTGGAAAGAAAACAGTGATTGGTGCTACACAGAGAGAGAGAGAGAGGATTTTCTATTGGACATTAGCTTATCTTGATTTGTGGTTCAGTGCTTGTTTTTTCAGCTTGGTTTGTGGTAATTTGGTAATCAGATATGCATGTTATTCAAAGTGGGAAATCAGGTTATTAATGATTGAAGCTTTGCCCTCATTTATGCCAGTTAAAATCAGGGCGCTGAATCCAGGCCGTCACTCGTTTCTGTGAGCCAGGAAATGACACGCGATTAGAAGCGATATTTCGAGCGCTCCCAGTAGGGAAGTGATAAAGCACGTGTTGGCATCTTCCTGTCTGATGTACTGGTACTGAAGACACTTTCATTCGCCACAGTGCCTCTTAGTGAAGCTGTTATATATACTGTCCACGGACAATCATTTTGACTCGTGGCTCGGTTTCTACAAGCAAATATCTTGTGTACAGTAATGCACAAACTATATTAAAGGGTTAGTTCACCCAAAAATGAAAACTCTGTCAGTAATCACTCTCCCTCATGTTGTTCCAACCCCCGTAAGACTTTCGTTCATCTTCGGAACACAAATTAAGATATTTTTGATGAAATCTGAGAGCTGGATCACTCCTCCATAGGCTTCTAGGTAATTGATATCTGCCATCCCAGAAAAGTTATTAAAGACATTGTTAAAATAGTCCAAGCGACTACAGTGGCTCAACCTTAAGTCTATCAAGCGACGAGAATACTTTTTGTGCGCAAAAATAATGATTTTATTCAACCATCTCTTCTCTTCCATGTCATTCTCCTAAGCTGTTGACATAGTGTAACAGTGCAGTGCTTCTCAGAACGTAGGCTCACTATTGGCCGACGCTGGTCATGTGTGTGATGCTGGCCAATAGTGAGCCTACGTTCTGACTATTGACTATTTCTGACTACGTTGGACTATTTTAACGATGTCTTTACTAACTTTTCTGGGATGGCAGATATCAATTACCTAGCAGTCTATGGAGGAGTGAGCCAGCTCTCAGATTTCATCAAAAATATCTTAATTTGTGTTCCGAAGATGAACGAAAGTCTTACGGGGATGGAACAACATGAGGAAGAGTGATTACTGACAGAATGTTCATTTTTGGGTGAACTAACCCTTTAAATAGGGCAAGTGTTCTGGAGCGGTTAAAAGCAGAAATGCTTTCCAAACCTTTATGACTTTCCTACATCCGTGGAGCACCTTAGGATTTTTTTAAATAGAATATTTACTGCTTTTTATGCATTCTTTTATGACCATTTTTTATTTTGTTAAACGTTTTTTTGCATTTTATTTATTTATTTATTTATTTAATTAATTAAATCTGAGAGCTGGCTCACTCCTTCATAGGCTTCTATGGGATCAAAACTTGCCGGCCCAGAAAAGTTATTAAAGACATCGTTACAATAGTCCCAGCGACTCCAGTGGCTCAACCATAAGTTTATCAAGCGACGAGAATACTTTTTGTGTGCAAAAAACAAACAAAAATAACGACTTTATTCCACTATTCATTTTCCTCTCAGTGAGTTCACGTAGTGTAACAGCGCAGCGCTTCTGGGTTGTACGTCAGAATGTAGGCTCACTATTGGCCAGCATCACACGCATCACACACATGACCAGCATCGGCCAATAGTGAGCCTACGTTCTGACGTACAACCCAGAAACACTGTGCTGTTATACACTACGTCAACAGCTTAGGAGAATGACATGGAAGAGAAGAGATGGTTGAATAAAGTCGTTATATTTATATTAAGGTTGAGCCACTGTAGTCACTTGGACTATTTTAACAATGTCTTTACTAACTTTTCTGGGCCGGCAGATATCAATTACCATAGCAGCCTGAAGGAGTGAGCCAGCTCTCAGATTTCATCAAAAATATCTTAATTTGTGTTCCGAAGATGAACGAAAGTCTTACGGGGTTGGAACAACATGAGGGTGAGTAATTACTGACAGAGTTTACATTTTTGGGTGAACTAACCCTTTAAATAGGGCAAGTGTTCTGGAGCGGAAATGCTTTCCAAACCTTTATGACTTTCCTACATCTGTGGAGCACCTTAGGATTTTTTTTATCGAATATTCACTACTTTTTTTATGCATTATTTTATTTTATTTTATTTAAATTTTTTATTTTGTTAAATTACATTTTTTTACATTTTATTTATTTTAAAGCCATTTTAAAATAGCCACTACTCCCCATCTGCCTTTGTTTCACAGAAAACCATCTCATTTTGGAAAAGAAAATCTCTTGGAAATTAAAAGCAGAAATGCAGCTTCTATTTCTGCTGAATTCCTCTGTACAAAAATGTGCACTTTGAGCTCTAAAGTGCTGATGAGGGACCAATATTCGAGGTCGAGGAACTTTTAGTTATGCTGGAAATGTTTTTTGCTTTTATCTGTAATGCAACATGTAAGTTCAATTAAAATCATCTAAATATGATATTGATAATATAACATATATGTTGTGAAATCCATCTTATCATGAGGAAATTGGCCTTTATTGTTTTTAAGTTTTAGTCAAATTTTCAAGTGAACTTCTTTTCTTTGTTAGTTGATAAAAGGCAAAAGCTAAATTATCTAATAAATAATTAGTGCATTAACCACCCAAATAGTTGATTTAATAGTTCTAGTAATCATTACATTAGTCGATTATTAATAATAGCTAGTTGAGTTCTGCAAGGGTGGATAAGATTGGATATGATTTTGCACAGACAAGGTTAGTAAGTGATTTTATCATACTAGTCTCAGCATGCAGGGCCGTTTTCAGGGAACAACCAGGAATTGTTGAATTAAAAACATTAATAATTGGTCTTCAGCTCTTGTGAATGTGGGTGAGTCACATAAGGAGCGGCTATTGATAAATCCATCCTGAATCACTGTTAAACCCAAATGCGCATGCGGGTCACGCACATGTGCACATTACATGACTAAACTTTCATTCAAAGAGGCTTTGTTGAGTATTTACAGGACCGTTGCTGTAATCCTGGTAAACTGTAGCTGCTCTTTGCTCGGATAGATTGCATGTTAATGGAGGTTTTAAATATAAACCCTGATCTCCAGTGCTAGAAGACTGTCTACTGGCAGAACAAACGCTGCTAATTAGTGTGATTCTTGCCCAGGGACACACACACACACACACACAGCACTTTTAAAGCACACAGATCCAGATATATATATATATAAGTGAAACTGCCTGTATTTTTCAGCTTTTTCTGACAAACAGCGTTCGTTCAGGGATGTTTAGCGTCTCAGGAGACGCTAAAGGTGATTGGATGAGCAGTGTGGGTCTCAGCAGTATTACACATTCATGAAAATGAAGCGCAAATGGCCTTTGCACATTTAATAGCTGTTCAAATCTTTCTTTTCTGACTGTATAATTTATTAGTAGTGCTTGCTAAGGAAGGAATCACTATTATTATTGCTCATACTTTGCTTTGGGGAGTTGAACAAACCCCTGACCCATCACATGTGGTGCATAACTCGTGTGTCAGGTTGAATTGCGGTGTGCTATTGTTGTTCAGAGCTTTCCTATGTTTGTAGGATATTCACACGGCTCTTTTTTTTTTCATGCAATTTAATGCTATTTTTATTTTATTTTATTTATTTATATATTTATTTATTTATATTTATATTTATATTTATATTTATATTTTTATTTTTATTTTTATTTTTATATATATATATATATATATATATATAATTATAATTATTATTATTATTATACTTTTTTTTTTTTTTTTTGCACTAACATTTGTGGTCTTTTTGTCATTTTTAAAGCTTGTCAGACACTATTTTTTTATCCACATCTCATTTTGGAAAAACATCTCTGAAATTAAAAGCAGAAACGCAGCTTCTATTTTTGCCGACGTACTTGCATTTAATTCCACTCTGCAAAAATGTGCAATCTGAGTTTTGAATGAGGGAATATTTTTCTAGGCCGATGAACTTTGAATGCATTTAATGCATTGTTGTGCCGGGTTTATTCTATAAAACAGATGTGAATGAAGCTGGCTACTGACAGACGATCAGCTCTGTTCGTTCAGGATGCTTCTGTGGTGTGTTCAGCGCTCAGGACGTAAGACCTATTTTGCTGTCATATCCAGAGAAGGAAAGCCTGTTATCATGTAACTGAAGCTGAAATCAGTCTCGCAGGACTCTCGCTGTGGAGAGCCTCAGATGTGACCTGCTGGAGGAGAGCAGGTTTTATTCTCTACTCATCAAGCGAGTTCACGTGCAGGCCATCGCCGTCTGAGATCTGCTGCTTTCATCTGCTCTTTAAAGGTTACACAGACATTTTTCTGCTCGCCAGGGACAACAGAAACACACAGAGAGGCACAGAGACGTGTGATTATTGATGTTCCGCCTCCTACATTTCCATGGAGATTTTTTGGAAGCATTATATTAGTATTGCCTTTTTGAGTCATGATATGAAAGGAAAGATGCTAATGCTGATTAATCGGCCAATAACTGCTCCCACTTACCTGGTTAACAAGGTTAATATTTGTTTTATGTGTTTTTTTTTTTTTTTTTTTTTATGTGTGTGAAATTTGAGTATGTATATATATATATATATATATTCAAAAGCCCTAAATTGCACATATTGGTCAGAGAAATCCATATTTTCTCAGGGGAGCATGCCCCCGAACCCCCCTAACTACCGCACATTTCTGTCAGTTTTGGACTTCCCATTTTTATGTTTAAATTTACATTGTGAAAAACAAGGTTGTGTTACATATTGTGGTCTTCAGCAATTTTTACATAGTATCGTCATCATATCAGTGTAGATGTAGATGGACCAAAATAAAAACATTAAAATAAGTATTAAATAAGTATTGTGATACTTGGTGCCACAGTGACAATCTTGTCCCAAAAAGTATTGCTATACCACGATACTCAATATGTTGTCCCATGGCGAGTCATTTTTCCCTATTGCACCAACACAAAATTTGAGGGTTCCCCCACCTGCCAAATCCCACTTTAACCACTGCATATACATATACATATACTTACACATACATACATACATACACACATATATATACATTTACATATACATATACTTATAAATACATATACATATATATGTGTGTGTGTGTATGTATGTATGTATGTATGTATATACACACAAATTATTAATTACTGATTCTTTAAGCATCAATTGTTTCAGATCAAATGTTGATTATAATGATTTTACAGTGGTAACTATTCTAATCTGGTGGAAACCATGGTTATCATGGTCATTTTGGGCAAATTTTGAAATATAAATGCATGATGCATTATCCTATCATGGTAAAGTTTTTATTTATTTATAATAATTTATTTACCATTGTCATGGTAAAGTTGGCATGGAATTGACTATTGTTTTGTGTTACCTACTTTGATGTATATCTGGTCAATTTAAAGGCACTCTTAATAATGAGATGTGGCCACATCACCCACAATTCCATGCGTCTGACAACAAACTTGGTAATATGGTAACCCCACTCATGCCGGATGCGTAGACTAGATGTTCACCAGCTTGGATTGCACAAGCATGAAAGTCCTGTAGGCCTATATGCAGCTTTTCCCAGGTAGATAAATTGTACTTTGTCACGTCTGTCTGTTCCTCCTCCTCCTCCTCCTCCTCCTCATCATCGTGTCTATCAATTGTCTTTCCTTTTTTCACTCTTTATCCAAACCTTCCTCCCACTCCATTCGATCTCTCCGTCTCATTTAAATTCATGTATGGCATCCTCTGGAGGGGCAGCTGGGATTATATGACACACAGAAGCTATCTCTGCGTTCAGGCTCCGATGTGTGGCGATGCCGAGAGCTGTTTCAATTTTAAAAACGCCATCTGAATCTGATGGACTGACGGCTGCTGAATTTGAATCAAGTCCTGGGTGGTGGCTTAAGTTGGTGAAATATCTGGAGCTATTAAATGTATTCACTCCCACTGCAAACAGCAACAGTGAGCTCCATATAAACGAGGCGTGAAGTCGATTTCCTGTGTAACTTGTGTATTTGAAATGGTTGTGTTTAACAGGACTCGTTCATTACGTTAAGAGGGAATGGCATTAGAGGCACTTGGTATTAGTGATGCTATTGCTCAAACTTCAACAAACACGTACTTCAGCGATTAACTCGTCCTGCATTATTTGTGCTACAGACACGAATGATACCTCTAAACCTAAGTATATTTGTTGAGTGTTGGCTTTTTGGACGATATAATGGGTGAAAAGTATAGACTTCTGTTGAGATTTTTGTAGATGAGTTTGATCTTTGTCTGATGTTATTGAGACAAAGTCTGACATATCTTGTCTGAATACAGGGCATGACTTGAATCAGATTAGCAAATGGGTTGAAATTGAAACCGTGACTCACAAAGTAATGACTAAATGTGTGATTTAGTTCACGACTGAACATGGTTTATTACCATCATTCAGTGTGTTTTCCCTGTGTGTCAAGGCCAGGCACATACATGTGGAAAATCCAAACTTAAGACCCTGTGTTCGTTATCCCCATTATTCTCATTGTGTCAAGATTATTATTACTGTGCATGGCTCTCTGGAATACATGATTCTGATTGGTCAGTCGTGCAATTCTGCAGGCGAATATTTGTATATAATATCTCTAAACTATATAATTGGCCGTTGGTTTGTCCCTGGCAACCAATTTCCTATATAGCTTCTCATATCACTTTGTGGTCTCTTTCTTCAAACATAATATAATTATTTAGCCAGTTTACTGTCAGTGTCCTGGTAGCGGGACACTTGGCATGCTTTTTCGTTGCCTTTTCCCCCTATATCACATATCACACACAACTTGGTTAAACACATGGCTTTCATTTTCTTCTTTAGACTCAAATTATTTTGTAAAATATATAATTTGCATAAAATAAAAAAATATGCAGTTCAGTTTGTTTACTTTACAGTAAACAAAAAAAATAATACACTTTAATTTTTTGAAGTTGCTGTCACTTATTTATGCACATTTATTTATTTTAATATGTGGCCATATAATACATTTATTTATTTGAATATTTAGCCATATAAAGTGCATTATTGCCCCCCCCCCCCTTTTTTTTTCAGGAAGTATTTTTTTCATTCGTTTTCCCCATAGGGATTTTAAAATCGTATTTGTTAAAGAGTTATAAGCCATGGAACAAGTCAAGTCAACGAGGTGAATCATAACAGCAGACACTTGGATTTGAAGCAAAAAAAGTTTTTGAAAAGTCAAACAAAAATACAAAGGTACAAAACCGTGTACTTAATGGCTTAAGTGAGGGAAAGAACTACGATCCCATTAAGCACAATTGAATGTGTGTGTGTGAGTGTGTGTGTATATACAGACCCTTTCCAAAAAATTTGAATATCATGGAAAAGTTTATTTATTTCCATAATTCCATTCAAAACGTTAAACTTCCATAGATTATAGATTCAGGGCCCACAACTTAAACGATTTCAAGTATTTAGTTGTTTATTTGTACATAATTTGGGCTTCCAGCTCATAAAACCCACGAAAACAGGATTTCAAAAAATTAGAATATTACATGAAATCACACAGTATTTACACAGTGATACCATGGTCATTGAACCAGGTTTTGGTTCTTTTGGCAGTGTGGGGAGGTGCAAATCCTGCTGGAAAATGAAGTCAGCATCTCCATAAAGCTTGTCTGCTGAAGGAAGCATGAAGTGCTCTGAAAATGTCCTGGTAGACGGCTGCGTTGACTCTGGATTTAATAAAACACAGTGGACCAAAGTCCTCTTTTCTGATGAGAGCACATTTTGCATCTCATTTGGAAACCAAGGTCCCAGAGTCTGGAGGAAGAATGGAGAGGCACACAATCCAAGATGCTTGAAGTCCAGTGTGAAGTTTCCACAGTCTGTGTTGGTCATCGGCTGGTGTTGGTCCACTGTGCTGTCCACTCAACGCAGCCGTCTACCAGGACATGTCCAGAGCACTTCATGCTTCCTTCATTTTCCAGCAGGATTTGCACCTGCCCACACTGCTAAAATAACCAAAACCTGGTTCAATGACCATGGTATCACTGTGTAATTACTGTGTGATTTCATGTAATATTCAAATTTTTTTTAAATCCTGTTTCGTGGGTTTTATGAGCTGGAAGCCCAAATTATGTACAAATAAACAACTAAATACTTGAAATCGTTTAAGTTGTGGGCCCTGAATCTATAATCTATGGAAGTTTGAATGGAATTATGGAAATAAAGAAACTTATCCATGATATTCACATTTTTTGGAAAGGGTCTATATATATATATATATATATATATATATATATATATATATATATATATATATATATATATATATATATATATATATATATATATATATATATACACACATATATATATATATATATATATATATATATATATATATATATATATATATATATATATATATATATATATATATATATATATACACATATATATATATATATATATATAGACCCTTTCCAAAAATTTTATATATATATATATATATAAACAGGTATTTTGAGAGTGAAGGGACATAAACTCGATTACATCATTCGCAGTGCTTCATGGGAGAGGGTGGAGCTAAAAAACTATTTTTGCGTGTTGCTTATTTCGTCTCTCTGATGGCTGTAATTTTCTGTACAACATCACAGGTAATGCAGTATTTCACCAGGAATTCCACTGTTAAACATGATTATTTAAAAAATAAGCTGAAATAATGCGGGCTGACATCTTAAGCAGAAGCAAATACTATGGATTAACAACCGCATATCATAGCTCACAGTTTGTCTGTCTTTAAAGGTTTGTAAGTTATTGTTAAAATCAATTTCCTTATGGAAAGAATTAGAGTTTTTACTTCCGGAACCCGACTGTTGCAGTCTATAACGAGGGCCTGACTCTGTCAGGGTTTATTGTGCGATAATGACTGGCTTACATAATTACCAGAACAAACATCTAACCTGTGTCTCTGTCTCTCTCGTTCTCCCTCCAGGTATCATTGAGCTCCTGGATATCTGCTGCACCTGTTCACTTTGTGGATCTGTGGAATGGATAGATAGATAGATAGATAGATAGATAGATAGATAGATAGATAGATAGATAGATAGATAGATAGATAGATAGATAGATAGATAGATAGATAGATAGATAGATAGATAGATAGATAGATAGATAGATAGATAGATAGATAGATAGATAGATAGATAGATAGATAGATATCTCAGAGAGAGTATGAGGCAAAGTTTTAAGTCTGAAGGAGCGATGTGACGGTTGGATTCCTCCTACAGCTCGCCGGCTACAATGGACCTCCAAATCATACACTGAAACCTCACTGCTCAAGGTAGGGTCAAAACATTTCCTCAGTAAATACGTCTGGAAAAAGTCTGTCAGGTTTTTGCTGTTGCTGTTGCATGTTATTTTTTTCTCTGAAGTCCAAGATTTGTCAAGGTGTCTTGCGCCAGTTTAAATGACACATTTCCAGTCTCTCACTCACATTTAGTATTAAACAGGCAGTTTTTGCTACTGTACCTTTAAGACTCATCTGTAGAGGGCAGTTTTGCTGAATACAGAATAGATTTTGATGTGAATATGGTTGGACATATGTTAATGAGCTCATGGTTGTGATGTCAATATGCAAGGATTTCTGAGAAAGATGTTTTTGCATTTTCTGGATGAACCGAGGAGGGATTTTTGAGTTGTGAATGTTAGAGTATGTTGACATTTCTCTCATAATGGCCACATTAAGGGAATATCCTGCATTTAATTCAGAAGTAAAAAAATGTTTGTTTAATGTTGTTTACCACAAAACACGATGAGCTTAAATATACCCACCTCCATCTTTTTATGTTCACGCAAACACACTAATGTTTTTAAGATCCATTTACATTCAAATAAGTCAAGCGTAGAAAGTCTGGCCTGTCGGGTTCATTTTCATTTCGTCTTTTCACACGTAATGAAAGCTGCGTGTTCAGCACAGTCACACTCTCTGATCCTCTCAGTCTGCAGGAATATTCAAAGGATTTTTTCCTGTTCTTTTTGTTTTCTCATTGTTCCTGTTATTGCTGCTTCACCGGCACAGCGTTTCTCATTATCAGAGCTGTTACCAAACGCTCCACAGAGGCCTGAAAACATGGAGGTATCCCAGCGGGTTGTGTGCAAACGCGTCTGCGGATAGACCGTGCGCGTGTGTGTGTGTTTGTGAGTCTGTGCATGTGTGTACTAGTGTTCAGGACTTGTTTAAGGAATGTGTGGAAGTGTATGTATCTTATCCAAAGGTTAAGAAGTGTTTCAGACTCGAGCAGGAAACCTGGCTGCACAGGAAAGGAAATAACTAATCAGGCGGCAGATGGAGGACAGCATGTGCTACACACACACACGCGCACACACACACACACACACTAGGGATGGATGACATTTTTCAGCTTTTTGACTATATTTTCTATGTTGATGTTCATACATACAGTTCAAAAGTTTGGGGTTGGTAAAATCTTTTTGAAAGAAGTCTCGTATGCTCACCAAGACTGCAATTTTTTATTTTTTATTCATTAAAATCAATAATTTTATTAAATATTATTACAATTTAAAATAAATGCTTTCTATTTGAATATATTTAAAAATGTAATTTATTCCTGTGATCAAAGCTGAATTTTCAGCATCATTACTCCAGTCTTCAGTCACATGATCCTTCAGAAATCATTATAATATGCTGATTTGCTGCTCTAGAAAAAATATATATTATTATTATTATTATCAATGATGTAAGCAGTGCTTCATATTTTTGTAAAAACACTATATATATATATATATTAGTCTGTTTTTACACTACTTTTTTTTTTTTGATTTAATAGAAAGATAAAAAAATCAGAATTTATTTGAAATTTATATTTTTTGTAACATTATAAATGTCTTTGTCACTTGTGGACACTTTAGTTTCTTCAAAAAAAAATCGTACTGTTGTCAAACTTTTTTGTATATTTGTGTATATTTCTTCTGAAATGGTTTAAATAAATGATTGTTCCCAATTAGATTCAGGAAAAAAAGTCCACATAAAATAGTTTTAAATAATTAAAATAATCATGTTTTCTTAGGTTTTTTTTTATCTTTTCATTACAACAAATAGTTTACACTGATTCAGCTGTTCAGTATTTTTGCTGCAGAATAATACAGTTCATTGGCCAAATAAAAGCACATTAAAATCATCGTGATTATTTACAGAGTTGGCTGATTTTATATTGTCAGCAAAATCACTGCGAATCACCCGTACATTCATGAGCTCTGTACTAACACGTCTACACTCACAAATGCTCATCAGAAACCCTGTTTATGTGGCCCGGTCTGTCCGCTCCAAACGACAAGCGGAAGTGTGTGAAGTGCCGTTCATCTATCAGACTGGAGGTTGTCCTCCTGATTGTTATCATTCATCACACTGTGATATTTACAAGAGCTTTGCTGCTCTCTTCTCTCACAGCATTAACAAAAAGAACATTCATGTCGTTCCAAACCTGAATTGATTTCTTTCCTCTGTAGAAAATGAAAGGAGAGTATCCTGGCTGAATGGGGACCAAAAATGACTAAAAAGCACCATTAAAAATAGTCGGTATGACCGGTGTGCTGTCATCCAAGGCTTATGAAGTCATATGAGAGCTTAATGTGAGGAATGAGCACAAATTTCGACCTTTATTCGCTGCTCTGTTCTTTTGAGTCCACGTACACTCGTACATACCGTTCAAAAGTTTGAGGTCTGTGAGGTTTTTAATGCAGAAGTCTCTTCTGCTCACTGCTCATTTGCTTGATCGAAAATACAGTAAATACAGTCATATTGTGAAATATTATTACAATTTGAAATAAATGTTTTCTATTTGAATATATTTTCAAATGTAATTTATCCCTGTGACGGCAAAGCTGAATTTTCAGCATCATGACTCCAGTCTTCAGTGTCACATGATCCTTCAGAAATCATTCGAATATGATGATTTGCTGCTCAAAATCAGCATTATATCATTTTTGGAGCTTCAATGTCTATTCTTATAATTCTAAGAGCAGCGTAAGCATTCTGTGAATAAGAAGGTTTGGAATGTGGATGAAGTGTTCTATTAACCCGATGATTCCATCCAGACGGCGTTTCAGCATCTTTAATGATGGTGAAAACACTAGAGACGTCTCTCCTCCTCCGTCTGCTCAATCTCTCATCTCTCTCTCTCCGATCGTTTGAGTCTTTTCATTTCCTGCGCCGTCTCGGCTCAGGACCAATCAAAGCTTGGATTGCCCTCCCCTGCTTTCCTGCATGGATTTCATGTCTCATTAATAAAATGCCAGCACACACATACACAAACATGTGCACACACTCTTTCCCTCTCACAATGAACCATCCGATTCATCAGAGCGTGTTATAATGTCACGGCTCCCCTTGGTTTACAACTCTGTCCTGTGTAGTGTCCTCAACGGAGACTGACATTCTTCTAATCCAATCAGTCATGGGTGGGTGGGGCTTATGGTGAGAGCTGGACTCTGATTGGCTGTTTATTTCACTGCAATATCTGTCAGTCAAATGTGGCGTTAAAGGTGAAGTGTGCAGTTTTATGTTATAGATTAACATAACCCTGTGGTATTTGGGATCTAGTTATTCAATTCCATTTGGTGATATTAGTGGTGCAGAAATGACACACTTCACCTTTAATAAACCAACGGCATGATAAGAACGTTTATAAATTAAATTATTTTATTGTACAAAATTCATGAAAAAAATACATCAAATTCTAACTTGCTTTGCAGTGTTATTTTAGTATTATTCACAATCTATTCTATTTTATATTAATATTTGGAATTGGCCTTAATTTTAATTTAAGTGTTATGTGCATTTGTCCTTTTATTGGTTTCTTTTGAAATAGTTATATTTAGCTTTAATTTAATTTTCTATTCATTTTAGTTTTAGTCATTTTAGTACTTCAATTTAAACGTTCATTTCAATTAGTAGCCAAGACAAAACTTTTTAATTTTTTTAATTTTTCATCTAGCCTACTGTTTATACTTTATTTCAGCTTGATATCAATAAATGAAAACTATTTTTAATAGTTTTAATTTTAGTTTGGTGTTGTCAAACAGTGTTGCATTACAATCAATTTCAGATTTATACAATCAAATCCCGGCCTACGTTTTTTTTTTATTATTCTTGTTCAATATCCTGTTTCATTCAGAAATGGTTGCAAATGCAGCTTCATGTTGACTTTAAACTCAAAGAATATTGCGATTCAGTCTCAGATTTTGTTGCAAGTTGTTGCAGCTGTGGGTGTTTTGGGAGGTATGAGTATCTTTACCATGTTTACCTCTTTATTTGCTCTGATGTGTCAGACTGGCACTGTGTTGGCAGTGGCCACGCCCCCTCTGTATGATGCCACCCCTCATGTGACCCGGCCTGCAGAGAGAGAGAGAGAGAGAGAGAGAGAGAGACACTCGGCCTGAAGGGGCTCAGATCAGTGGCCTCTTGTTGTGAGTGTGTGTTTGTGCGGGGATTGTTTATGTGTGTGTGTGTGTGATCAGGACAATAGCGCTCAGTGTAAATCCAGTGCGGCCCAGATTTTTATAGTTCTTTCTCACAAGCCAGTCCGAGCGAAAAACATCCTTATGCAACCTTAATCAACAACATGGCACTGGCAGTCTGCTCCCACACAGCACGGCATGCTGTAGTCTGTCAGGTTGAGAGCCGGGCATCTGGAAACAGTCTCTGAGGAATTCTGCAGGGTGAGAATGATCTGACTGAACCTGCTGTGTTACGTCCAAATAAAAGCTTGAGCATGCTCTGAAAAGCTGGTTGTGATGTGACATGGAATAAACTGTTTATTTTAATAATGTAAGGGCATAAATCATCATACAATACAATGAAAGTAGTTCATATGACTTGTGCTCTATGTTCCAAGTCTTCTGATGCAATACGACAGGCTTGTGATATCACTGTACAGAAGCACTGGGCTCATGAATATTAATTAGCTTGCACTGATGCTGTGTTGTATTCTGTGGTCCCGCTAGCTTATTAATATTCATGAGACAAAATTCACTTTAGTAGTATTTACAAATGTATTGTCTGTGTAAATGCGCATTGTTTTGAATGTTTTAAATAGGTTAGACTTTAAGTTTAAGTATCAAGGCCATTTTATGTTTGCTCAAATATTTGTATATTACATTTCATGAAGTATACATCCAGGATGTCAAAACTGAAATTTCAACAAGAGAAGATTAGAAATAAAACTTACAAAATCATGTAAATCAATTCTCAGCATAATGAATTTCCCAGCATAATACATAATTATGTTTTTATATACACTATATATGTATTTATTTATTTATTTATTTACTTACTTACTTACTTACTTACTTACTTACTTTTTTATTTATTTATTTTTATTTACTTTTTTATTTATTTATTTTTATTTACTTTTTTATTTATTTACTTTTTTATTTATTTTTATTTATTTACTTTTTTATTTATTTTAATATTTATTTACTTTTTTATTTATTTTAATATTTATTTATTTTTTAAACATTTTTACAGGACATGTAAAGTTAGTATGGTACATTTTTCTCACTTAGGTTCCTGAGCAATTTTATTCCAGCCAAATATCAATCTCTTAATAACGTCAAGTTCATCAGTGTAGATTTTACACAAAATGTGCATCACTCAACTAAAGTATAAACCCTAGAATTAATCTGCTAATGTTGATCTGTTCAGGATTAATTTGTGTTTGGGGAACTGGGCTTTCGTTTCATGTGAAATCACAGGTTACCTTGGCTGTGAAGATCAGCTGTTGGATTGTAGAATGTAAAAGCTCAGCTGGCACGGCCTGTGACGTACATCTGTCCTCACACACTCATCTTCAAAGAAACGTATGCCAGATGCACATAAAACTGTAGTTGGGTGTTTAACAGCGTGTCTGTTTGAAATTTACTTGTGGTCATGGAACAGTTAGATATTGTTCCATTTTATTGGCCTGACCAGGTGTTTGCCTCTTTCAGTAAACCGTGGGGTGTTTTACTGGAAAATAAAGTGTTCTGGAAAACTTAATAATGGATGACAGAAATATAAATATATATATGTTTACAACAGTGTACTTTTATATTCATTTATTATACACACTGCAATATTCATTAAAAAACAAGAATAGTCCATTTTGATTACATGGTGACTTTAGTATATTTTTATTTCAGTTGTATTTTTTAGAAATGTTAGTGCTTTAGCTTAACTTACTTTATTTGTAATTTTTTTGCAAGTTTTTCTTCTAATATTCATATTTCACATGATTTCAGCTTCATTTCAATTTACAAAAATGCGTTTTAACAGATTGATTTTTAGTTTTTATTAATGATAACACTTTTTCCTATGTTCTAAAATTGCTGAGCTTAAAGGAACAGGTAAATATCGACTAAATAAGTTCTATAAAGTAATAGAAAAACAATATCTTTGTTGAGTTGTTCATGCCTGAAGCACCATTAGCTCTGGCACAAGATGACTCTTTCGCTCGACCCTTCGGCTTCAGCAGGCTGATTTATTTAGTCAAGATTTGGCAACAAGGTGTAGTTGTATGAGACGGGTCTTTGACAAATGCAATATACTTGTTTAAATCCGCATTACTGCATAACCAGCATTAGCTTCTCGTTCAATCTGCGGATGGCTAGCAGAATTGATTTGCGTGTCAGATTGTGTTTCTCCAGGGAATATTTCAGCAAACACCAGAGTGAAATGAGCCACGAGGAACGTTTCTGGACTAAAAATGCACGTTTTAAACCAGCAGAAATGAAGTTTGTGGTCAATATGTTCGACGTAGAGTCACATTATGATCAAATATACCTGTCCTAAAAATACGAGTTTGGACGTTGGATCCAAGAGTGCATCTCTATATTGATGCATTTTTTCGTGATCATATATGTGTGTGTGTTTCTCACGCAGAGCCCAAGGTCGCAATCTTCGTTTCTCAAACCACATCGGTTGTCACGTTTCCATGGCAACCCTCAGGAATATGATGCGACTGCTGTCTGGCATCATTCGGGTCTCTGTATATCTGATGTGACCTCTCTGTGCAGGCCTGCATTAATGCGCCGAAGGCTATTGGAAGTTGGGTGGAGGGTTAACTTGACGGTCGAGACTCGCTTTGAACGTTTAATGCGGTGCTGTTGTTGTTTGGTGGTCGTTGTGGGTTTGTGTGTTGGGTGAGTCTCTTTCTCTTAAATGGGTCAGTGTGTAAAAACCCACATGGCAGATGGACCATCTCGAGAAAAGATAGAATGAGAAAATGAAAAGGCCTTTGCTCTCTGTTGGTTGAACTCGTTTTAATGGCGTCTCCCAGGGTTGACTTTGCTTTGAGGTTTCTCTGAATTAGACCAAATGTGCCTGGCTTAGTTTCCTACAGATCCGTCCGTCTGATTCACAGAGACAGTATTGTAGCAGGCAGGAGAACAACGCTCAGTAGGTCCAGCAAAGATCAAAATCAATTTAGTAGGTTATTTGGCTGGAAACCTGTCTAGAGTCACATTTCATACAGAAAACAAAAGAAATGAGCAACAAATTATATTTTGCCTAAAGAAAATGAAGCCTGCCATGTGGGTTATATATATAACTACACAAAAAAAAATGTGACTTGTGTCTATGTTCTGTCTTACAGTATGCTGCTTTTTTAAAGTGATATGTTCTTTAACACTTTAACACATATCTTAATGCAAACGAGCTCTTCACGTGTCAGAATTGCTAAGTGAGATGAAATGAGAACGACAGAGTGTAAAAGTCACACTGTCATTCTGTGAAAATCTTGGTCAAATTACATTTACAGATAGAACAGAACGATATGAGGGGAGAAACGTGCCAACATCATCTTTAACAGCAGCGAGCAGCGTTCAGAAGAGACTTTCTGTCAGACCTGCCAGGAATTCGGAAAATGAAAAAACTGTAACGGGGGTTTACGAACGTTGCAATTATTTTCAGGGAAGCGCACGGCTAAAGTAGATCCAGCCAGACTCAGGTAATTCACACACTCTAAATATCTCTGATCTGAATATCTACATCATTTTGGGGTGTGGTAACCGCAGAATAAGTGGAATAATTGACTGTGGGCCGTTGAATTAATGCACACTCGAGGTGCTAATAATTCAACGGGCCGTTGCCAATTGTTCCTGACACATGCTGTTTTTAGAGGAGTTTTTGGTGTTTTTCAGGCTGGGTGAACTGCTTGATGCCTAGATAAACCACCCAAAAACTGATTACTTTTACTGACACTTGCGGTGCAGAAAGTGTTTTTCTGTCGTGGCTGTCGCACGTGTGCTGGCATGTTGTGCATGGCATCGAGTGTTTGAGACGTTTTGTTGTCTTTCCCTCTGCACTTATTTTCGGTGGTATCTCTACTATAAGACAGACACGCGTCACCTGATTATAAGCTGATGTTGACAGTCGAGTGATGTCGTGGGTTGGTAATGCTGTGTTTTGTGTAAGTAGCTCCTGCAATCTGTAAAATTACTGTTTAGTCAACAGTCTACATGGAGAAGGAAGGAGTTTACTATGTTTTACTTCATAAATACTAATAAGCTATGAATCTCACCCCTTTTTTAAATTATTATATATTTAAAGGGGTGGTTGAATATGATTTCACTTTTCTAACTTTAGTTAGTGTGTAATGTTGCTGTTTGAGCATAAACAACATCTGCAAAGTTTACAATTCTCAAAGTTCAAAGCAAAGGGAGATATTTGCTTTTTAAAGAAATTGCTTTTTAAGGACTACAACAAACGGCTGGTAGAGACTACACGACATTCCTCCCGGGTTAGTGACATCACCAACCCTAAAATTTACATAAACTCCGCCCCCGGGAGCGAGATTTATAGATTATCATGACCGAATATTAGGGGTCTAACGATTCATCAACTACATCGATGGATCGATTTATATTCTTAATGATCCAACTACATCGATCTGTGCTCGGCAAGTTATATCGATCTAGACATATATCGATCTAACATCGTTTTAAAAGGTAATGAATCGATTGTATCGATACTATGAAATAACGCATTGGATTTAAGCACGTCAGACTTTATAAGGATGTTTTTTTCTTAGCACTTATAGGCCCGGTTTCACAGACAGGGCTTAGACTAAGCCAGGATTAGACCATAGATCAATTAGGACATTTAAGTCATTTTTATAAACATGCTTAGAAAAAAACATTACCGATGTGCATCTTAAAACTAAAAAGGCACTGATATATTTTTAAGATCAGTCAGTGCAAGTTTATTTCAGTGGAAACAGCTCAGACTTACATTTTAGTCTAGGACTAGTCTTAAGCCCTGTCTGTGAAACCAGGGGTTAATGATAAAGGCATTAAACATTACTCGATTCAGTCTGCCTATCTGTGACGTGATCGCCATGCGTGACGCGCCAGCAGCAGCGCGAAGACAAGCAGCGTAAAGTCTCTCACCTCAGAAAAACGGACTTCCCTGTCCTCTCAGCCGCTATACTGCAGTAGCGCGCACTCTTCAATTGCACGCGCAAATGCAGCGGTGCGCGCTGCAGGCTTATATCGTTTCACTAGCCTATATATATAAAGCACAACATAAACTACAAGCATGCAACGTCGTTACGTTTTAAATTAGAAAAAAACGTGTTGTCCAGATTCAGTATCTGCAGTCAGATGATGTTGTCAGGCTATATGTCCGTGTCATTATTCTATCATTATTTTCATAACTTGTTACGAAATAAAGTCTCTCACCTCAGAAAAATGAAATCTCATGTCCTGTCATCGTTATACTGTGCTCGTAGCGTGCACTTTTTAATTGCACGCGCATAATTAATTGATACCTGATTCCCTTTCAAGAATTTTTGGCTAAAAAGTCACTGAATCGATTTCAAGTCACTGAATCGTATCGAATCGTATCGTTCTAAATGAACCAATATCGTCCTTGAATCGTATCGACAACCACGAATCGCGATACGAATCGAATCGTTGTTAAAACGAATCATTACACCCCTACCGAATATGATAATCAATGACTACTAGAAGATAACTACACATAAGCTACATAAATTCATCAACTAACCATTCAGAAATGTCCTGTTGCATTCTACATGTTGTCACTTCTTCTTGAGTCTCTCCATCTTTGTCTGAATCCGGTTTGAACATAAAAGGCTAAAAGTGTTTGAAATTTTCAGTGCAAGTCTGTGTGAGGTAAAAGGACACAAGCTGTTGAAGCTCCGCCCCCTGTGCCAGTAGCAGCAGCTCATTTGCATTTAAAGGAACAGACACACAAAACGGTGCGTTTTTGCTCACCCTCAAAAAGTGACAATTTTAACATGCTATATAAAAATATCTGTGTGGTATTTTGAGCTAAAACTTCACATACACACTCTGGGGACATCAGAGACTTATTTTACATCTTGTGAAAAGGGTATTATACCATTTACTGTGTGATGTAAATTTTTTATGCTTATTACATTATTGAAATATTATTATTGGCAAATTCTGTTGGAAGCAAGTTTCTCCCTACATTTTCCGTTATGAGGGCTTAATTATTTCCTAGTAGAAATCAAGTCCAGATCAGATTCAGTTTAGATGCAAGACGGCTCAGTAGGTTTTGAAGCATATCTATACTCTACATATATACATTAGTTTCAGATGCATTGATAATTTGGTCAGACACATTCAACCCAAGTACGTTTACACTTCATACACAAGCATACACACATACTTTCGTTCTTCTTGCTTTTGCTGATTGCATAAGGAAATGACACGTCTGTGCGAACACAGGAGCGTTCCTCATTTATAGACCGAGTGGTCGCTTGGAGTTTACGTGTGGGCTGAAAACCCCCGCGACAGAGCGTCATTAATTCATGGTTAGCAGCTTAGAGACAAACACACAAACAGAGATGGTCTCACTTACCATTTAAATCAGCGAGTGCATCCAGGGACGTTTCCGGCACATGTTGGGGACGGGTTAAGGCCTCACCCAAGGCTATCTGCAAATGTCTTTCGTATAAAAGGAGCCTGTCTGCTAGCTTTACCCCATGACCTATTTACAGTAATGACTCTAAGAAGTGCCCTATATGCTGAGGGCATAGACAGCAGAACGCTCCTGACCATAGCAAACTCGTCACATGTTCTCTGAAGGAGGTAAGTGTGGGACGCAGGGATGGAGGAAGGAGACAGGCGAGGCGAGGCGAGGCGGGAGAAGAGGTTTCAATGTAATTATGTAAAGGTAAAAATTAGCATTAGTGTTGAGTTTGTTTAAACACTCGGAATAAAATTAAAATTCTGTCATCGTTTACTTTATGCACAATATATTGGCATCATATAGGTTATTAGGTGACATAAGTTTTTATTTTAATTCATCAAAACTAAATATTTAATTGTGCATGCTTATTTTCTCTATTTTTAGGGGATTTAGATTACCTTTACCATTATCTGTGTTGTGTATAATCTAAATGTAATCTTCATAAAAAATGTTTTTAAAAAATGTGTATTCAATACACTACCGGGTTTTAATTTTTTTTAAACCCGTAAAAAAAAAAAAAAAAAAAGGCTTTGTTTTTAAAAGAAGAACATACATTTTCTTTTTCAATTTTAATATATTTTAAAATGTAATTTATTCTTATGATCAAAGCTGAATTTTCAGCATCATTACTCCAGTCTTCAGTGTCACATGATCCTTCAGAAATCACTCTAATATTCTGATTTGCTGCTTAAGACACATTTCTGATTATTAACAAAATTTGAAAATAGTTGTGCAGCTTAATATTTTTGTGGAACCTGTGATACTTTTTTTTTTCAGGACTCTTTGATGAATATAAAGTAATTTTTTGTAACAATAAAAAAAATATATACTGTCACTTTTG
This sequence comes from Rutilus rutilus, assembly GCF_951802725.1. Lineage (NCBI taxonomy): Eukaryota > Metazoa > Chordata > Actinopteri > Cypriniformes > Leuciscidae > Rutilus > Rutilus rutilus. The sequence continues at coordinate 33,864,839 of NC_140224.1, read as the reverse complement.
ATTTATTAATGCATCTTTGCTGAATAAAAATGCTAGTTTCTTTCTATTTCTAAAAATAGAGTAATGACTTACATTTCATTATATTTCTGACACAAAATTATGACTTAAGAAGCCTTAGACTATGGCACACACATCATATGGATTAATTTTATGATATATTTATGTTGTTTTTGTGTTAGTTTGTCTCCATTCACTGTCATTGTGAAAAAGAGACAATCATACAATTCCTGGTTTGGAACATCATGTGGGTGAGTAAACGATTTTTGAAACGGGACTTTGGAGAAGCTCCACACAGTCTATTAACACTCTGGAGTCTGAGAGACACAGATTTGTCAGACCCATTTGCCTGCAGTAAAGTGTGGCTACACAAGATTTATGTGTGTCACTGATTTGCCCCACTTACTTTAACAGTTTCCCACTGTGTCCTAGCAAAAACACAGCAGTGTGTGTGTGTGTGTGTGTGTTTGTGTGTGTGTGTGCACTGAACAGGAAACCTTGTCCCCACTGTGCCCTTGAACAATACCTCTTACCCCATGCATCTCCACAGAGACGTACTGAAGTCCCTCTGGATAAAAAGCATATGCAATTGCAAGATTCTGTGCATTTGCATGCATTCACTCGGATGCAGTCTAAATGTATGCAATGGAATATAAATATATTCATGCTTACCTGTGCAGTTGTTTGCCTGGGCTTGGCTATCAGCCCTATATACCGCATGAAACGGGGAGGGTCATTTCTTCTCATTATAATTCTGCCATCAGTCTTTGTGCCACTGCAGGCAGCTCTCAGCTCTTTATTAAGTGCTGTGGGACAGTGTATCGACTCAAACGCTCCGGACTCCGGTGTGCTCCGGGATACTGTCGAAAAATGCAGCATTTGATCACGGTTTATCACAGCGGCTAATGCAGAAAGCACTTTATTTCACTCCCGGCTGATGAATGATGCAGTCTGTGAGGTTACCAGGGAGAAAGTCTGGTGTACGCTGATAATGCAACAAGAAGTAGTTGAGAAAAAATGTCCATGAACTTTTTCATTATCAGGATTTTCGATAAAGTATGTGTATGCATAACGGAAAGTGTATATTTTGGGTGATGTAACGCTCCAATATTTATTTATTTTACTTAAAAAAGTTTTCTTAAATTTATAATAACCTTTATAAGCTGCTTTTTTTTGCAGTTCACAGTTCTGTGGTGTGACAGACAGTTTGTTATGGTGTTTTGTGTCTGGTTTTAGAGGGAACTTTTCAGGTAGTCAGACTGGGAGACTACATCTGGTTTATCTTTTATCATCTGGATTTAATATATTATACACTGCTGTTTAAAAGTTTGGACTAGAAATGAAATATACAGAAATTAATAATAAAAAATAATAAATAAAATATTATAAATAATGAATACATTAATTTATTAATTTTATAATAATTATTAATGCATAATAATCAATAGTAATCAATAATTAATTAAGTAATAAAACATATATATAGAGAAATTGATCACTTTTACAGAAAGAATGGCTTAAATAGATCAAAAGTGACTATAAAAACATATAATGTTACAAAAGATTTGCTGTTCTTTTGAACTTTCTATTCATCAAAGAATCCTGAAAAGAAATACATCATGGTTTCCACAAAATTATTAACCAGTACAGCTATTTTCAATTCATTGATAGTAATCAGAAATGTTTCTTGAGCAGCCAATCATCAGAAGGATCATGTGACACTGACGACTGGGGTAATGATGCTGAAAAGGAATAAATTACATTTTAAAGTATACTCAAATAGAAAACAGTTCTTTTAAATTATAATAATATTACACAATATTACTGTTTTACTGTATATTTGATCAAATAAATGCAACCATGGTGAGCATAAGAGACTTCTTTTAAAAACATTTAAAACAGTGTATCTTTGGCATAACCTGCACTAGTGAATAATGCACGATAAGACCAGGAATGAGTGTTGAAGTCAATGTAAAATCAGCATGTTAATTTTTTTTTTTAAGTACAGATACAGTACTCCTTGTACTTTGTATTCAAATGTATAATCATGGAATGCAATAATTGTCTGAAATAGTTGTAGATTGATTCGGCTTGAACTTCACATGAACTACCCTACTTTTTGCTGATAGTTTGGCAGTCTTGGAGTTTGAACACCTCCAGGATTCTCTCTAATGTTGAGTGGTTTGCGTTGCAGGGCCGCAGGGATTCGTCTGTAACCGGTGTCTGTTATATATGCATTGTGCTGGTTTAGTGAATTAGCAGCAGCACCCACTTCATTTTCTCAATGAGGAGCATCAGCGTCTGTGCGTGGGTGTTTTGTGGAGTATCTTATCTCTCTCGAGCAGCGCTGATAGCAGAACTGAGACTGAATCAATTCTTGTGGCTTTGCCCAGAAGTAGCCCACGACATCTGGCCTCCAGATAGAGAAGATAGAGGCCGGCCTACATCCACAAGCACACACTAACACTCTCTCTCTCTCTCTGGCTTACTCTGCTCATCTGTGCATTTACTAGTCTTTCAAGCTTTTGGGTTAGGGATTTAAAATATACCCCTAACCAAAAGTATGATGCATATTTGATCATGTACTGTTTGAGTAATGAGTGAGAGCAAATTATGAGGAGAGACTCAGTCTTGTCCTCTTCTGCCACTGCTAAATGTGTCAATCGTGTGATATGCAGATTAAGGGAAACGGCAGACACCACTGATGGGGAACAGGAGATAATCTGCTTCCCCCCAAAAAAATACCCTTTCAGATTTAATAATGAACAGATTATGAGCCCTTTAACACCTCTAAATTCAGATTCTAGAATTGTAAATTCTAGATTAATTCAGATAAGGATCTTATTTTTAACCCGCTTGATAGCACATTTTGTATGGCACATGTGCACCTAAAATCCCCCCAAAACTAAATAATGATGTGTAATCTACGAGAAAGTGAAGTTTAAGAGTTTAAATGTCAGATGCTCTCAGATTTAAAGTGTTCGTACTGGAACTGTATTTAAATGACTCTGGTGACATCTAGTGGAAAAGTAGGGAAACATTTTTGTCTGTGTCCGGTAACACAGTGCTGGATGTCTCTCTGCTCTGTTGTTTTTGAATAGAGTCTCATATAAATCAGGAAATTATCGGAATATTTCTAAATAATTTACTGATATGCTCTCTTCTTCTCTTGCAGACACAATGGTCCTTGTTTTTTTCGTAACAGAAGCGCCACAAGACACATCCAATTCAACAGAGACCAATGGCTTTGGTAAGTGCTCATCATTCATAGTTGATAATAATAATAATAATAATAATAATAATAATAAAATGAGATACTGTTTTTTTTCTCTCCAAATTCTTCCAATTCTGAATGCAGAGTATCACATTTATCATACGCACAAAATACTTTATTTAGCAATTTAGTGAAGATAAATTCCTAAATAAAGAAATAATACCTTTAGAATGTCTTATATAGGCTGTATCTTGTATTATTTTGAAATCAGATGATCCATCCATCCATCATTGTTTTATTGTCTGTCGTACTTTTGTCACTGGCTTGATGTGTGAAAACAGGATCCTGTGATACAGCTGTTTCACTCAAGGTGGCGCTAGATGATGTCACCTTATTCACACACACTGGAAAAAAAGTTGCTGTCTTAAATTCGGTACAATCAACTTAGATGTTTAAGTCATTTCAACTTGAATTATATTTACTGACTTAAAAAATGGGTTGAAACTTGCACTGTAATTTTTTTTTGCTGCAATCAACTTGGATGTTTAAGTCACTTCAACTTAAATTACATTAAACTGACTTAAAAAATGAGTTGAATCTTGTATTACTAGTAAAAAAAAAGTTAAAGCAATGTAAAAACATATGTTTTCATAACTTATTGATCATATCATTTTTTAAAGTGTGTATAACTTAAAAAAAGTTGAAAATTGCTTAACTTATTTTGATGAGTTAAAGCAATGTAAGAACATATTGTCATAACTTATTGATCATATGTTTTTTACAGTGCATAAAAACATTTAACAAATTTGAAAGGCGGCTCTTGCAAATTAAAAGTTTCTTTTTTTTCTGCAAATTCATGTCAAATTTGTTCTTGCAGCTCAAAAAAAGGTTCCATATCGAACCTTTTTTTAATATAATAATGCCCAGAATGCATTGTTTTCTACAGTACATTACAGTTTTAATAAAAAAACACAATGTAACTGTCAGAATTATTATTATTACTATTATTTACTGCATATCTAATTTTATTTATTGAAGCCATTTTAAATTTGAGACATTTTCAGACCTTTTTTTTATTTATTTTTATTGAAACCTCTATAAAATGATGACAAAATGTAGACATTTCTCACAAATACCTGAACAACTGTTGTAAACTCACCGATACCGATTGAATCAATACTGTAACAAATGTTGTTGTTGTATAACATTTTAGCAGCGAGATGAAATTTGAATCCTCCCTGGTCGCTGTCAGTGTTTAAGCATTACGTAAGCATCAGTGTGTATTAGTGTTAAATCTGCGGTGGATCACGCAGACTGCTGCAGTAAAGTGCTGATCGCAGGATTTAGCGGGTGATTCTTGTCAAACCTGCTGTTAAATGAATGAGCGATGCTTATCCCCGCAGTCAAAACAGCTCCAGCCTCTCTATTAAATCACTAATAATGCCTTAGCTTGACTGGCTGCCATACCTCACTTAAACACTAAGTGTGTCTGTTCCGGCTCCAGCGGCTCTGTTCGCGGGCCAGTTTCCTGTTCTTTTGTTCACTGTGGGTTTGACTGCCTCTCCTTCTTCCTTTAGAGGACTCGTTCAGCACACACATCCTGCCCATACTGCTGGGGCTGTCCGTCTTGCTGCTTTTTCTAGGGTTGCTGACCTGGTTTTGCCACAGGTATGGCACACAACACAACCGCCGTGAGTTAAAAACTGTGAGTCTGTCATGCTCACAAGCTCCGCCCCTTTCTGATAAAGGGCAGGGACAGGAACTGAGGCATGCTGTCACACACACACACACACACACACACACACACACACATTTATTCATACATTGAAGTAAAGCCACAGATTTTCACATGGTTCTAGCAGTAAGAGAGTGTGTTGTGTAGCGTGTTGTCCGTGGAGAAACAGCACCTCTGATGAAAAAGAGCTCGAGTTTTCGTTGGTGAGACAAACTTGAAGACTTAGGATTGTGATGTGTATCGTCTTCACCTGATATGTTTAACCCTCCTTTTCTTTTCTTTTTTGTCTTTCAGGTTGAAAAACCAGAGGAAAGCTGTCATCACAGCCGTCGACAAGAAAGTACCGAATGGCATCCTGGAAGAGCAAGGTACACGGTTTCTTTATCTCTGAGTCTATCGGTCAGCTGTTAAAGATTGGCTAAAAGTAACCGGTTGGTTTTGAACGTCCTGTTGTAAAGTGAGACGTCTTGGCGAGTTTCACTTTATCAAATGTGCTGTATACGGCTTCCTGTTGCCTCAAGATGTAATGTGCCTCTTGAAGAGAGCAGGACGTGAGCGTGTTCGTGTGCTAAACGTGTTATTCTATCCAGAACGACTAAAAAGTTCACTTTGGCTGTGGATTATAGATCATATTATGCTGATTTTTGAGGAATGTTGTCATCTGCATCCACAATGATTACAATGAAACACCAAACCATTGATATAATTTTTTTTTTTTTTTAAGATGACATTATTTCACAATTTTTTTTACTAAATCGGAACTATTTTAATAACGGATTTAAAAGTTTTAATAAAAATTTGACTTTTTAAACTCAACTTTCAGGCATGACTTTGTCAGCCAACAGTACTACTTTTTCTTTTGTAGTTTAATATTAGTGATCAAATACGTACACTATGAATCTTTAAACGTTGTTAGCTTTGGCTAAACTCTGTGTATTGAATTATTGGTTATACTTTATCTCACAGTGGCGTTGTTACATGTAGTTACTAAGTAATAACTATAAATTACACGCAACTAACCCTTAACCGAACCCTAATCCTAACCCAATAGTGAGTACATGTAGGTAATTAATATTACTCAGTATAATTACTCTGTAACAGAGACACCTTAAAATAATGTGTAACCAAATGATGTATCGTTTTGTGTCATGGTTACAGCGATGTACGTGGAAACATGATGCTGTTTGTGGTTCCATTATCAATATTTCCTCAAAAATATTCAAACATGACTAAAACTATGTGAAAGAGGAAGAAGGTTCTTTTTTAAACATATGTTCCTGTTTGCTTTTATTAGAGTTTGCATGTTTGACACAAAAGCTGTGGCTCATGGTTAGCCGTAGGAAAGTTAAATCACAAAAGCGGTCTCTACAAGACTAGACTGTGTTTCTTAGACAGCAATCAATGAGATTAGCCTTGGATTTAGTCTCCAGAATCTCAGATTGTTCTCTCCTCACAGTCTCCTCTAGATGTTCAGAAGGGACTCAGGTTTGCTCTTACAGGGTCAGATTGTCGCCACAGATTGTGTGTCTTGTCGGAGGTCTCGCAGATTTATGTGATAGGCTTCCTCTGCACTCTTTCTCAGATTATCCTGACGGAAATCTCTCTCAAGGAATACTCCGTAAACCAAGGTGCAGGAAAAGTTGACTGTGTTCAATCCAGTTGGCATATTAAAGGGATAGTTCACTTTGAAATTAAATTTTGGTATGTTTTAGCTTACCTCAAGGGCATCCAAGATGTAGGTGTCTTTTTTTCCCGCAGTAGTTTCAATTGTGATATTTTTAGGTCAAACCGTTCTTGTCTGTCAGTCATTTAATGCAGGTCTATGGTCACTGTCTCAAAGAGCATGCACAGAGTCCAAATTAAAACAATTCCCCGTCATCCAAATTAAACAATTCCCCATTGTAAGTACACATTGATGGCAAGACACGAAAACGAACAGTATTTATATCGTTTTTACCTCTTATACACAGCCACGTCCAAGTGATCTGATCTGACGTGTATGCAGACTGGTGCATAGATACACTAGATGTCACCTTAAAGACATTCGTTCCAATGAACTGCTGTAGACAAGGCGACATCTAGTGTATATATCTATGCACCAGTCTGCGTACACGTCAGACAATTGTTTAATTTGGACGACGGGGAATTGTTTTAATTTGGACTCTGTGCATGCTCTTTGAGACAGTGACCATAGACCTGCATTATATGACTGACAGACAAGAACGGTTTGACCTAAAAATATCACAATTGAAACTACTGCGGAAACAAAGACACCTACATCTTGGATGCCCTTGAGGTAAGCTAAAACATATCAAAAATTAATTTCAAAGTGAACTATCCCTTTAACATTTCAATCTGAGAGATTGTTTCAGTGTTCAGGGGTGAACGTCACACCTGTGTAAAGGAAGCGGTTTACCAACTTTCTCCAGCTCTCTGCGCCACACACACTCTGTGTGTTTGTCTCTTTGATGTACACTACCGTTCAACGGTTGGAAATAAAAAAATGCAGTAAAAACGGAAATAATGTGAAATATTTTCACAATTGAAAATAACGGTTTACTTTTTGAATATGTGTTCAAATTTCATTTATTTATGTGATCAAAGCTGAATTTTCAGCATTCTTCAGTGTCACATGATCCTTCAGAAATCATTCTAATATGCTGATTTGCTGCTCGAGAAATATTTTTGATTATTATCAGTGTCGCTTATATTTTTGTGGAAATCGTGATACTTTCTTTAGGGTTCTTTGATAAATATAAGAAAGTACTTATTTGAAATAGAAATCTTTTGTGACATTATACATTTCATCACTGTCACTTTTGATAGATTTAATGCATCTTTACTGAATAAAAGTATTAATACCTATAAAAATAAAATAAAAAAAAATTCTGACCCAAAACATTTAAACGGTAGTGTTTAAGTCTGCAAACATGCTCTTTTTTTATGCAGAAAAACACTTACTATTGCTCGCACTTACAATTATGTTACTTGAAACCCGAACCAGAGACCAGAAAATAATAGAGTCCGGTGAACTCTTTTGATTTTGAGTCAGTTGAAAACCACCAAGAGCTCCATTGCAACACCTTAGATGGTTTCACCATTATTTATTTATTTATTAATAAAAGTCTAAACGCTAATGTACACCTGAGTAACACCAGTCATTGTGTGTGTTTGTATGTGTGTTGTATAGAGGAATATATAGATATGGATGATGATGATGATGATGATGATGATGAGGATAAGGATGATGATGATGATGAGGATCATCTTGGCTGGCCGTCAGAAGGTCAGGTATATGTTGTGTCTCATGAACAGGCATGGACGTCTAAACTAATATCTCACCCTCTCTAACCTCTAAACCAATGGTTGTGGGTTTCTTTTGGTGCTACAAGGGTCACTTGCATTTATGGAGCATATGTGCATAATATGCTGCTTTAAATATGCCTGTTTCTTTTACAAAGGCATGCTGATAGCTTTCCTGAAAAATAGAATTATGGTGTTAAGGCCGGTTCACAGAACGTGTTTTTCCTGTTAAAAATGGTCATTGGAGCAAAAAAAAAAAAGAAAGAAAAAAGAGAAGTGGTGTGGTTTTTAATAGTTTAATTTCTTGTAACTTGAGCGCCGAGTTTTTAGAATGACGTGTCCTGTGCAAGATGCTGCAGAAAACGTGAGACGCGTGCACATCGGCTAAAGACGTCCGTCTAGCGTGTGTTTGCTTTGAAAAACAATGGAAAAGTAGTGCAGTGGAATGGAAAACGCGTTCTGTGTGAACGGCCCCTTAGCATGTTTTCCTGGGTGACAAAACTGTTTGACATGATATTCTTTAAATAAAAAAGTATTTTAACCATGTCCTGTTATATGTTTAGGTGGGACAATTTTGTGGAGTCTAAATTATAGAATTTAAAAATAGAGATCTAAACGTAGAGAATTTTTACTGGCAGTCTACCCTAACATCAAACCCAATCACGATTGATGATACACACACACACACACACACACACACACACACACACACACACACACACACACACACACACACACCAATGATGAAAGACAGCATAAAAAAAGGTCAGGAAATGTGCTGTCCTGAAATAGCAATCAAAGAGTCACTTTCAGATACAATAAAGCAAGATATTTATTTTTGCACTAATAGGTATACAAACAGTGGACCGCCACCTGTCAATCAACTTGCATGTGTGTGTGTCAGTTGGTGAGGTGATTGTATTTTTTGCACATATCGTTTAAACCGTGAATTAAATGTCTATTGAATTCACATCAAATGTTGCATCTCCTAAAGATTGATTACTTTTCAAGTGATTGTCTTTAACACTCATTTACCGTGTTCCTCCACAGAGCAACAGACGGTGGTCTTACTTCCAAGATCCCCTTCCACATCCAAAACTTATTTCCCCATCCCAGTAGACAACTTGGAAGAAGAGTATCGGATACGCTCGGCCGATGATGGGAAGCTCTTCCGGGAAGAGTATAATGTGAGTTTTTTCTGTATGCATGCAAAGATTGTATTTTAAAAGAATATTGAACATGGTGGTTAGAGATAAAAAATACAATAATATTGACAAGAAAAACACTCATGACTTTAGTAGCTTTAATAAGCCCTTCAAAATCAAATATGAACACATTTATGCCTAATATATATATATATATATTCAATGCAGTGAAGACAATCCTAGTTATTCATTTGAGAAAACATTGAAGCAAAGTGCCTTTTAATTATATGTAATATTTGATTTAATATTTATTCATTTTTGTCTATTAGTACGTTTTGCAGCATATTAATTTAGCAGTGGTATCGAAATTGTACACACATTTAGTCAGAAAACAGCCTATAAAGGCCTGAATCTCAACAGCATCAATCAGTTTTAATATATTATTTAATAATGATGCAGTGAAGACAATGCTAGTTATTTAATTGAGAAATCATTGAAAACTGAATGTCATTTAATATTTCATTTAATATTTATTCTTTTATTATAATAGTATGTTTCTGAGCATTTTAGTTTTTTAGATTTGTGAAATTTTATTTTATTGATAATTCAGTATCAATTATTTCAACACCAATCGTGGCGATCTGAAAATTGCAAAAATAAATACAAAACTAGACCCCGTCTGCAAGTGCTGCAGCTCATTATTGTTGTTTACACTGATTACATCACTCATGTTGCTGCAAGTTCAGCATTGGTGTTTGTGTGTGTTTAGTGGCAGCACTCGGTGGAGAGATTGTTATTTCGCTTGTGGCTCGTAAAGAAGCTGATGGTGCATTATGGTGCTGTTATTAACAGAAACACTCCAGTGCATTCATGTGGATCAGCAAATATCCTTCCACATTTGCTGATGGCTCAACTGCTCTCATTTCCCACTGAGAATTACTGGAATTAAGACGTTCAGGAGTCACCAGGCATTGACTCATTCGAGAATGTCCCTCACTCCTGCTTTTAGACGCATGATTCAAGATTCACTCCTCTCACAGGCCCATGATTCAGCAACGCACTGAATGAACCATGTGAATTTTCTGTCCCATGGAAACGATGTTTATGCTCAACAATCTTAATGGCCACTTAAACCATTTAAGTCGGAATGGAAGTGGCTCTGCTGGCCGAACAATGGCGTATACATACAGGAACAAAGCGTCAGTAATATCATTCATTTTCAGCAATAACAAAATGACAAGTTTGGTGGGAATTTGAACAGCGTGATCAGGTTAACTCAAATGCACAATTCTGTAAGAATGAATGTGTTAGGTAACAATTCAAGTGCAATTTAGTTAAATGAAATCAAGTAATTTTTTTTTTTTTTTAAGTTTAATGATGGGTGAATATCTCAGGTGCGTGATCCACAACAATGCATTTGTGTAGAGACGAGAGAGTGCAATATACACCTTTGCATGTGCAAAGTACTTGGAGTGTCAGAATTCTTTTAATTATAAGTCCTAAAAAAGCTTTGTTTAACACCGCATCCAAGATCAGATGCTCTTAGGGTGGTATGGACATTGGTTTAGTGTTGTGAACATGTTATTTTGTATTGTTGACAGTCAATACCAGGGGGTTCGAAGCAAGGAACGTGTGATGAGGCCAATAAAGAAGAAAACAAGGAGAAGAACCGATATCCAAACATCTTACCATGTAAGAATTCTCTCTTTTTCTCTTTGTCTTTTCATCTGTTTAAGTCACATTTATTAATATAGCGCTTTACACAACACAGATTGTTTCAAATCAGCTTTACAGTGATAACAGGATGATTTAATGATGCAAACAGAGATAATCTCGGCTGTAAAAAGCAGCTCTAAAAAGAAAATAGTGTCATTGTTCAGTTTTGATTCATTTCCGTTGTAAAGATCATCAGTTATTAAATTTAATCCATAAAGCAGTTCTGCAGAAAACACTGATGTCATCCTCCAGCTCAGTTCAGTTATTATCCAGTAGAGTCAGTGCAGTCAGATCATTAAATTGTTGAATATTGGGAAGAAACCCAAACTCCATCAGTGACAGAATGGTGATAAAACCTTGGGAGAACGTTCAGTCTCTCTCTCTCTGCCTGATGAGCCAAAACATTATGACCAGTCACATCGTTGATCATCTCATAACATGGCCACGCGTTACGGTCTTGGTAGATTAGATGGCAAGCAAACAATCAGTTCTCAAAATCAACATGTTGGAGGCAGGAGAAATGGACAGGAATTGAAGATCTGAGCGAATATCACCCCCGTAGATTTCAATAGTAATGATTCATACGAGGCGTGTTTGGACATCAGCTCATCTCATTTCTTGTGATATTCACACTGAGGTTTTGCCACCCTCGCACGTCAAATATAACTTCCCTTTCATTTCCTTATGCTCGCATCCATGTCATTCACACTTCACTATTTTTAAAATCTTTCGTCTTGTAAATTTGCCGTTTAGAAGTTAAATCACAAACTCACGGAGGGCCTGAGAAGGAGCAATCAAATGTGTGTCTATGTTTAGAAATAAACCAAACATTTCTGTCTTTCCTGTTATCCAGATGATCATTCCAGAGTGATTTTAACACCGATCGACGGGGTCCCGTGTTCAGATTATGTCAATGCATCATATATTGACGTAAGTGATTTGCCACGCCGTAAAATGCATCAGTGCACTGCGATTGAGTCGACAAAGAAATAGAGAGCTGCAGTCGCGACGTCAAAACCAGAAGACATATTTCCTATGGGTTTTTATAAGGGGGGTTTTCAGTTTATAAGTAAAATAATGACTGTGGTAAACATAAGTTGAAACATATACTGCACACACTCACACCCCAAGTGTTAGCCACCTGTAGAACAAAACATCCAAAAAAAAAGTATCGTCAAGTTATGTTTACTACCACAGACCTTATTTTACTTTTAAAATGAAAAACGCCATTATAAAACACGATCATGCCTGCAGAACTCTATTGTCAGAAGTGTTTCATTGAATTGAATTGTTTAAACATGCATTTCTTGTTCAAAATACAATAATTGAGCATGAGAAACAACAATAAACATTTTTGAAAATATATTTTTTTTAATAAAATTGAATTATGTTGCAAATGATGATGCATTGCATCGTTTAGTAAAGAACCACTATCAAATTGTTATCATTTCGGTAACACTTTACTTAAAGCCTTTATATATAGTGCATTATAAAAGTTTTTTTTAATGCATTAATAATGCCTTGTAATGCACATTATAATGCATTGTATGATCTTATGAATAATTATAACCCCAGTTATAATACATCATAATACTTATATATTCATTGTTACGCCTTTAGAAAGTATAATGCATTAAACACATGTCAAACAACTGATGCATTTTAGCTTTAGTTACAATTATTTATGACAAACATTATGAATTTAATGCATTGCACATAAAGGCTTCAAGTAAAGTTGTTCACCCTGATTTGCCATAAAACAGCATGATTTCATCAGTCAAAAAAGTTTAATGTTATTTTTTAAATCTTGGTTTCATATCCCGCTTCCCCAGGGCTATAAAGAGAAGAATAAGTTTATTGCAGCACAAGGTGAGTGCATGTGAATCTAAAAATAAGGTGTGGTGAGCAGTCGCACACTCTGTTTGTGCGGTTTCATAGTTACAGTCAGACATAATTAAACTCCATAAGATGACCTCTGTGTTTCAGGTCCGAAACAAGACACAGTTGCAGATTTCTGGAGAATGATATGGGAACAGAAATCATCCACTATAGTGATGCTAACGAATCTGAAAGAGAGAAAAGAGGTGTGTATCCTTTTTTGGGGGATTTCCTCGTTGGGCATCAGACCTGTTAAATATGATGATCTGATGTCAGAAATCCGCATAGCATTACATTTGCTGAATCGCAAGGCAATATAGCAATATATATTAGCATTATATTACATATATGTCCATTTGGTTGATGCTTTTAGTCAAAGTTTTTTCCCTTCGATGTGTACAACATTGCACAGCCTCTAATACTTGTGCCAAATTACATAAAACAAAAAAAGGCATATAGTCACGTTTTGAATTTGATTTCAAATCAGTTCCTTTCTATAAACCTAATTTGCTGATCATCACTGAGTGTCTTCATTTCGATGGCCTCTGATGTCCAGGTGTCACAAGCCTCCTCTCCATCAGGGCCGTGAGCGTCTCTAGAAAGACGAATCAATGAGACGCAGGACGGAGAGGAGATTCAAATCAGCTTTGAGTAGGGCTTGGAATCGATGATTTTAATAATGGCTGATAAAGCTCTCTCTGGCTTTAACCTAATTAGTCTGCAAACTCTCATTAAGAGAGATTTATCCTCCGCTCTCGGGCTGGATAATGCTGATTGACAGACGGGCTGCTTTAAGAGCTCAGATTTGCATCAGGGTGTCTTAAAAGTCACCTTTACTACTCTAATGCACTTACAGCTGCTCTGTGGCAGTGTTAGACAGATTTACTCTACAGGATTGGCGTGTAATGCGTTTATGTTTATCTACAGAACTACATGTTTTGACCTTGTGACGTGCTCTCGCTTTTATATCGATTAGAGGAAAACTTTTATGGCACTGTTTTCTTGCCTTTTGTTTGTATTTTGAGTGACTTTTATTAATAGTATTAATAGACTATGTCACATTACTATATTAGTTCATGTACATTCAAATAGTATGAATAGAAGAAATAAAGTAACCTAAGCTGTGTTAGCAGCTATATTTGTACAGGTTGTTATTTTACAAAAAAAAAAAAATTATTTTATTTTATTTTAAAAGTTTATTTTAATAATACTAAGCAGCTTTATTTTGTATTAAGATAATGCAGTTGAGCAGCATTTTGATTAACTTTGTTTTTATTTATTATTTATATACTTATTTAGTAAAAGGAAGAAGAAGATTAAATAAAAAGAAATAAAGTAATAAACTAAAGTAATGGTAACTATATTAGCAGCTATATTTGTACAGGTTAAGCAGCATTTTTGTTAACTTATTTTTGATTTGTAAATTAATTCATTTATTAAATGAATTTATTTATAATTTATTTAATACAAGTAAGACACATTTATTTTAATTGTATTTTTTTGTTACTATGAAAGCAATGGCGGTTAGCAGCATTTGAATGAATTCAGTTTTTATTTATTTATTATTTATTAGTACATAAAATATTGAATAAAAGGAAATTAAGAAATAATATAAAATAATGGTAACTATATTAGCAGCTATATATTGTTTTTCTACAAAAACAATTTTTTTTATTTATTTATTTATAATTTATTTATAACTTTTAGTTTGCATTTCATCAGTTTCTGCTTTCCTTTGTTGTTTCACACTCCTCCTTTGTTACCATGGTCACCGTTATTATGACTTTGTTGGGTTAAATAAATAATCTAAAAATAATGGTAACTATGATTATCTCATTGTGAATACACTGTGTTTTTCTCTGTAGGATAAGTGTTATCAGTATTGGCCCGATCAGGGATGCTGGACGTACGGTAACGTGCGTGTCGCTGTGGAAGACTTTACCGTACTGGTGGACTACACGATACGCAAATTCTGTGTGCAATATGTAAGTCTGAATACACTGAAGTCGTCGTCATGCAAGCTGTAGATGAAATATCTCTTGCTATTACGGATAAATATTTCTGAAAGTATTATTCTGTGAGCATGTAGAGCTTCTCACTCCGTTTATTCTTAAACTGAATGATGTGTCTGTGACTTATGAACATTTTGGTTTGTTGAAGTGCATGTATATATGTGTCTTTCCTGTGTGTGTGTGTGACCACAGCAGGCCAGCGACGGCACCAAAACTCCCCGTCTGGTCACGCAGCTTCACTTCACCAGCTGGCCTGACTTCGGCGTTCCCTTCTCGCCCATCGGCATGCTCAAGTTCCTGAAGAAGGTGAAGCAGGTTAACCCCTCGTACGCCGGGCCCATCGTGGTGCACTGCAGGTGGGTTGTCTTTCAGCGTGACTCTTGTGCTCTTAACTTCATATCAGGCGAGATCTAAAGCTGTCGACAGTACTTCTTGTGCGAAGAATGATCATGTAGGTGTGAAGTGTGGCCAGTTTTGCTCTGCAATCTCATAATGCAAAGATGCACACGTTTTTTTTTTTACCTTGTGTCGTATTCTCTGTTTTATAATGATCAGCTCAAAACTTTCATGTCGCTATTTTTTTTGCCTTTACTTTGTATTTCAAACTTTTGAGCGATACGCAATACATTACTATTCAAGTTAATGCACATACAAAATAGCTTATTTTCAGAAATGTTCATTTAAATGTACAATACAAATATGTTAAATAATATTTAATGTTGTATTACTTGTTAATAAATCAATATTAGTCATTAATCTTATGAAAAAGCGATATTATAATACTACATTTGTATTCAAAGCAATGGCATGTTAGCTTCAGACAATGATTATAGAAAATAAAATGAGAAATTATATAATGATTTATAACATAAATTGAATTAATTGTTTTTAAAAAATATTATGAAAACTATTGAAACCATTACAATAAGTAGCAACATTTGCACAAGCAAAAACACCTCAGAACATGTTATAATATAGCTAATATTTTATATTTCAAATGCCATAAAGGTAAAAAAAATTCAATCTGATCAAAAAGCTTTATTTTCAAGATTTGACATTTAAGTTTTATCAAGAGCCCAATCTTCCTGATCTACATTGCCAAACTTCTTACTTTTACACGGTAACAATAACTTGCGGAATGAAAGTGCTCATTTGAATTTCAGCTTTCGGAAAAAGGACAAATTTTACATAACTTCCATCCATAGTGATAATTTTTGAGAACTTGCAGACCCTTTTGCGTCAGTCGTGCATGCATAATTAATTGGATCAGACAATGATAGACATTATTCAGAACAATTAGCATGTGATTTGAATTAGGTGAAGGAAGGTCCTTTCTCACTGCTGATTGGTCATATTCATAAAGTGAATTCATGGAGGTCAATGCCTGGGTTTCATGACACAATGTCCCGTCTGTCCACTCATCATCAGGGTGTGTGTGTCATAGTCTTGACCCTCTGTCCTCATCCTGTGTCCTGAACAAGCAAACGCAGCTTCAGCAATAATACAGAGTGCTTCAGTTTGGAGGGTTTGTGCATTAGCTCGGTTGATCACTCATGCCCTCTAGTGTTCAGATTAGAATGAGGCGAGGGGAAATATGTGTGTTTTTCGTTGTGTTTGCAGATATTTTATTATTGTGAATTTATTTGAAGAGAAGACTTTATGAAAGCTGTTTCATGGTGTCACACACACACAAAAAAAAAATAATTATACAAAAAAAATTGTCATGCAAGGGTTAGTGTTTAATATGTTTTATATGTCTTAATATATGCAATATATAAACATATTCTAATAGAAATGTTTATTTTTATCCCTCAAGATCATTGATATTTTGATTATTATTTATATTATGTGATATTATTGTATTATGTATTATGTAATACAATTATTATACACAGTATTATGTGATATTATGTAAATTTATAATTTATATGATAGGTGTTTGGAAGAGTTGAAAAAATATTACATTTTGATAAAATATTTTAGTAGCACTTTACTTGTTGCGTTTATGTATATTGCATTATAAATGTATTTGCATTATATTATATAATATATAATGCATTATATCCTTTAATAAATAATTGTATCCAAAGGTGAATGGCAAATTTGGTAAATTTGCAGATTTCTTGTCACATCTGGTTGTTTGTCATGTGTTTTAATGCATTATACGTTTTAAAGGCGTAACATAAGTAACTGTGGTTACAATTATTCATGAGATCATACAATGCGTTATAAGGTGCAATATAAGGCGTAATTATTGCATTAAAAATACTTTTATAATGCATCATACATAAAGGCTTTACGTAAAGTGTTTTGGGGAATATTGTGCACTAATGAATCACTCACAGCAAAGTGAATGTATTCTCGTTGGTTTTGCGAATAATGGCGTCTGTGCTGTGTGTCGGTGTCAGTGCTGGCGTGGGCAGGACAGGAACGTTCATCGTCATTGATGCCATGATTGACATGATGTACACAGAACAGAAGGTGGACGTCTCCGGTTTCGTGTCGCGGATACGTGAGCAGAGATCACAGCTCATTCAGACAGATGTGAGTAGCGCATGCCGTTGGTTTTTCATCTACCTACTTCATTTTTTTATTGTCATTATAGAAAAAACAGGTGACTGAAGCAGTTACCTAGAAGTCATGCATGTTTAAAGGTGTACTGAGGTGTGTGTGTGTGTGTGTTGTAGTTGCAGTACGCATTCATCTATCAGGCTCTGCTGGAGTACTTCCTGTACGGGGACACAGAGCTGGACGTGTCTTCTCTGGAGGGACACCTGCAGAAACTCCACAACACCAATGCTCCGCTTGACCGCGTGGGCCTGGAGGAGGAGTTTAGGGTGAGGATATTTACTGACACTACTGGTGTGTAGACATGTGTGATGTAAACAACCCCAACATGGATGAGAAGCCTGGCGGAAGACGCTGAATGAAAGTGCACTTCCGCTCTCTGACAGTAGATGGCGCTTACGAACAGCAGAAATGCACCCAGTAATCAAAACAGCTGCGCTACTTTCTGGCCACAAACACACCGTATAGTTTCAGGAGTGTCAACCACACATAACACAAGTTCTGGTGTCTCGCGTGTTTGGTATCCGCTGATATTGACAAAAGTAATATTACAGCGATCAAAAGACTTGTTATGTTCTGCATGGTTTTCTTCACACATACAGTGTTTAAATTCGTCATTAACAACTAGTTGTTCAGTTCGTTCAGAAAACACTGCATAGAACTGCATTAAAAAAGCGGTTGTCACTCCTGTAATTTACTGAAGTGTGTGTGTACAGAACCGGATTAAGCGCTAAAAGGTGAACTGACAACTGCAGTGTGTACGTGACTTACAGTACAGTAAATGTTTTCAAACACCCATTCATTTTGCATTTGCTGTGGTGTTTATCACAGCACCCAATACATAAATGCTTAATACTTTAAGACCTAATAGGATATTTTCAAACATCTGTTTACATTTTTTACGTCAATGTGGACTAAAACATTGATTGGTCTTTTATTGATGGGAATGTTCTGATCCTTTATAGTTCTTTTGCACTTTAATCAGTTTGAAACGTGTTTGAAATGTATATATCTGAAAATATATAAACTAGAGATATTTTTCATATAAGAACAAAAAGGAGGACAACACTTCAATTCAGTATCCTGATGATGCAATACAACTGTAATAAAAGCTTCATAAATTATCGTGATATGAAAATTTGTTACCGTCGCATGCCTAGTTGTTTAGTTGTTGACTGATTTTTTTTTTTTCCTGTTTTTTTCAGAAACTGACAAACATGCGTATTATGAAGGAGAACATGAGGACGGGCAACCTGCCCGCCAACATGAAGAAAAACAGGGTCCTTCAGATCATTCCATGTGAGTTTATGATCTTCTCCACACGTGAAGATCGAAAACCCTGAATGAATTACGCCAGCTAATCTAAAAGACAATGTTAAATAATAGTTTGAGGAACATGTTTAATGTCTCTTTCCATCTGCCAAATGCATGTTGTTGTGCTGCTCAGCTTTGTTTATGAGGAAGTTAATCAGAAATCTCTCTTCCTTTTCCTGTTCTGCTTGTGCCTGTAGTTGTAATCGTGAGTCATGCAGTTCAAAACACAGCCTTTATGCTAGAGGTCATTCGGGCCATTTATGTTTCATTTGATGTGTTTTCTCATTCATTGTTTTCAGATGATTTTAACCGAGTCATCCTATCGATGAAAAGAGGTCAGGAGTTCACCGATTATGTCAACGCATCTTTCATTGATGTAAGTGTTTAATGACTCTTTTCAAGTTTCAGAGGCGCCTCATGATGAAATGAACATTATTATCTTTCAACACAAGGGATACTTGTTAAGAAAGTAAACGGGGACAATTTTTATGTTTTCATTTTAAAAAATTCAGAAAGTTGTCTTAGTGGGGTTGAGTTGGCAATTTTTTTCCAATTTACCATCCACAAACATTTCTTACCAGCCATGAACCTGTATTTTACATTATTATATTTTTGTTCAGTAGCATTATTTAGCTATTTTCCCATTGGAAAAAAGTCAAATGGTAAATTAAAAAACTACGCATCCTAGATAAACTTGTAATGGAAAAACTTTCACTGAGATGAAAGCTGTTGGAAAAGAGTCATGGGATGTTTTTTAAGTAGACATTTGAATTGAATGATTAACATTGCTGTAAGTAAAGTTGTGAAATATTATTACGAATTAAAATAACTTTTCTATTTGAATATATTGATCAAAGCTGAATTTTCAGCATCTTTACTCCAGTCTCAGTGTCACATGATCCTTCAAAAATCATTGTAATATGCTGATATGCTGCTCAAGAAACATTTCTGATTATCATCAATGTTGAAAACAGTTCTGTTGTAACATTATAAATGTCTTACTGTCACTTTTAATCAAACGAATGCACCCTTTCTGAATAAAAGTATTATTTTCTTTTGTCTCTTACATTAGTGAGGCTCAGACTGTTATTCTTATAATTCGATTCAAATCATGCATTATGTTGCATTTCCCAATAAACTGGCAAGTTACTGTTTTATTCACACTCCAAGGCCAGTTTATATTTGTTATTTTTGATCCTGGTCTGTAGTATTCACATATATATATCTCGTGTGTTTATGTTTTCCAGGGGTACCGGCAGAAGGACTATTACATCGCCACACAGGGTCCTCTGTCACACACGGTGGATGATTTCTGGAGGATGGTTTGGGAATGGAAGTGTCACTCAATCGTGATGCTGACAGAACTGCAGGAGAGAGATCAGGTACAAACACACACGTTACAAATCCAGTTGTGCAGACACTCTCGCACAACTTCCTAGAATAAATCCTGTCAGCTTTGTCATTTGGAGTGTGTGTGTGTGTGTGTTGCAGGACAAGTGTTTTCAGTACTGGCCTACTGAGGATTCAGTGACTTACGGGGACTTCACAGTGGAGATTAAAGGAGACACGCTGTGTGAGACGTTCAGTCTCAGAGATCTGGTGCTCACATACGGCCCGGTGAGCGCGCATTATGATCTGATTTGCATTGTAAATGCTAATATTGCATGTATTGCCATTTGCATTTTTTTGTAAGTTGCTGTGGTGTACCTTTGGAGTTAATATGTGGTGGCCACTTTGATGAATTGTAATGCATGTTGGTTCCTAACAGGAGAAACAGACACGTTTGGTTCGGCACTTTCATTTCCACGGCTGGCCTGAGATCGGAATCCCAGCCGACGGTAAAGGGATGATCGACATCATCGCATCGGTGCAGAAACAACAGCAGCAGTCGGGCAACCACCCCATCGCCGTGCACTGCAGGTAAAACACACCTTTAACTACATTTTGCGACAGAACTTACCGGACATCGTAAACAATGCTGAGTTCTGGGCTAAACGCGTTGTTGTATGTTCATAGCCTAGATATGATGGTATTTTGACCAGCTGAGAACTTGTGAAGAACTTATAAAGTGTGTAAAGGAGTCAAAACAGCGGCAGGAATCCCTCCGTCACACACACAAACACAGATCTGCAGCGACGAGACGCGGTTCTGATGCCTGTACTGAACTGTAATGGGCAACATCACGACTGGTGACAGAATGTCCTGTTTTTGGTTCGTTTACATGTCTTTGGTCCGGGTTGTGTTCTAATTTCAGTCGAACCGCACCAGAGTTCGTTTGGAAGTGTATTGAGACTCATCTTTTCAGACTCTCGGTCCGCTTGTTTGGTGTCATCAGGGTTCAGTTGGCAGCGTTCACACTTATTCATATGAACTGCACTAACAGAGCAATCGCACCAGAGTTCCCTTTAATCCAACCAAACATGCCAAGTGTGAACACATCCTAAAATAAGTCATACCATAGACCAGGGTTTCCCAAACTGTTTTGTCATCCGAACCCTTTTGACGTCAAATATTTTCTTGAAATACCCCCTGAGATTATTTAGCAACATGTTCTCATGTTTACAGTTCACTAATGTCGGGTTATGTCACAGAGAGGCGATTTCTGTGTTGTCCGACCATAGAAGTATGAACTGAGAAAAGTTGCCAGTTGGCCGGTAACTTTATTTATGAACTTTGACAAGGCATGTGACTCGTGACATTAGTGCGTTGTGAAGTTCGTGTGAGAAGTACTGCGTAACCAATCCTGCTTCTCCCTTGAGGAAAGGCATGTGGTCCACCATGCTTCTATGTTACGCTACTACTCGCGCGAACATCACAGTGCACTTACATCACAACGTCCCTCCTGTGAACGCTCGTATGACATGAGACCTATATTACAGTGCATGTACTCGCATGTTCTTACAGTGTACTTAAGAAAATACTGGGTAATATAAGATATATCTTTCCTAACTTGACTATGTCATGTCTTTTTGTTTTTGTGTGTGTGTGTTCTGCAGTGCCGGAGCGGGTCGGACCGGTACGTTTATCGCTCTCAGTAATATTCTGGAGCGAGTGAAAGCCGAGGGTTTGCTGGATGTGTTTCAGACTGTGAAAAGTTTACGAATGCAGCGGCCACACATGGTGCAGACAGTGGTCAGTTCAAACCTTCACACACTTCATATCCACTACCCGTTTACATGCACAACATAACAAACACGTTAATAATCATTATTTCTGCTAGAATACTACAATAAAAGTGTGGTAACTTGCTATTGCACTAGTTATCCCAAGGAAAAAGTGACAAAATGACAGAAGGATTCTGAAAGTGTCTGAATTTTAATTCATTAATTTTATTATGTTTAAATCAAGAAATATATACTAATGAAATAATAATAATAATAATAATAATATAATTAGTGATATTGAAAATATATTTTAATGTCAATCTTATATGAATTTAATAAAAAATAAAAAATAATTATGATTTAATACAAGTAATATAAATCAGTTAAATAAATATAAATATAAATATATAAAATATTGGTATAAATGAAATGGTAATTTTGATTAAAATAATAATCGTTTTAATGTCAATTCCAAATTAATTTCTGACTTAATTTAAGTAATATAAATTAAATTCAATAATAATAAATCAATTAGTAATATTGAAAATATATTTTAATGTCAATCTTATATAAATTTAATATATATACATATATTTATGATTTAATACAAGTAATATAAATCAGTTAAATAATATATAAAATATTGGTATAAATTAAATGGTAATATTGATTAAAATAATCGTTTTAATGTCAATTCCAAATTAATTTATGACTAAGTAATATAAATTAATTCAATAATAATAATAATATAAATCAATTAGTAATATTGAAAAAAAAAATTTGTAATGTCAATTTTATATTATTTGAATAATGAATACAATTTTATTTTTATTTAATACAAGTAAAATAAATCAGATAAATAATACACATTATTAGTATAAATGAATTGGTAATATTGATAAAATTATCGTTATTAATTAAAATAATCGTTTTAATGTCAATTCCAAATGAATTTAACATTTAATTCAAGTAATATAAATGAATGAAAAAATAATATAAATGATTAATTAATTAGTAATCGATTAAATTATGATTCATATTGCTGAAAAAAATGACAAACACAACATATTTGATAGCTATCATAGTTAAATATCTGTATGGGGTAATAACATTTAGTCAATATAACCTGCTTGACCTGTGAGTAAGGAATGATTTGCTCATTGTTCCTTCTTTTCTGCCCGCAGGAACAGTATGACTTCTGCTACAGAGTGGTACAGGACTTTGTCGACATTTTCTCAGACTATGCCAATTTCAAATGATCTGATCTGCCTTAAATGTTTGAGTTTGATGCTTTTTTTACACGTCAGTCGATCAGGATTTTACACCGCGACTGGAAGATAATTGCGCTCTATTTTGCTATGCACTTCTCCTCGATGTTACTAAATGACCATATCTATCTGTAATATACTAAGGCTACTAAAGTTTTAAAAACTGTACATTGTTTTGTCTCCTTTATAATATATTTAAATGGGTTCTTTTATTTTGGTCTTAAATCATCTCTCTTTGATGATGAATCCATTCCAGTTGGGCTTCTGTTGTTATTGTAAAATAGTGTTTTGTCTGTCTGTTTGTTTGTTCGACTAATTAATTTTATTTTTTATTAAGCGATTCGTGTAGAATTTGTAAAGCTGTAGGTGGTATGTATTTATGCACTGTTGCAGACAGGACATCCTGCGGGATCGAGCATGTATGTGAATGTTCCATGCCATTTTATTTATTAGATGCAGAGTTGTTGTCTTACATTTTATGAAAGATATCATTGTCAAAAAGTTGTTTTATTCCTGTCTTTAACATTGTGCTCATCAGCCATTGCAAATGTGAACCTTTTTTTAAATTTTAGTTTCGAAGCAGCAAATATACCCATCACACAAAGAGAGCGAGTTTTATAGGATACGGCTAAAGTATTATTGGTGAGAAAGGCACAAACACATTTTCATGGTTTAACATCAGCGAGAATTTATATTAGATATGATCTTGCACAGAAACAACAACTGTATGAGACTCATGACCTCTGACCTTAAACGTCCTGCCTCTGTTTCCCTGAGAATGATGCTGAGAAAAACTGCACAGGTTTTTAAAGCACACACATCACCGATTGTTTGCCTTGCGGAAGGCCAAGGATTTACAAATACATGAACAAATGCATTATGAAATCACATCGTTGTCCTGTGTCTTATTTCTGTCGGGTTTATCTGCTAAATTGAGGTTTAATCAGCTTTACAAATGCCTAATCATAAGATGCATATACAATAATATAAATGGCTCAATAAAGGTTAACTTTTTTTTTTTTTAATAATAAATATATAAATAAAATGGCAAAATTTAGTATTTGCTTATAATTGTTTAAAAATATATATAATAAAATAATTATTTGAAAAATTAAACATGGCTAAAGGTTTAACCATTTTAAAAATTTGTAATAAAATATTACAATAAATTAATAATAATGTAATAATTAAAATCATTTAAAAATCAATTATAATGTTTTTAATAAAGTAATATAGTTTTAAATGTCTAAATATTAAGTTTAGACTAAGTTTAGTCAGCTTCAAAATGTTTAATATATATTAAAATAAATAAACCAATAAAAAAATGCTAAGAAGGTTTGGTCAACTTTAAAATGGTTAACAAATTAAATGATTAAAAAACAAATATATACAGGTTTAATCAGCACCGATAAATTGAAGGAATTTCTCAAATTTCAATTTCACAGCAAAGAAACAGAACTATTTAAGACTGAAACCCTTGAAATACAACAGCGGTTTACCGCAAGAAATGATGCAACGATGCAAGTAAGTTCCAGAGAAATTACAGAGAAAATATCTAATGACCGCAATGCTTATTTCTGGGTAAGAATGGGGTGGTAAGTTAAATCATTTAACTGATTCACTCAATTCATTCAATCACTTTTTATTCTTTCAATTAACTTAATACAGGATTGTGGGCTATCTAAGGCAGTAATGTTTTAATGAAAGACCCTCAGTAGGCAGGATGGTGTCATGCAGAACACTGAGTTTGCATGCCTTCCTCCTTCTAAATGACTAATATAAGACCATCTCTGGCTGAATGTTCAGGTTTTAGTCCATCAAACAGCCAGAGCAAACTTCCCATCAACAAACCACAGCTACTGCCATCTAGTGGAGATGTTTAGTTTGTTTTATTGCCATGAACACAGGACCTGTACTGTACATGAGCACATAAAACACATCCAGTGCTACTCCAGTTTCACTTTAATATATATTTGTATTATTATTCATATATATTTTTAATATCATTAAATATTATATTTGTATGGGTCCAAACAGTAGGGACATTTAACAATGTTACAATGTTCATTTAAAATTATTTTATATTTATTATTATTATTATTACTACTACTAAAATTATTATATCATGTTTTTTTATTATTTATCTTTAATTATTTTTTTTATTTTTCTATTAATTTTAAATATAAATAAATTATAAATAAAGTAGATCCCTTTGGCCCAATTTTTTTTTAAATGTGTTTATAAATATCCAATATTTTATAGAGATATAGAATGAAAGAAGATGTGAATATAGCTATGCCAAATATCTTTGACAGAACTTGTGAAACATTGATCCCTCATGAAGCCTTTCTGTCGTTCAGTCGGTAGGTGTCGCTGTTGTGTTTGTCAATCAGCGCGCGGTTGAGGCCTAATGACACTTCCTTGAAGAAATGGCTCCTCTCTGGTAAATAATGTTACACTCGATTCGTTTTATTTTACTCAAACGTGCAGATGCAACACAGTGACATGACATTGGATGTATGTTTTGACATCCTGAAACATTTCTGGTAAGTTATGATTCCTGTTTGTTTTGTTCAGGTTGTTGGGTAAAAGTGTACGGAAGAGCGTAACTTTGACTTTCTTATTTAATGTAATGAGTATAGGCCTACTAATGAAATTAGTACTTTTTTTCTTTATTTACCGCGAAAGAATGACGAAATGTGACAACATGCACCCTAATATGACTGCTTAAAATGTTATCTGATCTAATCCAAACAATATTCAAGCCAAACTAAAATATTTTGTCAATAAAATACAGTAACTTTTTCATATAAAATAAAGTCAATTATTTTAATAATTAAAAATAAAAGATTTTTTGACAACGCAAAACACATAATAACCATAAGAATTGCTTAATATTTACTCTGAATCTATATTAACCTGTTTCTCGTGGTTTCTCAATACAATACAATAAAAAGTCATCACTAACGTGCACTAAGGCGGTGCACATTGTAAGATTGGTGATTATAATAGAAAAGAAGCAGATTTCTATCATTTTAGATAAACACTAAAACAGAACTTAAATTTACTTTTGCTATGGTTAAATAAATGTTCAGCGAACAAAGATTTTTTGAATTTTGGCACAATGTTTTCTTTATATAGTGTCATGCTAGCATGTATGGAAACTATTAAACCATGATGCGTTACAATTAGCCCCGTTCACCCTTACATGTCAATTGTGTTTATTCATCTGCTCATTTCTGTCTCGCTGTCCACTCCCTGTGCAAGCTAACATCATAAGTGTGGAGTTTAGAGATTGTTATGCAGTGAAAACCTCAGACCGACTGAAGAACTAAGACCTTCCCAATGAGATACTGAGCACTTCAGTCCCTCCAGAGGCGTGGGCTCTTCACTTCCAATCCGGCTAAAGATACCAACTTTGGCTCTTACTTTTCTCAGCATGCCTTTGTCCAAAGTGCTTTAATAAATTCTAATTTCATACAAAAGAATAAGAAACTACAGGAGGTTAGAAAGAAAATGTGGAATGGTTTCTGGCAAAGCCCAGTAGAGAGACTGTGCCCTAATAGAGCTGGGCATTAGGGGCCGAGCTCTGCCAACACGACTGGCGGATGGGGCCGCGTGTTTAAACGCAGTTCAAAACAAATGAAGCCGTCTCTTAAGATGAGAGCGGATTTAATTTGCTAACAGAGCCAGGTAGTCGCCTGGAATGAATTATAAGGAAGGATTTATTGTTCATGTGTGTGTGATTATGCATATATATTGTGTCTAAATACATGCAGTGTTGTTTCATGACAAGCTCTCAAAAATGTTAAGATATTGAACTAGCTGGCTCGTGCAAAAACCTTTATTCCCGTTTGAGACCAAACAACCAACAAACTAATTTAAATCAATATGATGAATAGCAAGCTAAAATAGAAATTGCATGTACAATTTTATTGTAAGAAAGGAAATCATTCTGTTTTATTTATGCAACACAAACACATATCAGATGTACAGTATGTTATTAACCTGTATAGTTCCTGCTTATCATGCATGCTGCCGTTACTCTCCTTTTATCATATCATAATTAAGTTGCAAATGGTGGTACTTTGCTGTTATTTTCCCAAATGTGAACGGGGCTGTTGAACTCGGAAAAGTAGTTAATATGATTTTTGCAATATATTCTACAGTATACAGTACATCCTGTACAGTACAAGCCTGTGCTTTGGCCTCTGAAAAGTTGGAAATATAATGCATGAATCAAAGTTTTATGGTAATTTCTGTCCTTTTTAGAGCATGACAGTATGGAAAAAAGCTAAATATGCCATGTTCACTTCTTTTAAGATCCAATGGGAGTTATGCGCAAAAAACTCTCTGTATTCTGTAAAATAGGTCGCATCGCTTCCGGTTCAGGTCTTTTTTATGTGAGTCGTTTTACTCAAGATATCTTCAAAGGTGCGAGCAAAGATGGGCATAACCGATGTCCATCGCATATGCAGATTGATATGTTTTTTTTTCTTCTTCTCACTAACATTTAGATATTTAAATAGAGTAAGATGCCAACAATAAAAATAAACTAGCTAGGTTAGCGGATTACCTTAAAAGTCCAAAGATATCGTTGTCCGTTTGTTCTGCCGTTATTACTTTCACTGACAAGAGGATGCGATGCAATGAGACAATGTTCTCCTGTTTGTTCATGTGATTCGGCATAAAGCCTATTGTGTGTTTATTATAAGATACAACCAAGTATCTTATGATTTTAGAATCTGGTTAACCTGTGTGGATTGCACACAATGCATGCTTTAGTTCTTGGTCTTCTGGACTAGTGAGTTTCTAGGTTTTCTTGTTGTCCCAACTTCTTGTAGAGGTGTGGAATCGCATTGTGATTCAGCATGTTTTTTATTGTTAGGTGTTTTTACATCGATGGTGTAAAAACAACACGCTTTATGGCTGCATAATTCCACTTTTAAACACGCTCGCAAACTTCCCTAAGCACTTCCCCGCTGCCAAGTGGACGAAGGCAGCAGACCCTCAACCCCTTGACCCTTTTGACCGAGGGAGTGAATCTACTCACTTTAGGCAGATCCATAGACCACAATGCAACACGATTGTGAATTGCACTTAATTTAGTGATCCAGGGCTTAGGTCGTTCCGTTTAAAGTCATTGCAAGGGTTCCGCCAGTAATGGACACTCGTGCAACTTGAACAAGACGGGGGGAAGTTAGCAAGGGTAGGGCATATTAAACGCAGCCTATGTTTACGCACTCGATATGTGTCAGGTGGACAGTGACCGTAAACATGCATGCATAGTTGTACAGAGATAAGTAGTCGTTCAGACGACACGCGACTCCTCGGCTTTAAACGTTTTGCACATCACTAGCATTCATGCATGCGTGTCTTTTCTTCCTCTCTCTGTGAAGTTCTTGCTCTAAAGCGCTCCTCAGAAGTGTGACTGGTTGTAGGTCGTCTGAAGTCGGAACGGCTCCCCTGATGCCAGACCTTGCTTCATTAAACCGCTTCTATAATTGCTCGACTCCAACACAAAACGCCTTGTATCTGTACATTTGCAAATTTCATTTAACCTTAGCCTCTCCTTCCGTACCCCCGGTGGATAATCACTTTGTTTACCACAAATTAAACTCGGCCTGATTGTTTACCAGCCGCAGAGTCCCACCACATTTCTAGAAGCCTCGTTTATTTATTTCAATAATCGCAGAGCAGGGAGTCATGTATATGCCGTGCTCATCTACATGAAAATTGTACAATTAACTTTTGATTAACCAGCTTGTTCGTTTTTTTCGCGCAGTTTCTCCCTGCGCTCTGCCGTGTAATGGCTAGTCTGAATTTTAATAAACGCCTTTAAATTGGGAGCGGCCCTTCCTTTGAGTCGCATGAATGCGAGCGAGCCGCTGCAGCGTTGAATAAACGCTCGCTAGAACAATAGCGCAGGCTGCCAGTTTGTGGTGTCATCTTTAAGTATGCAAGGATGAAAGCCTTGCGATTTGTCCATCAAAACAAATAAGAAAGGAAGCCGCTAATTCAGATGGCAGGAAGTCAAGTGCTTTTGAGTGCCCGCACCACGCGCTCCCCCCGCGCACATTGCTAATGACTGTGTGCGTGTGTGTGCGCTACTGAGGGGAGGTGGGGGTCCTCTCTGAAATTCTCTGTCACGTAGTGTACTTATCTCAAGTCTTGAGAACAATTAGGGCGGACAATAACTATAGAATGAGTTTTTGTTGTGCGCCGGCTGGCTGTAGCAGCAGCGGAGTGTGATAACGCTGTCGAGAGACCGCTGGAAACTCTCTCCAGACTCCGGCCGAGGCTGCAGACCCTCGATTTCTCTCTCCTCGGCCTCCGGTGCAACGAGCTCCGAAAGGTTGCACTTTTATCCTGCTGAATGAACGGCATCTTGACACTTTCTTCTGGGAAACCATCAATCCCTTTGAGGGGATTGAACAATAGGAGTTGATTTGGAATACTTTTGTAAACAGGGTGGTAAACAACTGATGCAAAATCTTTTTTTTTTATTTATTTTTTTATCAGGCTCTTAAAGAAAATCTAAAGGTCACAATTACAAATGCTACAGTTGACAATTGCGCTAATGTCATTCAGCTATGAAAGGGATAGTTCACCCAAAAATGAAAATTCTGTCTCAAGTTGATCCAAACCTGTATGAGGTTTTTTTCTTCTGCTGAACACAAAAGAAGATATTTTGAAGAATGTCGGTAACCAAACGGTTGATGGTCCCCATTGACTTCCATAGTAGGAAAAATGTATGGAACTGTTTGGTTACCAACATTCATTAAAACATCTTCTTTTGTGTTCAGCAGAAGAAAGGAAATCATACAGGTTTGGAACAAATTGAGGGTGAGTAAATGATGACAGAATATTCTTTTTTTTGTAGTGAACTATCCCTTTAATGAACAGATTTCAATCAGAATGACTGTTCTTTGATCTAAAGTCTTGTTGCAAATGTCAACAATAATTTTAATGAATGGCTGTACGTTTTTTATTTTATTTACTTTTTTTGTTCCATTATTTTGCACTTTTAATCATATAAAATGTCTTAACTTGGCATTTTTTTCGGTTTATCTCGCATCCAGCACATTGCATTGTAGGATCACACAGTACTACTCCATTTAGTGTGCTCCCTAGTATACTGATCATTTTTAGCACATCTAGTGCATCATCAGGGTATTATATGCTGAAAATCTGCATACTGCGCACAGTATCGTTATTATATATTGCACGACTGTAATAGTATTACGGTAGTATGCTTTTCCTGATATATCAAAAAAAAATGTATGCAATACCAGCAAATTGTTTACTATGCAGTATTCACTGATAGCCACTACTTTATTAAGTATTTTTAATAGTTAATAATGATGATGAAGTGGAACAGTTTGCACAATCTTAACATTTCAATCGGTAGTAATGCTACGCGATATGACATGTATGTGTATAGGCTAAATAAAAATGGTTATTTGACAATTTTATGTAAAACATCCTACTGCACATTGGTCAAGTTGACTGCATTGCATTATGGGATGCATTATTCTCTGCAGAATGTGCTGTTGGAATTTTTTTTTTTTTTTTTTAATTTACTAAGTTGTCTGGGTATTCAATTGTATGCAGACAGAAAATCTGCATACGTGCTGTACACAGTAAATAGTATGCATAGTATGGTCTGTTATGTGTGAGAGAGTTTTGGACCAGTTGCTGTGTTGATGTGATGACATTCAGTGATCATGTGAATGTGCTTTAATATCTTCCCAGCTGGATTTTTGTTACATATTAAACATGTTGTGAATTCTGCTGATTTAAATATGTCACCAAGACATATTTGAGAGTGACGTTTGATTGTATAATTTGCATCAGATCAACAAATCAGTACATGCTATCAGTTTTTAGTGAAATTGTGTTTCTGAACGTTTAACGGACAATGCAAATTAATGTTTTTCTGACACAAAATATGTTGCTAAAAACAATTGTGACTTTAGTGGCAGGACACATGAAAATGTTCCAAACTGGCCCAATCCAGTTTATTTTTTTATATTTCCTTCGAGACTTCCGATTCAAAGCCCTGATGGTAGTATATACTTTACTAAATGTAGCATAGTAAATCTTTTTTTTTTCTTGTGAAAGTCATGTCACATTGTCCACAAGTAGTGTATATTAAATACAGTCTTGAACATATTAAATAGAGTCTTAATATAATAATTTAAACATTCATCATATTCTCACTATTTATTTTACATGCACCACAAGCGAGTGATGTGACACAATGCGACAAATCTAGTATGTGTAGACAGCTTGGTTGAGTATAATGGGAGCGATGTGGTTCTGTCGTGTCGTCTTTGTGTGTCTCCGACACAGCTGCTTTTGTACTGCTTCATGCAGTGTTTTCATTCGAGAGGAAAAGAAGGCAAAAAACCTCAATAAAAACGAGAAGAATTGTGAGTTCTTAAGACATCGGCCCCGCTCCGTAGGGGAAAAGCACAGAAAGAGAGCAAGTGGCGTAGAGAGCATGAGAGAGGAAAACTGAGCAGTGAACGGCAGCTGAGGCGAGATAAAACGAGCTTTGTGCCTTTTTTTCCCACTTACTGATGGCTGGCAACAAGGCCAGAGTGCCAGCAGAAGCAGGAATATCTGATAGGTTATGTGTTGTATAATGAAAGAAGCAGAGACAGGGGACATGTTAGAAAGCAAGGTGATTCGCGTCCTCCCGGGACGATATTTCAGGATCCAGGCAGAACCTATAGAAGGAGCCACTGGGACGTTGGGGTTGATCTATAGTTTATAACTGACCAAAATAATTAGCATTCAAATGAGATTTGAGTTGAGCTTTTGACAGAGGAGGTGACGGCGCCGAATTCCCTCGACTGTCCCACCGCATCACAGACACGCCACTCTGATGCCCCGTTTGTCTTCTCGTACCTCTCTTTTAGTCCTCCGAAAGAGAAAAAAAGCACTCGGTTGACAACAGAGTCGGGCGCAGCGGAGTTGAAGAGGTGCTTTGCAAGTTTTCAGTCGCATGAATAATTCCATATCTGAGCTTGTTGTCCCGCTATTGGATGTATTTTTCAGAAATCTTAACAGCGCGTCGGCTCTCTGTGTTTTAGGCTCTCTCTGCTGCAGCTCTGTTCTCGGTCCACTTTGTTCCACCAAAATACACATTCATAGACGCAAATTAGGGGCCCACCAAGTCTGCGCTTCTCTAAGCGAACGCGCCGCCGCCGTGGAACCAAAAGGCCCGCGCACACACACTGTCACAAAGGGAAAAAGAGTCCGGGTGAGAGAGAGACAGTTGCAGAGTCGGGCGTCAGTCCAAGGCCTGCTAAGAGGCCATTGTTCGAACACAAGAGCCGCGGGCCTGGGAGGGAGATATGGGGGATTTAGCGACATGACTTGAAGCGGGGCTGCGGGAACGAGAGGATTGGGGGATGACCAGATTAACGTGTCGGCCTGGAAGCTTCGCGTCAACTTTATCTCCTTGCGCATGGCAGTCGCAACAAAGAGAACAACCTCAGTGCTTAAGGCCATGATGCAAAACCTGTAGAGTCCTCAGCCTGAAGCACCCACTTCTCGCTCTTTAACGCACACACACACACACACACACACACACGCGCACGCGGTGTCGCATGTAAGGCGTAGCGGCTGTCAGCGCAGACAGCTCCGCTGGGATCCGGCAGGGCAGGGATGCCGGGGAAGAGAGGAACTTTGATGTAAGCTTGTAATCGTGGCGCTACAGCCTCAAATGCAGAGTCGACGAACAGCAAACAAAGCTTGTCAGTCAGAGCGAGAAACAAACAAAATAAAAACATCTGCGGGGCGACTTCAAAAAGAATGCTGTAAAAGTTGAGGCCGGCAAAACAAGAACAAAATAATTGTTTCTTTGTTCCGCGGATTTGGAGGAGAATTCAAACAAAGGGAAATTTAGTCGCTGGGACGCATTTGAATAAGTAGAACATGAGAGCGCAGAGACGCCACTCTGGTTATATAAGCGCTTGCAGGCTTTTAGAAATGGATGAAGGAATGAATGTGAAGGTTCTTGATGGTTTCCAAAAAGTATTTGGACATTTAACGTCTAAATGTCATTGTATTAAATATTGATCCAGGTGTGGATCAACTCTTTTTTTTTTTTTTTTTTTTTGTAAGAAATGAATAGCTTATTCAGCAAGGATGCATTCAATTCATCAAACGTGACAGTGAAGACTTTTACATCATTCATTGCAAAATAATCCTGTTTCAAATCAGTGCTGTTCTTTTGAACTTTCTATTCATCAAAGAATCCTGAAAAAAAATGCATTACGATTTCCTCAAAAAAAGTTTTCAATTTTGATAATAATAAGAAATGTTTCTTGAGCAGCAAATCAGCATATTTCTGAAGGATCATGTGACACTGAAGACTGGAGTAATGATGCTGAAAATTCAGCTTTGATCACAGGAATAAGTTAAATATTCAAATATTTTTATTGTAATACTATATATATATATACACACACACACATTAGTTTATCACTTCCTAGCAACTTTTTTTTTTTTCAAAAAAAGGTGTTTGATCTTAATTTTATCATATGCAATTGATTGGATTGTTAAATATGTCTCTACAAGCTGAAAATGAAGAAGAGGTAAGTCACCTGTAAGTAAATTTGCTTAAGAGACAAAGCAAGTTACTGCATTTTGTTGAAAAATCTCAAAAACTCTTTTATTTTTTGATGCTGTGAACTGAATTGACCTTGAAGATAAGTCAATTTTGAGTTCACG
This sequence comes from Rutilus rutilus, assembly GCF_951802725.1. Classification (NCBI taxonomy): domain Eukaryota; kingdom Metazoa; phylum Chordata; class Actinopteri; order Cypriniformes; family Leuciscidae; genus Rutilus; species Rutilus rutilus. The sequence continues at coordinate 33,830,839 of NC_140224.1, read as the reverse complement.
TTGACTTAAAAGTGTCCGATTTCTATGCTAATTGTTTAATATCCCAGATATTTTAAATGGCATTGAAACATAACACTTTATGTCCTCTGTGCATCTCAATTCATCACATTTCCAATACTGAAATGGTGCCACAGATAGTAGACAAATAAATCTCAATCTGGAACGTTCTGTCTGAATGTTTGCAAAGGGAGGTGAGATAAACCGTTCCAATAAAAGAGTCAAGATCTTATCTCAACTCTAGAAATCAGAAGTTCTAATAAACTGACCGGTGAATCGGAACCATTATCAAAATTCCGAGATGCTTGCTTTGTCTCGTAAATGGGTTTGTCAGAAAATGTATTTCAGGTGGCGGTCCGACAAAGTTTTTCTTCCTCTCTTCGGTCGCGAGGCCAGAGTGAGTTTGACTGAAGTCCTCCTGCTTCGGTCTCTGAATCACTTCCACTCAGGTGAGCTTCGGGAATGCCAGGTGAGGTCTGCGTCTGTCAGATGTTGATTGAGGAGCGAGTTGAACATTTCTGCTCCTCGTTTCATCTTTAATTAGAGTCAGAATGTGAAATGGCCCCGTCGCTCTGAACTCCACACTGATATGTGATTATTCTCAGAGCTGACAGTCATCGGGTCCCAGACAGTGTTTCCTTTTTTACCCCCTCAGCCCTATGAATTAAAAATGAATCTGTGTAATGATTTATAACTGGCATGAAATAACTTTTAATTAACTAATAGTCCAATAAAGTATGAAAGTGTGGTATGGAAAAGACTGATGGAATAATAACTCAACATGAAACTCAAATGCGGCATATTTCAGAGTAAAAATAGATTTTATTGTGAAAAATTTAGATTTGCAGCATCGTCCAAAAGGGAAATTTGCTTCAAAGATGTAATGTAGTGATGAATCATTAACAATTAGACCTTGAATGTGTATTTAGAAAGAAAATTAGGTACATTTTCACAATTTCATGTCAATTTAAAAGTGTCTGATTCTGCTACAAGTTGTAAAACAAAGAGATTACTTGAGTTCGTTTTACAAGAAAATACCATTTTAGCCATTCAACTTAATCATTTCATGTTAAATTCAATGTTACTTGCCATATTTTTCTAACTATTTGTGAAATTTACTAGCAATTCCTGAGTGAAAGTTGTAGTAAATCCTACATCATGTGTTTTCAGTGTAGTGTGTCCAGACAGAATTGAAAAAAATAGTGACTGAAAATATCATAAGTAGGAAAGCAGTAAGAGGTCAGAGCTCGTGTCCGTCCAAGTCTTCACTCTCTTCTCAACCTTTTGTTGAACAATCAATAAGCTTTCACTCCCCTGACGTCAACGAAGACTCTGCTATAGTGAATGTATGGAGAGACAGCAGTGCGTGTGTGTGTGTGTGTTAAAGTGAATAAACGGCATCTAGGGATGGAGGACTCTCAGAGCGAGAGAACGCAGGTGATGAAGATATATTTATATTTATATCTGTCCCCGTGTCATTTGCATCAAGCATTAGCCTAAATGTATCAGAGGCGCAGAACATTGGCGAGGAATTGCATTACCTCGGTATGAGTGATGGTAAAAGCAGCATGCTAGCTGGGTCCGTGTCAAGCCCTTAAATGGCTTGCTGTTTCGACCTTCTTAAGTAGCCAAATCTTTGAGTGTTGGGCCGCTGGGACATTTTAGCCTTTGAGAAGGTTGTTCTTGTTACTATTGCTTTAGTGGATAAAACCCACAAGGACGTTCTTTTAACTTGTTTGGACTCCAACTGTTGTGTTTTATTTGATTTGAGGCCACGAGGGGGAAAGGCTAATTTAAACAGGTCTGCTGTTGCTTTCATTTTGGACTTTTTAACTTGAGAAAGGCGGGCAGGTGATCTTTAGGTGCAGCGTGTTTCGCTCAGACACTTTAGATTTGACCCAAACAAGCGTTTGCTCAAGCCAACGTGCGACTTCAGACGCTGGTCTTCCCAAACGGGTCCTCCTGAGAGCCGCGCGGAGGAGAAAAACACTAAACGAATCTGGAGAGAAAACAATTGAAAGTGAGAATCGGAAAAAGGGCGGTGCTTGAACATTAGCTACCAAAGCACATGGAAACAAAATCTGATTGAAAATGCGTTGAAATATTTGTTGAAACTCAGATATGTTTCAGAAAATCACACATTTTATACAGCAATTGAGAGGAGCAATAATTAAATGATTTATCCAAAAGAAAATTTATGCAATACATAGGGCCTACAACAATATCATCTTGCCTTTTTCTATATTAGCTATTGTTTCAATCATCATGCACAGGTTATTGTGTTTTGATATTCATATAATCAATTTATGTTATTTTATTTGAATTTGATGGTTGTATTTTGCACAGACTCTACAAACTCTCATCTATCTATCTATCTATCTATCTATCTATCTATCTATCTATCTATCTATCTATCTATCTATCTATCTATCTATCTATCATTTGAAGGAGACAATCTGTTTAGAAGGTTGTGGAAATGTATAATTTCAAGTTTTATTATAAATAAATACAATAATTTACTTGACATACCATTATTATTATTATTATTATTATTATTAATAATAATTTTACAGTGCATATTAATAATAACAATATTAATAATCCTCATCATCCTCATAATTATACGAATAGAATGTTTTTCATAAAAAATCTATTAAAATAATATAATTCTAATAATAAATATATTTAACAACAATAAAAACACCATTGTTAAACTTCTTTTTTTGGTCTCATTGAGACATTCTCGCGTCTCAAGATTATTTTGCATTCAGGCTATTGGTTGATGGAACTCTGATAACACTCAATCCATCTGGTAGTCTTTTATCATTTTAAGTGTTCATTAACGGCTGAACATTAAGCAAAAACAAACAAACAAAGAAAAGAACAAACATATCATCTGATTTATTTAAAGCGGACCACAGAGCGGCTCCGTCCACAGGGTGGCACTCTTAAGCTGTGAATTAAAAGGAAGTTTCTCTCTCTCTCTCTCTCTCTCTCTCTCTCTCTCTCTCTCTCTCTCTCTCTCTCTCTCTCTCTTTTTCAGTCTCTCTCTCTCATTTCAGAAAGCCAACACACAGGATTTGTTGAACAGCTTCACAATGATTATTGCCCTGGAAGTGGCCAAGAATAAATCTGGCACGTGTTAATACATAAATGCCATATGTTTGTATGAATTCCTGATAATGCTTTGACACTGTCACAGAGTGGCAGGACGGGTAGCAGGGCAAGCTCTTTCTGGTCTCATTAAGATCTGAAGCTCAGAAAAACCAACTTTGAAACTTGCGCGTGTTTCTCCCGCTGAAATGCGAGAAAGCGGCTTGATTTGCCCTGGGAGGAGCAGCGAAAGATGTCGACCTTAAACTAAACCTGATCTAAAGTATTTGAAGAGGCACTAACAGGGTTTCGAGTGCTGTTAGACGGGGAAAATGGGAGTCGATAACATGTACCAGATCTTCCAAACAGACTTAAGGTCAAGTACACTCACTTAAACACTGACAAAAACCATAAACTTCTCTCTTTCTCGTTATTTTGCTCTCTTCTCTATTTGGTTTTGTCACATGTGTTTTATCAGTATGATAGAGTCTTTAAATACGTCATGATAGCATCCTGTCACTTCTGTGTTTTTAGATATATAGCAGCTTCTGGGACTAATAATAAGCCAATTCAGTATCTTGGCATGTTTGAATTTGAAGTTTGCTTTCAGGAGGGTTGGTTTAGGAGATTTCTGCATGATAATGCTATATATTTTGTAACAGTTTATTTTAAGGTGTCATTGTTACAGTGTATTTATATATTTAAGTGCTGAGTAATACATAATTAACTACATGTACTTACTATAGGGTTATGATTTGGTTGAGGGTTAGTTGCATGCAATTATGCATAATTTACTGTTATTACTACAGTAACTGCATGTTTTCTGTACTCTGAGTAGTTCTACATATTAATTTAATACACAGCTTACAAACAACTACCACAATTAATTTTACAGTATGACAAGTCATTATATGGTATGATGTACAATACTACGTAGTGTTGCTGTGGTATGAAAAAAGCATGTCTTTTTCAAATCAAATTCTGTATTTAGTTACTATTTGTAGTAGGATTGTTGTGTCTTTATGATTTTTCAGTATCTGGCCCCCAAAAAGTATATCTGAATGTCAACAAATGATCAAACCAAGTGGAATTAATTTAGTAAGATTTTTTTTTTTTTGAAAGAAATGAATACTTTTCATTCAGCAAGAAATAAAGGATGCATTAAATTGATCAAAAGTGACAGTAAAGATTATTTGAAATAAATGTTGTTATATTGAACTGCATGAATGATTTCTGAAAAAAAATGTATGACAGTTTCCACAAAAATATGATGCAGCATATTGAATTATAATTCAACATCGATAATAATCAGAAATGTTTCTTGAGCAGCAAATCAGGATATTAGAATGATTTCTGAAGGATCACTGAAGACTAGAGTAATGAATTTTGAATTGTAATAATATTTCACAATTTTACTGTTTTTACTGTATTTTTGATCATGTAAATTGAGTTTTGTAGAGCATAAGAGACTTCTTTCAAAAACCCTTACAAACTCCAAACATTTGAACAGTATATGAAGTCAGTTCCCTTAAAGTAAAGTTAGCTCCAGCATCATTTGTTTGCAGATGCCAGTTGGATGATATTTTGTTATCTAACATACTGACATTAAGATCGTTTTAAGTGTATTCAAATACCATTTTGGCTGCTATATGTAACCGTACAAAAAGCATTACAAGTTTTTTTTCAAGCTCCCATGGTGTTCCAGTCCTACATAACTTGGGCATGTTATAAAACGAGGTTGCGTGAGATGGACGGGGTGTTTAACCGAGACAAGACTTTAAATTTGGTTCAAATCTTTCCTCTGAGGGTTTGAAGCCCCTCACGGTGAGCGCACCTTAACTTGTCTTGCACGGATATGATGACTTTTGTCTTTAGTGATCAAAGCTTTGCGCAAAAGTACTTGAAAGTGCAAGTTAACGTGAAATATAGATGAAGCTGGCCGGTTTGATGATGACTGTGCTAAGTGTGTGAGTCAGAGGCGTTTTAGCAGAAAAGAAATGTGATTTGTTGAGGCTCTCTTTCGTCTTGTCTCTCTGGGAGTTTTTGTGCAAATCTACATTGTTGTATGTTATATAACCATGTTTTAGGAGCAATTATATAAGCTCATATTCAGAAATGGGTCTTACTGAGGGTGTAAAGTAGCGCAGAGGTCTCGGACAAATTTGTTCATTGTCGTCACTCGGAAAAGGAAAACCAGTGCAGCGATCAGAGACACAACAATGGAAAGATGAAGAAAGATGGACAGAGAAGTGTGAGAGATGAGGCCTGTAAACCGGCTGATATGCTAAAAGAGCCCAAATTGTGCGTCTCTCATGTGGTGGGCCGCTGGGCTCTGGGGGGTCGGGCTGGATCGGGCGGCTTAAGAACCCGATTAAACTCATTAAAGCTGCTGAGGGGAACGCAAAGGCCGTGTACCTGGAGCTCGAGCGGCGTCTCGGTGGAGTCGTCACCCTGGATCATCCTCTTCATCCTCCCACTGTGGCCTCACCTACAGGAGACGTCTCGTCTCACACGCAAACTGACACATACTGTACACACTCAGTCAGTTGAACTTTGTGCATTTGCATTATTTTGTTTTAGTACAAAAATAGTTCTCACTCTCTGCTTCTTGAAGAGCTTTTATTAAATACTTAGGGCCAGATTTACTAAACGGGGCAAATTAGCGTGAGAGCGCAATTCCAAAACAGCGCAGATGGGAGTGGGAAATTCTGCCCGTGATCTACTGACGACATGTAGATTAAAGAATACAGACGCGGCCGGATCATTTCCATAATGACTCACGCAGTCTAAGAGCAGAGCAAATTAGCGTCTGGTTTAAGAAGTGCTTTTTTTTGGGGGTGGTAAATAATGATGCAAATACTAGAAAACTGACAATCCTTAGTAAATCACCTTGCATAATACTCTTTGTGTCTGCAAGGGAAACTCCTATAAATGCATATGTAATAAGGTCAGCCACAAAAATAACCCTGTTAACATTTTCAATGCATGTCTTTAGTTTAGTAAATCCTGACAGTTGTTTTTTAATGCCAAAAGGGTTTGCGCTGGGACAAGCTGGCCTTGTCCCAAATGGCACACTTCAGTCTTGTGGACTTACAGTGCCCTACGTGTCCGTTAAGTCCACAAGACTGTAGGGTGTCCCATTCGTCATTTTAGGTTTCAGAAGGGCCCCTTTGAGGCCGATATGTGCCCTCGATGCAGACTTCTACCCGACAGTCAAAGTGGCATTACGTCACGAAAGTGTGGACCATTTACTCACTTACATCAGGGTGAGTAAATGACGCGATCATTCACTCCTGCGTGAACTGTTCAGCATGATGCTGTAATCTAAACATATTCCACTCACTCATGACCTCACTTCCTGTCACATGTCAGGTACAACCCCAGCTCACTGTCCTTTGTAAGTCCCTCCTATCTCATCAGTGTAATCACATTGATGCTTGTTATTCCGGCCTCTCTCAGCAGGGCCGTCTCGTTCTTTGATGGAGGCCTCGGATATAGAGCTTGCACCTGCGGTTACGATCACCCCTACCGACAGCCCTGGCTGTGACCATCAGAGACCGACCGCGGTCAGGAACCGTGGGGCGTCAGCGCTCTCCCGCCCGGCCTGTTATCCCCCTCCTGCCCGTCGCGAACACCCTCTCGCCCGCTTTTGATCAGCCTCGCCTCGGACTGCTCCCGCCAAGCAGCAGGCTTGAGGCTGGGTAACAGCGCAGGCCGTTTGCCGGGACGTGTTGCAATGGAGGGGGGTGGGATGGTCTACATTTGGTCATTTGGACTTCAAGGCTGGACGTACCACTGACTGTAAGCTTTAATTAGAGGCTGGCATAATAATTGTTTGCACAAGACTGTAAAAGAGCCCGTTGAGAGGTGGGCCAATGTTGCCTGTGTGTATCCTGTTTTAAAATGCCCCGCATATAGTCTGGGAGGTCTCTAACTGCTTTATATTTATTAAAATTCGGAATAATCTAAGCAATAAGGCATAACGTACAGTCAGACGTTCATTATCTTGAAATGAACCCCGCGTGGAGCAACCTGAAGGAGATTTTGCAATAATGACCGACCGGTTGACTGTACATTACCTGGCTTATTACACTGCTGCTTAGCAAAAAGAAATAAATAAATGGACATGAAATATTGATTTCGGTTGAAATTATTTTATTATGCGAGAGACATTATGAGAAATATGAAACTAGCACAGCTATTTAGCCTTTCAGTTTTTACAAATTCTGACTGGTTTTAGGTGTTGAAAGTGGCAGTGATAGTTGCCTGATGGATTAATGGATGGAGACATAACAGGAAGTGGTTGTATACTTAAGGAGTTGCTTGTGCTTATGGTTTTAAAGGAATAAACCAGGCACAAGAAAACACTATATGAAATCAAATAATTTGGACTGACCCCTTCAAAATGAAACAAAAAATACAGTGAATCAGTGAATCATTTATATTGGAAGTTTATGGGGCAAACTAGTTCAGTAGGATAAATGTTGAAATGCACACTTTTCGGCATTAAGTCAACATTCTGAACCATATGGATTTTGAATGCAACATTAATTTTATGTATGCATAAAATTCAAGTTGCATAATTTTTTTTTTCTTTTTTCTAATGCAACTTGAATGGATATAGATGCACACATAAAAGTTGCAAAACATATACATAAATCAGAATATTCCTTTTAAATGGCATTTCACTTAAGTTTTGTGTTCATGCGATTTTCATTTTTTTTTTTTTTTTTTTTTTTTCTTGTTGTTGTTTTTTTCATTCAGTAAGAATTTTTATTTGCTTCATCACAACCAAAAGAGCATAATAGGAAATCAATCGTAGTTTTGTCTCTCTCTCTCTCTCTCTCTCTCTCTTGACCCTGGAGAAAGTGTTGGATGGTTCAGAAGAGGTCAGGCTAATATCTGTGTGTTGTAATGAAATATTGATAATCAATGATGTGGCTGACAAATGGAGGGTTACCGGGACGACCACGCGATGACACCAGCCCCGTGGCCTAGACGATCAACCCAGCTCAGTTTAACCTGGATACAGCCAATGAAAATGGTGTGAAATGCTCTTAAAGGTGGCCTCCTAATGTGGGATTATCCCATCACAGGAGTGACAGAGATTAGAAATAATTACAGACATAATCCTAGCAGCTCTGCTTTCCGAGAGAGAGAGGGAATCGGATAGGCGTGTGTGTGCGTGTGCGTGTGTAGATCTTGAATAGGTCAAGGATGGTAACTCGCCAGAAGCCCAAACACGGGCCGTTTGACCCTGGACAGAAAGCGGAGAGATGACCCCGAGCCTCATGAAAGGCTGAAGAGGAGCACACATGCTCCTTGAGCCGCTGAAGGTGATTGAAGATGAGTGTGACACAGATAAGGAGTTAAACGCTCGGTGTGTGCGAGTGTGTCCTCAGTAATAGTCCTGATAAGTGGATGTGTACTGTGTCGGCTCTCTAGGGAGTAAACTCACTCAGATATACATCCATTAAAGACACACAACAGTGAGAGGCGGTCGAGACTATTGCTTCAAACTGGATTTCCATAAACAACCTCATGCGATTTTAGTTAATGGGATTTACAGCTCTCTACCTATCTATCTATCATGTAATTAATCGATTCATATTATAGTCACACTGTCTGTTGATTTTAACAATCTTTGGATGGTATTCAAATTCAACAAATTAAAAATGTAAAAGAAATGTATTTAATGTATGGTTTTAGGGACCAAGCACTGAAGATATCTAGCTTATTGGCTGCGTCTGAAATTGCATACTTCTACTATATAGAAGTATGGCTGAATTCACAGTACTCATAAAAGAGTAGGCAAAAAGTACCCGGATGACTTACTGCTTCCAGTGAGATTCTGAAGTGTGCATATGATGCACACTTTACTATCCCATGAGGCCACAGGAGAGGATTTATGAATGGCAGTGAAGCGACGTAACTGATGCTGGTAGGTCACATGATAATGACAACATTCATACTACACACATTCATACTATATAGAATGTCTTTTTTTTTTAGTGGCCGTGAAGTAATTACTTATTCAAAATACACCTACTCAAGAGATTATGCGATTTCAGATACGGCCATTGGTTTTGTTCTTACAAATTTTTCTATTTCTTCTTAGCCTTGAGACACAAATTTGGGATTCTCCTACTTAAACCCTCTGGCGCTGAACAAACTGTTCAAATTTAACCTTATATTCAGTATATACATATATATATATTATTTTACAGAAACTAGGAGTAGCAATAAATTTAAATAATTAACTAAAACTATTATTAATTATCCATAATTCCAGTCATTTTAAGGGAATTTCAGGGTTCACAGATTTTATGACCAGTGAATTTACATGTTTCCATTCATTTGTGATGATAGGATAAGGTTATATAAGGTGATTATTTTGTTTTATTCTAATTCAGCAATTTCTGCCCAATAAAATATTTTAGAGCATTATAGAAAAATGCTCTAATGAATTTGAATTTTCCATTATTTTTCTATTTCTCGAAATCACACTTTTAATATTCCCTCATATACAATGTATCCAGAATTTCCAAGACCGGAGGAACCCTGGCTCTTTAATAAAAATTACAATTGTTGAGGGATTGAATTAAAATAATATATATCATGATTCAATATCTGGTTTAGCTCATTTTAAAGCTTGTTTTGTCTTATTTGATCATTTTAGGCCATTTTGAGGCCCCCTAGTGGGTCCCGGTCCCCTGGTTGAAAGCAATTTATGTGATGGTAATTAATGAACTGCATAAAAGTTATCCATTGGATGTTTAAGTTTTGTTGGCATTTTTTAAAAGAAAGACAGCAACAGCAAAGCCACCTATTTGATCCCCATCTGCAAAGTCAATTGGCCACCACGACTGAAGATCAGTGATTCTATATAGGTTGAGCTTATGATCTTTTTTTGTTTTTTTTATGTCTTTAATACTTTTCTGAGATTAAGGAGGCTTCTGTTAAAACTTTGGAACACTGGGATATTTGTGTTCAATATTGTTAAAAGTTCTCCTTTACCAAACGGTCCCTGCAGTTGTGATGAAACTTTTTATTTATTTATTTTTGTCCTTTGTAGAGGCGTCTTCTGCATGCAGGATCTGACTGATAAAGCTCTGTGGCGTTTATTTCTAATGGAGACCAATTCCCCAAAGTCAGCTGTCAGATCCACACTTCTAATCTGCTAGTCTCATAAACCTGCGTTTATCCAAAATAAACGTTTTGCTTTCCTCAAATTCGACTCCTCTCCAAACAAACTCGTAAAATAGATTCATTCCACACATTTATAAAAGTATTTCCTCAGTGCTGCTATACTTCAAGATTGCACTTAAAATCGGGATTTATGGGTCATTTTGATGTTCCTCTTAACAAGTTTCACGCTCTGTTCTTCTCTCCTGAGGACCATCTTCAATGTCTGTAACCCTGCAAAATACCCCAATTTGATTCTGTTGAGTACAATGTCCTCCATGTATCAGAACTTTTAAATACCATATGTCCGCCTTTTTTGCCCTGAGATGTGAATGTGGTCTGGTCAGATCTGGTCAGATCTGGTCAATCAGTTGCGCTCCTCTCAGGAGAGCCGGAAAATGACTAGGAAAAAAATCTTAGCTCAGCCAAGACATTGGGCGAAAAAAGATGGACCGAGGGTCAGTAAAGTGCTAAACGCTGTTTCCGAGTCTCCTGACGTTCCCAGGGCACCTGTGCCGAGGATTTCCCCCACCTCTTTCCCGTCTTTCGGCCCCCTCCTGTTCTGAAGCAACGAGGCGAACTTGAATACTTTTAAGAGTAGTTTCAGAGGGGCTCCAGCGAGCCTGTTAACCTTCGAAAAATATACACGTCTGGCAAAGTGAGAGCAAATTTCTCTGCTCTTTCTCCTGGAGAACAGAAATGTCCGATATTTGATCAAGAGGCCGTCCCACTCAAACGCTAAACGTTGTCAAATGAGACTGAGCGGAAAATCTGCATCCCAGAGGTCCTCTCTGCTCGCTGTTACATCTCAGAGCAAACCAAATCAGAGTCCAGTAAATGCTGAACATACCTACATTTAAGTGATGTATTGCAGCGTTTTGCCATTTTGAGGGTTTTACCGGAAATCACCAGGAGAATACTCACTTTTCTTTTCTCCTGACTGCTCTTTTCCCCTCGTCACCTCTTATCTTTTTTCTTCACATCTTTTGTTTGCACAAATGCAAGAGTTTAGAAGCCAGTTAAAAATTAGGGAATGGAAACTTGCCTCAGTTAGAATCATATTTTTAGTTAAAATTAACAGCGGGTTTCTCATAAAGTGTATAAACAGGATATTTCAGACCAAAGTCTGATTTGATGAGCTGCATATACACACCTGATAAACATGCTAACGTTTTGCTAACGTTCCCATTAAGTTATGAAAACGTTATTTCTGAATATTTTCTGAATATTTTAAACTTTCCAGTTTGTTGGCTAAGAAAACATTCATTTTATCAATCTTCAAACATTAAGGATGCCACTTTTCAATGTCCACTGAACGTTCTGAAACAAGTTACATTTTAACAAAACAAGTAATAAAAACTCAGTGAGTGTTTTAGCGCAATTTTCTCACGTCATGGGATCACAACACTCAAAATTAAATTTTTGAAGCATAAAGGAAAGTTTTTTGATCAAATCTTTTTTTCTAATATTATTGTAAATTTTAGAAGCTATCGATTGCAATTTGTTTCAACTCGATAGCTATTATGGTTGCCGAGAAATTTGCAAAAAACTGAATTTTTTCTGGAATTTCCAGGAAATCCAAAATCTTTTCCTGGATTTTTTTTGTGCGTTCCCGAGATTAGACCTTCCTTAACATAATGCCGAAAACCCGAAGTCTCTAGGTGGTCTGGTTGAGGAGTAGATAGAAGTGCAAGATTGGTGCGCACAGACAGAACGAACAGAAATCATGAGTTAACAATCGCAATTTTGTCCGGTGGAAAATTGCGCTAAAAAAGAAGAAAAAGTTAGACACGTCCAACTAAAACATGTCAGAAAAAAACGCAACATTACCATGAGTGATGTATAATGTTTTTGTGCCAAAGTTTTGAGAACATTAAACACCAGATAACTTTGAACTAATGTTCTATAAACGTTACTAGAAGAACTCTGAGAGAACGTTACCAGAACGCTAGCTAAAGTTCTGAAAACGTTCTCTGTTAGCTGGGTTTGCACATCAGTTGAATTCTATTAATGTGGCAGGTTTCTACAACGTAGACATTTTAGTAATGGATCATGTACAATCATCAACAATAAATTCTTTTAATACAGTAGCTATTTGTTAAATATTGTGTGGTTGTGGTCAGTTTAGCCACCTTATTTTTAACATAAGAGTGCGCTAGGCTTCCAGTGTCATTCGCTTCCAGTTATTTTAGCTGTACAAAAACAGCTTGTTATGCTGCTTAAAGGGATACTCCACTTTTTTTGGAAATAGGCTCATTTTACAACTCCCCCAGAGTTAAACAGTTGAGTTTTATCATTTTGGAATCCATTCAGCCGATCTCCGGGTCTGGGGGTCCCACTTTTAGCATAGCTTAGCATAATGAATTGAACCGGACAAGACCATTAGCATCTCTCTCAAAAAAATGAACAAAGAGTTTCGATATTTTTCCTATTTAAAACTTGACTCTTCTGTAGTTACAGTACATCGTGTACTAAGCGGACGGAAAATGTAAAGTTGCGATTTTCTAGGCTGATATGGCTAGGAACTATACTCTCATTCCTGCGTAATAATCAAGAAACTTTGCTGCCGTACCATGAATGCAGCAGGCGTAATGATATGACGCAGCGCATGCCGCCTGATAATAGGCTACCGAGCTGGGGACTATTATCAGGCGCTGCGTCATATCATTACGCCTGCTGCATTCATGGTACGAATCGCAACTTTACATTTTACGTCGGTCTTAGTACAAGATGTAACTACAGAAGAGTCAAGTTTTAAATAGGAAAAATATCGAAACTCTTTGTTCATTTTTTTGAGAGAGATGCTAATGGTCTTGTCCGGTTCAATTCATTATGCTAAGCTATGCTAAAAGTGGTACTGCCAGACCCGGAGATCGGCTGAATGGATTCGAAAACGGTAAAACTCAACTGTTTAACTCTGGGGGAGTTGTAAAATGAGCCTATTTCCCAAAAAAGTGGAGTATCCCTTTAATAAATAGTTTTATGGTGTACTGCACTTTGTTATTCTTCTAGTTATTTACCACAGTATAACCAGGGCTTGACATTAAAACCCGCCAAATGCGTGTGGATTTCAGCAGTTGCGTGTAACGCAGTTTGGCTGGTTAAATGTTATTTATAATACATACATTTTTCAATTGTAGTCTTTTAAAAAGGTATCTGAAATAAAACACTAAGTGCAATGTAGTTTTGTCAAAAACATAGATTTTTCTGAAATGCTTCCAATACAAATTTTCTGCAGAATAGATACATGATACCAGCTTCGCTTTCTCATAAACACAGTTAGTTATGTTTTAAGTGAACGTAAACAGTTGAGAAAGAAAACGCATGTGTAACAGTATAATGGATCTGTTTGTCAGGTCTTAAAGTGACAGCAGCCTAATATAGGGACGAATTCTGGTTTATTGGGATACTTTTTCCAAGTCATCTCAATGGCAAAAAGTGTCCCACTCACCTTAAATTCAACTTACCTGCTGCCAAATTATTGATATGGCAGTTTTCCCCCATGGTATGGATGCCAATACTGTGGCCAGTGAAAATGCTGAGTGGCTAGTAACTTTGGAAAACCACTAGCCACTGTCGCTGGTGAGTAAAAAAAAGTTAATGTCAAGCCCTGCACACAGCGGCTAATAAATCAGAAGTCTTGCACATTCAAAGTAAATAGCTTAGTTCTGTCTTGCAAAATAAGGTGGATAAAAGCTATACTGGTAAATGTTGAGTTTGCAACAACACCAGTAAATTGATATGCTACATCAGCATTGCTCCACGCTTCATTGCAGTTCTGTGTTATTGGCCGCACCGAAAATAGAATTGTCTTCAAGCACACGCTTTTGCCACGTTGATTGATTTGATTTGGAAAATGAAGTTCTCCTGATGCTAAATTGTCTCCGTGTCTGTGAGTGACAGCATACCTTGTTTCTAGCGCTGCGCTAATCTTACCAGCTGTAATCTGGTTTCCGATGTGAAGATTTGTGCTCACTTTGATGTGCTCAATCCTCTTTGCTATTGCCTTCAGCATTCACACACACTTCTCTGTGTGGTCTATGTGTCTTTGAACTCAATATTTCATTAAAAAAAGATCTCTTGAGACCGGAAACCACCGCGCTTAGAAATCTATAGATCTAAATAAAACAATTAAAGTCTGAATGAGGCCCACGTGGCTTGTGTTTGATTTCTGTAAATTTCACTGAGTCTTTCATCAAGTGCCAGTCAACTAGCAGGGATATGATTCTTAAGTGGATTTAATTTAAGATCTTAAGTGGATTTCATCTATATAGTCATGACCTCGTCAACCTTCACAAGTTTACGAGTCTATTTTGGCTTTATTAAATGCTAATCGTTTATTTTACTAAACGTTATGTGCCACTCTTCAGGAATAGGGACAAAATAGCCAGAAATCAGATTTTTTAGCGAATAGTCGGTTAAAGGATGTGCTTAACCTTTAGAAAAAGTTAATCATCAACTCTTTGAGTTCATTTAAATATTAAACACTGTTAAAAAACACTGTTACCAGACCATGGGACATGTCTAATTTCCTAGTAGAAAGACTGAAACACTATTTTCTTGCAAAACAATTTAGGCTGATTTGTATGATTTTGCCATTTCCTAGAAAATATATGTATAATTTCTTCTTTTTTATGATTTTTACTTAAATTTTTACATTGGAGCTGCTTCAATGTTTTAATGCGATTTACTTGAATGATGTTTTAATGTCGGCATAAATGTATCATATTGGTTTGATGTAGATTATTGTTTTTTGCATGCAATAGCTCAAATCCATTGCACATGCTGAATGATATCTTATAATCTTTCAGATTGATATCTTAGAATCACTTTCCTCTCAATTTTGTTAAAGTAAAGTTTTACCGTATGTGTTTACGCTAGCTATTTTTTGAGGGTATGTTCATTGCAATATTATTTGTGCAAAAAAAAAAGAAAAAGCAAAAAAGCAATGGGACACCAAACTGTGCTATTTGTGGACAATTCTTTGTCCAGTTACCTCTTGACCCCTAAGAGAACAAAAGCAATGAGACACAGAAACTTTTTTGAGTTATAGCTATCCGTGCACTGCCAAGCGGAAGTTTTCACCCCAGTAATTCCCGAATGGAGAGAAAAAAGTGTAAGTGTAATTTTTCTTCTTTATGAGTTACAAAGTCATACTCACATGCATCAAATGAAATAGCTTTTCACTGGCACTCAATAATGGACACAAAATCCTTCTTGCGGCTGCTGTGGGATTGATGTTGAACTCACACTGGGACAGATGTCTTTGTCTGGCTTTGGGTGTATATATCTATTGTTTGCCATGCTGTCACATTTCTTCTTTTTCCTCTTTCAATTCTCTTTTTTTCTCTTTCTTTTCAGTAAGTGTTTACTTATGTTTTGTAGCTGTTTTGATTTCATTTTTTTTCCAGTGTCTGGGTGCTTTCTGATTGGTTTGGGACTTTGAGTCAGTTCCACCTAATCTGTGTATTTGCTCGAACCCCAAACGCTTGATTAGTGCCGTTCAGCTCTGCGCCGGCCCTGTGGTGTTTGCGTAATTTATGGAAAGTGAAATCCTGCCCTGAAATCCACCATTTAAAACGTTGTATTCAGAAGCCTCAATGCTGATACCACGGTTTTAGCTGGCCGTGGGATGAGTGTTTGATTTAATACGGTAACTCGGGAAGGTCGCTTATGGAAGCGTGGCTTTTATGTGCGTTTGTGGACGGGGAAAGTGATTGTGTTGTGACTGCTGTGTACCTGACATTAATTATCACTTTAGAGCAGGTGTTTGACTGTTATTGAAATATTTAAAGGGACAGTAAGTCTTGTAAATTGGGTGTGACTGTATAACACAAAGAATGTTTTAATGGCATCTTGAGACATACACTTTAAAGAATAAATTAAGGATGTATGATTGAACATTTTATTCAATATACTGGGCTTTTTGAGTCTAAGATTGTGAATGGAGGAATATTCTTGGTCTAGCCTTACAGATTATACTGAACATCATTGCTAACTTACTAAGGATTCCCATCATGCATTGCAACAACTTAAATAATTATTGTTTATTTTTAATGCTATTCTTTCACTTTTTGTTACTTCTCATATTCATTCACATTTTTTTACTTAATGTTCGTCACTTATTCAGGTTTCTTTGAAATGTTGAGGTCCTATTTGACCTTTTTTTTTCTTCTATTTAAATATCTGTGATCAAAAGCTGAATGTTCAGCATCATTACTCCAGTCTTCAGTGTTACATGATCCTTCAGAAATCATTCTAACATGCTATTTTGTGCTTAAGAAACTTTAATTATTATTATGAATGTTGAAAACTAAGATATTTTTATCTTTATATTTTTCAGGATTTTTTAAATTAAAGTTCAATTGAGTTCAATCCAAAAGTTTGGATCAATTCAATGCATCATTGCTGAACAAAAGTATTAATTTTCTATTAAAAAAAAAATCTTACTGGCTCATAACCTCTGAACTAAAGTATAAGTTACCTAAATAAAGTTAAATAAAAAAATGTACAAGATGTATTGCCGTCTTTTTTTTTTAAGCATTTAGTGTGTGAATGAAGACAATTATTGAGAAATTTGTTGTGAGAACTTAAAAATTCTCATTACATCTAATTTTTCTTATCTACACTTCATTACAGTGGAGACATTCTGATGACGACATATAACAGCACAATGCCATATTAATCATACATCATTTCATTGTACATTTACCAGCTATACGTCTTAAATGCCAAACCTTATTTTAGATAGCAAAGCGTGTTTAGTATGTATGAGCATTGTTCAGCCATGTTTAAGAGAGGACAAATCCAGCCCATATTAAGATGTGAAACATGGAAATCCCCCCTTCCTCTCACATGATAATGTTCCCTCTTTCTCGAAACTAAAAAGCCAGACATTTGACAAAAAGAGGGCAGCAGGAAAAAGCAAGGTTGTAGCATACATTATATGGGCTGTATCATATTTTTTTATTTTTTTTACCCCCTCCACCCCTTTCCACAAACCCCTCTTTTCACATTGCATTCCTGAAACATAACTTGCAGAAACTTTCTGCTTGCGTGGTGGATTTTCATTTTAGATGTTGCCAACTCAAGGGCATTTGGACCAATCGATATCTGTCTGTCTTCTGGCACACACAAAGTTGGCCATTAGAAGTGAGCTTCTTATAGCAGGCTCAGCCAATACCATTAGCCCTAGCCTCAGGGCAGTTCTATCCAAGAGACAGGCAAGGCACCTGCCCCCACTCCCCTCCCCCACCATTAAGCGTCTCCCATGGGACGTCATTTGGACATATCGGGCAAAGAGCAGTTCTTTATTCTTTCCCTCTTCAACACCCAGACTCTACCAAAAATCAATAAATCTGTTCTTTGCTTATTTTCAGAACTTTGCTTCAATATAAGCAGGACTTACCTTCCAGCAACAAACTCACACGCCAGCAGGTCATTCTTTCCACCCTTTCTCTCTCTCTCTCTCTCTCTCTCTCTCTCTCTCTCTCTCTCTCTCTCTCTCTCTCCCTCTTTCTTTTTTGTTTTCTGTGATTCCCTCAAAGCCCCAATTTAAAAGCAAATAAACGGAGAAGCGCTTTGCTCCTCGTTTTGTTCTGCTGAGATTAAAAGGCTCCCCCTATAAGAATGGGATGCTCTCATCATTGACGTCGGTTCCCGCTCCTGCATCCAAATTTGCGAATTTAACTAGCGGGATCGTAACGATTTGACTTCCCCCGCGTGTGAGCGGTCGGAATCCAGCCCTCAATAGGTCAGTGGGGTGAGAGAACGAGGGGATGATTTTAAACAAATTCAGCTCTCAAAACTCATCCCTGATTGACCCGGTCATGATACGCAATTTATATGTTTTGACCTTAACAACACATTGGGTTCAGTACTATGACTGACAAACCATTCATACACTTCTAAACATCCCGTTTATTTATAGTGAGTGTTGCACTACAAGCTAGTCTGTCTGTCTGTCTGTCTGTCTGTCTGTCTGTCTGTCTGTATATCTATCTATAATTCTTTTGTCTGTCTGCCTATCTATTGTTTGTTTTTCTGTACATATATATTTTTTTATCTGTCTATCTATCTATCTATCTATCTATCTATCTATCTATCTATCTATCTATCTATCTATCTATCTATCTATCTATCTATCTATCTATCTATCTATCTGTCTGTCTGTCTGTCAATTGTTTGGCTGTCTGTCTATCTGTTTGTTAGTGTGTCTGTCTATCTGTTTGCCTATCTATCGTTTGTCTGTCTGTCTGTCAATTGTTTTGTTTGTCTGTCTGTTTGTCAGTCTGTAATTTGTAATTTGTTAATTGTAATCTGTCTGTCTATTGTTTGCTTGTTTTTCTGTCTGTCTGTCTGTTTGTCAGTCTGTCTGTCTGTCTGTCTATCGTTTGTTTGTTTGTCAGTCTATCTATATGTTTGTCTGTGTATTATTGTTTGTTTTTCTGTCTGTCTATCTGTTTGTCAGTATGTCTGTCTATCTGTTTGCCTATCTATCATTTGTCTGTCTGTCTATTGTTTGTTTGTCTGTCTGTCTCTCTTTTTTATTTGTCTGTCTGTCTCTCTTGTTTGTTTGTCTGTCTGTCTCTCTTGTTTGTTTGTTTGTTTGTTTGTTTGTCTGTCTGTCTCTCTTGTTTGTTTGTTTGTTTGTTTGTTTGTTTGTTTGTTTGTTTGTCTTGTCTGTCTATTGTTTGTTTGTCTGTCTGTCTCTCTTGTTTGTCTGTCTGTCTGTCTGTCTGTCTGTCTGTCTGTATGTCTATCTATCCTTTGCTTGTCTGGCAATATGTTTGTTTATCTGTCTTTCTGTGATTTGTTTAGTCTGTCTGTTTGTTTTGTCTATCTTTCTGTTTGTCAGTCTGGATATCTGTCTGTCTATTGTTTGTTTGTCTGTCTGTCTCTCTTGTTTGTTTGTCTGTCTGTCTGTCTATCTATCCTTTGCTTGTCTGTCTATATGTTTGTTTGTCTGTCTTTCTGTCATTTGTTTAGTCATTCTGTCTGTCTCTATCTGTTTGTTTGTTTGTTTGTTTGTTTGTTTGTTTGTCTGTATATCTGTTTGTTTGTTTGTCAATCTGTTTGTCTATCTATCTGTTTGTTTGTAAGTCTATCTGTTTGTTTGTTTGTTTGTCTGTCTATCTGTTTGTCTATCTATCTATCTATCATTTGTTTGTCTGTCTACCTGTTGTTTATCTATCTATCGTTTGTTTGTCTGTCTGTCTGTTTGTCTATCTATCGTTTGTTTATCTGTTTGTCTGTTTGTCAGTCTGTATATCTGTCTATCTATCGTTTGTTTGTTTTTCTGTATGTCTTTCCATCTGTCTATCCATCATATGTTCAGCCATCTATCTATCTGTTTGTTTGTCTGAGTGTGTCTAACAGTCTATAGGGAGAACATAATAACACTGGTCTCATATGAGACCACATCAGCATATTCTTCTCTGCATACGTGTGTGATGTGATGGCGCAATCTATCAGCGTTTGTGATCAAATTGCTGTGCGCCTTATTGAAAGTGACAAGAACTTTTATTCACTGCTCCTCCATTATTTACAGGCAAGTATACTTAATATATATGTATTAAATCCATATCATTACGCTTTAAAGAGGAGGAAATATCACTCAGATTGATTATATTATCCAGAGTGACAAATGGACATTTTACATTCTGTCCACATCATGCATATCTTTATAATTTCATCTCTCTCTTCCCTCTCTAGAGATGGTCTAATGCATGAAGAGAGAGATAGTGAGAGAGAGAGTGTGAATGTATTCAAAGCCAAGGAGCTTCTATTCATCTATTTTTTTCCAGTCTTGAATTTGTCACTGCAAAGACAAGAGCAAAACAGCACTGAAAAAGTGTCTGTCCGTCTATCCGACTCTCTTCCCGTCTGTCTGTCTGTAAATCTTCTGTCTGTCTTCCCATCTGTCTATAAATCCTCTATCTGTCTGTCTGTCTGTCTGTCTGTCTTCCCATTTGTCTGTAAATCTTCTGTCTGTCTGTCTGTCTTCCCATCTGTCTATAAATCCTCTATCTGTCTGTCTGTCTGTCTGTCTTCCCATTTGTCTGTAAATCTTCTGTCTGTCTTTCTGTCTTCCCATCTGTTTGAGAGAGAAAGACAGATAAATAACTGTGAATGGAGAAACGGTTTGATTTTTGGAATCAAGCTGGAACCAGAGGAGAACGTGACCGACAGTGTGAGCTGGAAAAGATGGATAGTGCAAGTGCCGTGTTTTTGGACTGGTAGGAAAGAAAAAGCAGAAAGAAAGAGAGAATTTCTGCTGGCTATGGTCGGGCAGGAGTCTGAGATGAGCGCAGTGGCCTGTATTGATCAGTTGTAATGAGCTCCAGAGGAGAAGAGGCTAATGGTACGGCAGCTGTTGTGGACAGATCCCAGATCAGCCTCTGGGGTTCAGCTCCACTCGCCCTGGTCCAGCCCTGAGGGCACACATGCACTTGAGACTGCATCACTGCATCAAATGAACTAGACTGACGCTTCCCTCTTTCTCTCTCCCCCTATCTTTTTTTTTTTTCCTCTTTTGTCCTGTTTTTTATTCTTGAAGATGGAGCAAAAGGGTTTTTCATGTTATTGCTCAGGCTGTGAGCTGCCGTGAAGCATAAATTGCATTTCTTTTGTCTTGCATCTGAGGACAATGAAGAATTTTGTCTTTAAATGTAGTTCTCATTCACCTGTGCAGAGTTATTCAATTTCTAAAGCATTGCAATTAATTGTAAACATATTAATGTAACACACAGTTTTATGTGTAATGTGGCGTATTTCTGATTGAAAGCAATATTCCATTGGAAAAAATATAATTATGTAATCATTATTTGGATTTTGCAAAATCACTGTTACGTACAACAGTAGAAAATAGCCCGCAAAGCCTATTAAAAAAAAGTTTCAGAAGATGAGCAAAATCTATTCTTATTGTTAATGTAAATGCTTTTTTTTTTTTTTTTTTTTTTTTACATGCACTCATAAATTGTTCATAAAAAGATCATAAATGTGTTCTTTTAAAAATAGTGTAACATTTAAAGAATAGTATAAAAAAACACATGGATTTAAAAAAATAACAATTTTACACTATATTTGCATTGTATAATATTGCACATTTCCATAAGTTAAATGCCGACTTAAAAGTCAAAGAAATAAGCATCCAGTGCAAATGTAAAAATTGATTGCAAAAGTTATAAATGAAGTTGTGTGGAGGCGGAGTCTGCATCGTGATGTCACATGCAAAATCAATGCAAACCACAATCACTAAATTTAGCGTTTCCTAAGAACCTTTGAAATGCTTGAGCTGCAGTGCTGACCAACGCAATCCCGACACCATTAAAACCCACCCAGTTCAGATAAAT
This sequence comes from Rutilus rutilus, assembly GCF_951802725.1. Lineage (NCBI taxonomy): Eukaryota > Metazoa > Chordata > Actinopteri > Cypriniformes > Leuciscidae > Rutilus > Rutilus rutilus. The sequence continues at coordinate 33,809,210 of NC_140224.1, read as the reverse complement.
TTACATTTTCAAAGATTACTGGTTTCCGACTTTGACATCATGATGCAGGCTCCGCCTCCCCACTGCCACAATTACAAAAAGCTTCCCTTTCACCTTGCAGTGCGAGTGCTGCTGTTTCTGGACGGCTGTATTATCTCTGCCTCTCGTTTCTGAGGAGACTATGTCCTTTAGTTGCTGTGGGGGGTGATGTGTCCGACGGGACTCTGTCCAGGACAGCTGGTTCAAAACCTCTGCTCCTCGTCAACAAGTGACTGGGGATCTGTCAGACCCTGAGAGAGGGACCGGGGTCCCTGTGATGTGCCTTGTGAGAGCTGGCCCCGAGTCCACTTTAATTAATACGCAATTATGCACTAGATACGTGTGAGAGGGGAAGTGACCCGTGTCAAACAACACAGATTACTTTGGGAACTGTGGAGACAGATGCAGTGGGCTCATATATGCCTGCGGTGAACTGCACTGTATGCTGACGTATTGTATGGAGTCCATGCAGTGTCCCATGTGTTAAATCTTTCTGGAAGGACATTATTGTCGAAATTCTCTAAAGGTATCTGTCCTGTGATCTGCTTTATGTTTTGTCATCATCTTTAATATGCACTATTTAGGGTACGACAGCATAGGCAAATTACCTTTTATTTTTTAATTTTTTTGAGCTGTTGTATGAAAGTTATTTTTATTGAATATGCAAATGATCTCAAAAACATTTAAATAAACAAGTTTTGATTGGGTCTTGATGTACAGTAGAGATTGAGGTGGAAGTGAGCACGTTTAAAAAAAAAAAAAAAGTATACTTTTAAATTGATCAAAAAGTGACTGGAAAGACATAATGTTACAAAAGATTTCTATTTTTTTCAACATTGATGATAAGAAATGTTTCTTGAGCATCAAATCATCATATTAGAATGATTTCTGAAGGATCATGTGACCCTGAAGACTGGAGTAATGATGCTGAAAATTCAGCTTTGATCACAGGATATAAATTACTTATTCAAATATAAAACAGTTAATTTGAATTGTAATAATATTTCACAATTTTACTGTTTTTACTGTATTTTTTACCAAACTTTTGAACGGTAGTTTACTATATATATATATACAGTAGTTTATCACTTCCTAGCAACTTTTTTTTTAAACATACTTTTTGCCATGTTTTGCTTGAAAGGTGTTTGATCTTCATTTTATCATATGAAATTGATTGGATTGTTAAATATGTCTCTATATGACAAGTTGAAAATTAAGAAGAAAAATCTATACATTTTATAATACATTCAAATAGAAAAAGGTTATTTTAGATTGTAATCATATTTCACATTATTTGTATTTTGTTTGCATTAAAATTGACACTTTACACTTTTAAATATGAATGTCACACCACAGAGCTATTAAGTTAAAAAAAAAAAGTAAAAGGGAAGTAAAATACTGATAAACATGTTGACTGATCACAGCAAAAACAGTGTGAAATATTTGTATTTTCTTATACTTTCATATTAATTGTAATCTAAACTCTTGATGTTTGAGAATGCAAGGACGAAATTATGATATTATTGAGATTAATTTGCTATAGTGCCATATTTGTGACTCATATTTATAGAAAAATAATAAACACAACATTGCTGAGCATAGTTTGTCTTACTATAGCCACAAATTCATCAGCAAGGTAAAGCAATGCTGAAAATAGGGCATGTGTGCAGTGGAGAGAAGCTGAGCGTAAAGCTACTCGAGCAGTTTTTGTTTCTCTCCGAGAAAAAGATGAAGCTCGTTTCGCTCTGCTTTTCCTCTTCACTGGCCTGTGCGGAGGACTCCGTGTTTAAGGCCTTGCTTGTTACTTCTAATTGATTTCTTTTCATGTGCTTGTCTTTCTCACCGGGGCAGTGGAGTGTTAAACGGCTCCCCCCACACGCGCTCACTGCCAGCCAAACCAAATTGTACTTTAACTCCAGGAAAGATGAAATGCTGCCTCTCACGAGGGTTGCTGTCTATCCCGCGTCTGGCCGACATTTATGGTAGAAGAACTCGCCATTGCGTGGCTCCCGCACGACTGACAAGCCCTGAAAAACGCACCGGTGAGTCTGTGTTGGGTTAACCTCACAAAATGCATCTGAACGGCGTTCAGAAAGAGATATTTCTCTCGCTGCTGACTGGACAGCCATCCCAGGTTGTGTCTCTCAGCGTTGAGGTCTGTTTTAAATTTGCTGTGTAAGACGCGGTCGACCCCAGAGGTGACTTTCTCCTGTTTTTCACCTTTGACCCCGCACTACTTTTGGGGTCACGGGTCCCTCTGGAACCACTCAGTTCAACACCTCCGGACACAGTCCTCAAAATCCCACCTTCCCTTTTCTTTCTTGATTTTTTTCTTATTAACTACAATCCGATGTTGTCCTTTTTCCCCGTCTATCTCTAAATCTATCTCTAGACGAAGCGTGACACCTGATCTGTGGCAAAAAGCGTCCATTGTTTCTGATCGGGCCGTGGGAACGTATAAGGTGTTGAAAACTGTCAGCGTCAATCTGATTTAACCTCTGAAAGCCCAAAGCCCAGCGGAGACGCACTTTCTGAGTGACACGTCCCGGATGTTGATATGCTGGTTCTGATGTGTAGCCACATTTTTTTTTCCCAGGTTCAAAACAAGCAAAGGTTTACATGAAATGAATGATTTCCTTTAATTATTGATATGAATGAATTTTTTATTACTTTTTTCGTTGTATTTGCTATCCAGCAAAATGAACAATAGAAACCCTTAAAAAGAATTGACCATATAAAAAAAAAAAAAAAAAAAAAAAAAAAAAAATTAGCATACCATATTTATTTACTGTAAACTATGGCAATTTAATAAATAAATACATACACAATGAAAGCTTCTTATACAGTCTGATGTTGATCCATATTAAATTGATTTAACATGTTTTTTATGGAGAAATTATTAAAATACAAAGAAATAAAAAAAAATATAGGCTATAATAATAAAAACCATATTACTATATTACTATATTTATTGTAAACTGTGCCAATGTAGTCTTAGCCCCTAATGTAACAAACAAACAAGCAAACAAACAGCAAATAAATAAATAAATACACCATCATTTTAAATTATTATGATTTAACTTTTTTTTTTTTTTTTTTTTTGTAGGGTAAAACCACATTGAAATAGTTTATTAAAAAAATATGTATAATAAACATATTACAATATGTATTGTAAACTGTAACAATTGAGTCTTGCCACTGATTGATTGATTAAATCATCTTAAATATTAAAAATAAACATTTTGAATTATGATGTTTTTTTAGTGTTTTTTTTTTTTAGATATTGTGGATTTTTTGGGGTTAAAACCACAATTAAGTTGTATATAATAATAATAATAATAATAATAAATCATATTACTACATTTATTTAAACTGTAACAATTTAGTATTAGCCAGTGAATGAATGAATGAATTAATTGAATAAAGCTGGAAATGATGAATAATTATAAATGCTTGTTAGGGTAAATAAATTACTATTTTGTATTATAATAAAATATTAATATTAGTAAATACATTTAGTGAATTCTCTTAGCAGAAGGAAATGTACCAAAATATAAAAAAAACCAGACTGTAGATTACCACTAATTTTGGGGAAAGTGAGTTTTATTGTGTCTTCTAAATAAATACACACACAAACACACACACACACACACACACACACACACACACACACACACACACACACACACACACACACACACACACCACACACACACTCCAAGAAAACTGTCCAAATCCATGTGCTCCCCTCGGTTACATTTCCAGACTGTCACGTCTGTCCAGCAGAATCCCACCGGAATCTCCGGCACAAACAACACAATTCCTCTTATTCTTGTTCTTTTTTTTTTTGTTGGTTGTACGTAACAATCTATTTCAGGAGTCGCTGGTTGTCAGTCAGCGCTTGTGTTGAGCAGTTTGAGTTCATAGCGATTCCCACAGAAGATTGAGGACTAAGAGCAGCACCTCAGAGCGAGCCCCAGATTAACTTATCACCAGCTAAAGAGCTGTCAGGGGGAGATGGCAGGCCTTGGCACTGCAAATTCAAATGCATGTAAATTTCCCTGGTGGCTCACTGCAGACTATGGCGGCGCTGTCAGCGGGTGACAAGCCAAAAATGCATTAACACAGTTAAAAATATATCAGGACTGAGTATCTCATGTTTTAATAACATTTGAAAGAGGACAAATGATACAAGTGGCTCCCACAAATGTGGCCTTATTGTAGTTGTACTATCTTAGAGCAAGTGCGAAAAGAGAAGAGAAGGGGCAACAAAAGCAGCCCGATAGAACGTCAGAAGGGTCGCGTGCGAAGCCGTTGTTGTGCCAGGTTGCGCCTCCAACAATTAGCAATTATCTGTCAGTGGCACGGCGAGGTCCCGCGGGGGCCGACAGCCTAACTGCAACTTAGAGAGGCAACGTTCCGATAGCCTGGTCTGCCAAATTCACTTCATCTCAAAAACAAAGAGATTAAAAGCATCTCCGAGACATGATGCTGTAAGTTTTGGAGATGTTCAGAAGGGTGGCCCTCTAATGAAGCGTGTGTGCTGTTCGACTCAGTGCCAGTATGGTGTGTGAACACATCAAGACTGCGCTGTCATGTGAGGCCGTGGTTATGCAGCTCCTTCAATCAAGACGCTCGCTTCCTCGTGCTATCGAATGTTCGAGAGCGACTGTGTCTAATTGCTTTGTCGTTGTCCTTTACTTTCACTTCACATTACTAATTAATGTCAACTCTGTGACGTGTAGAAGACGAAAAAAAAAAAAAAACGTCTTTCCACAATCCCAGCATGCTGTTCTGCATAAACTGCAGTTAATGAAACATTGCATGGATGTTATAGAGATAGACAGACAGACAATGGACGGATGGATGGATGGATGGATGGATGGATAGAAACCCCTATGACGTAATATTTTCAGCAGGGTTATTATCAGTTTAGTTACAGCTTAAACTATTAAAAAATATTTCTGTTAATTGAAGTAAAATAAAATATTAGTTGAAACACTTAAACTAAATGAAAATTAAAAATGATGTCTTGGCAATAAAGTTTAAGTTGAAGCACCAAAATTAATTATTAAATGGAAATAAATAAAAACTAAAACTAAAATAATATATATATATACAGTGCTTGTCAGAATTATTTGCCCCCATGGTCAAAAATGGCTGTAAAAAATAAATAAAAAATGTTAATCCTAGCAAATCTAACCTTTCTTTGAAGTAAAAGAATTGAAAGTGGGGGGAAAAATCACATTATGAAATAAATGTTTTTCTCCAAAACACATTGGGAACAATTATTTGCCCCCTTTTATTAAATACTGTTTGCAACCTCCTTTTTCCCGATATAACAGCTCTGAGTTTTCTCCTATAACGCCTGATGAGTTTGGAGAACACCTGACGAGAGATCAGAGACCATTCCTCCATACAGAATCTCTCCAGATTCCCAGATCCATGCTTCTCCTCTTCAGTTCACTCCACTCATTTCCTATAGGGTTCAGGTCTGGGACTGGGATGGCCATTGCAGATGCTTGGTTTTGTGCTCAGTGAACCATTTTTGTGTTGATTTTGAGTTTGTTTTTTGGATCACTGTCCTGTTGGAAGATCCAAACATGGCCCGTTATAAGATTTCTAGCAGAGGCTGTCAGGTTTAGACTTTTTATCTGTAAAAAAAAATAAATAAAAAAAAATAGCTTTTTTGTCAGCAAACACTTATTATGGGTTTGTTGCACACAGGGATAAACAAGTACCCCATGTGTAAAATGAAATGCTCTGCTGTATCTTTAATGCTGTGGGCCTAATTTTCTGCTGGAGGTCCTGGACATCTTGATGGACATCAGCCATTTTTGATCATATTTACCAAGCTAAAATTGCTCAAATTAATTAAAAAAATTGATTCCTAAAATAATACAACTAAAATAAAAACTGTAATAACACTAGTTTTCACAGACCATGTATGAAGGATTCTTTATGGAAAATGTAAATGACTATAATATTACCTTTAAAAGATAAAAAAAAAAAAAGTTTTGATGAATTTGACCTTAATGACCTCAGACTTTCAGCATTCAGAAAAGCCAAATTAACTTGTTTTGATCCTATTTTTTGGAGCTTGAGAAAAATAACATAAGGGTTTGGAACGACATGATGTGGGTGAGTAAATAATGACAGAATTTACATTTCTGGATGAATTATTCCTTTAAAAAAATAAAATAAAATCCTAATCTGACCTGTGTCGCACCTAAAATGGCTTGTTCCTCTGTCACGCTTTTGGTGGGTCTTCAGACGTGAGAGATGTAGTTTTGAGAAGCAAACGACATTGCTTTCAATGATTTATCTTTAAACTGTCACACAGCGGAAAAAGAAAAGAAAAGAGGGAGTAAGAGACGGAGGGAGAGAGAGAGAGAGAGAGAGAGAAAGATAGCTGGGCCGACTCTCCTCCCTGTGGCATCGATGTCAAAAGTGACACTGAAAGCTCAGCCCATGATGTGCCTATAAAACAGATCTGTCATCTATTAATCATTCATAAACAGGAGAATGCAGACGAGTCAGACAGCATGAGCGGGGGGAGGGGGAGACAGAGCAGCCGCAGGCATCATGTGGGGTATGGCTTTGATGCTAAAACGAACACGACGAAGGGTAACACGTCACGGGCCGAGAGAGGGAGAGAGAGAGAGAGAGAGAGAGAGAGAGAGAGACCCTCGGTGGGAGTTGAAGTCTTAAACTGTGTGGTTGTTTTCCACGCCCTTTCACCTCGACTGGATAATACTGTGACCTTTAACCAAGAGCTCTTTCATTTGATGAGAAATGCAAGATATTTGGGAGGAATTTATTCCGCTTTGTGATATTACTTTTGTTGACCTAGTTTGTTGTTTTAGTAAAATTGTCTCCGTAGATTTTTTTAGGGGTCAGCAAGATGTTTTTATTTTATTTTATTTTTTTGTGGAAAGAAATGAATACTTTTATTCAGCAAGAATGTGTTAAATGGGCAGTTTATAATGTTACAAGCGATTTTTATTTCAAATAAAGAAAAATATTGGGTAACACTTTATTTTACAGTGTCCTTGTTACATACGTTACATGCACTTACTATAGTAATGACAGTAAATGATGCATAATTACATGCAACTAACTCTCAACCAAATCCTAATCCTATACATGTAGTTACTTAATATTACTCATTTCTTAAATATATAATTACACTGTAACAATGACACCTTAAAATAAGGTGTAACCGGATATTGTTAAATATAATTAAAAATGTTTTCAACATTGATAATAATAAGAAATGTTTCTTGAGCGGAAAATCAGCATATTAGAATGATTTTGAAGGATCATGTGACACTGAAGACTGGAGTAATGACATATATATATTGAATATACAATATATTCAAACAGAAGTCCTTTTAAATTGTAATAACTTTTCACAATAGTACTGTTTTTTAATTTTCACACATCCATCAATAGCTGGTAAAAGCCTATCTGAGCTTGCCTTTTGTTTAGAAAAAGTGTCATTAAGTTTCTAGATAGAATAAAAATTATAGCAAACTGTTATTGATTTAATTTGATTTCTTTTGATGCGTGTCAATCTAAAAGTTCCAGCCTTTTTTGAGAACACATCTGAGATGTACCTGTCACTCATGACCTAGATCCGCAGTTATCAGGGACTTAAAATAAAGCTTAAATAATAACTCCGAAGGCTGACGTCCAGGGCCGTCTCAATCTTTCAGCGCACCGGCGACGGCCTCCCAAATTACATTATGCATGGCAGCGGAAAGTTAATTTCCACCTCATTCCCATCAACCTGTCAGAGGCCTGACAATTAAAAGCGGCTCGGCTTTAAACATTAATGAGACACGCCAATGACAATGTGCTAGAGGGGGAACCCAAAAGAACAGAGTCTCAGGCCCAGACGCCACCGTGAATCGGAGACCCGCTTGTCATTTGTACCCAAATATCAATGCTAATCATATCGTGGCATATTTTTAAATACACAGAAGAAGTATGTATAATTTACAGTTTCTTATGCCCTCAGAATGAATATTTGATGTCGCTACCTCTCTCTTTCCCCCCCCCCCAGAATGAAGGAGAAATCTCTGAATTCATTGTCTAGGGGTGGAACTCAGGTGTCTTTGAATGTGTTTGTGCTTTCTTTGTCAAGCTGCCTTTGAAGAGAGTTTGTAGAGTCGGCAAAACTTTCCTGACAGAAGCGAAGACCAGACAACATTGTGAATATGTGTTATCATCCCGTGTGTAAGGAGAAGGCCTTTTCACAGCTTGTTGAATACAGCACTGAACACACTTCAAAGAGTGTGTTCAGACGCGCTTCGACTCTGACCTGGTGTCAGTCGTCTCGCTAATGCGAGATATGGAGATTTTCATCACAGGAGGCGAGCGACAAACTCTCGTTTTGAAACAAACACACATGCCGTTATTACATTTACTTGAACCAAGATTTTTTACTTGGCCCTACATTTTGAAACTCTCTGAAAAAATGCCAAGAGTGATATATATAGATAGATAGATATAATATATAAATATATATATATATATATTATAGTTGTGTGATTCATTTACCTAGGTGCATCTGTGTAATTTTAATAAACACAGCAAATTGCTTTATTGCCTGCCTGGAAATAAGATGATTAATCATTTGTTTCCGCACAGACGGGGACAGGTTATGTTCTAACGTTTAATACTTTTGTTTCATATATGAAACCATATATGCAATATCAGCAATAGTAATAGTGATGCAATCATTACTAATTATAACTGCACCCTTTCACTCTCAAAGCATCAGTCTTTCGTGTGTGTGTGTGTGGTCATGGTAAGGCCTATGTTATGAGGACAAAATGTCCCCACATGAATGGCAATACCAGAAATCTTTGACCTTGTTTGGTCCTCATGAGGTAAACAGCTTATATAAATCATACAGAATTATGTTTTGAGAAAATATTAAAAATGCTAGGTGTAGGGGGATAGAATGCACAGTTGGAAAAGTCCCCATAAAACATGAAAACCCTGTGCGCGTGTGTGTGTGTGTACTTGTGAGGACCAGTTTGAGTTTTAGACCATTGGAGTGAGGACAAAGAGAGTAAAGTGAGGACATTTTGGCTGGTCCTCACTTTCTGAGTCCCCTTTAAAGGCCTGTTTGAGGGTCAAGACTTGGTTTTAGGGATAAGGTTATAATGAGGTTAAGGGTCGGTTTAGGGTAAGGGTTCGGGTTAGGCACTTAGTTGTGATGGGTAAGGTTAGGGTAAGCGGCTAGAGATTGCATTGTGTCAATGAATGTCCTCATAAAGATAGATGTACAAGAACTTGTGTGTGTGTGTGTGTGTGTGTGTGTGGTCTGCTGGTTCTGGATAAATGGCAGCTGTGGTGTCAGGCCGTGAGAATGGAGGCAGAGCAGAGAGCTTGGTCTGGTCTGGTAAATGGAGGCTGATTGAAGAGGTGCTTCAGTGCCTGCCTGACTGATGGACTTCAGGCCTGGATGCCTTGTCTGTCTCTCTCTTTCTCTCACTGCTGGAGAGGGTCTTTGTCAAGGCTTTGCCAGTCAAACTGATTGAGCTCTTGACCTCTGTCCTCCATGAGCACTGCAGTCTGTCTGTCAGAGATTTACACTGGCCAGGGATCCACAAAAGCATCCAAATCCAGGTAATTACAGCATTCACTGACATAGAGCTGTTTTGTTGAATTCACTTGTTTAGTGATTAACATATTGAACCATCTGAACATCTTGTATATTGATGTTGACGTGTATTAGCAAACATTTGTTTAATACGATTTAAGTCGCAAAGGAAAGAAAGGTGGTGACATCGTATGGATTTTAATGAAGTATTGTGTACAACAAATGGGTGTGCAAATTTAAAGTTTCAATAATGTATGACTTATGGTCAATCTATATAGACATAATTATTGTTTTGCATTGTGACATTATTTTCAGGACTTTTAAGCACATGTCGCTCCAAGATTCTTATTTTTGCAATGTAATAAATAACACAAATTTAGTTTACAATTAAAATACTATATGACATTTTTTTTCTTATAGCATTACAATAATGAGAATGATACAAATTTAGTTTTACAGTATGTTACTGAGAATATGGGATAAATGTGCTTAATTATCACAAAACTAATGTCTTCAGGCTTAATTTTCTTTATCCAAAATAAAATTTATTACATTTTATGCATCACACAAAATGCATTACTTGTTGGCTTTTTCAGTGCCGACCCAGCGGGATGTATACTTGCTTTTAATGAGCATTATCTCTGAAACATCTTAGACTGACGTGAAAGATTTTTTCATCAGTTTACATGCAGTGTAGAAGCGATTGCGCTGAGCTCTCGGTGTTACTGAGGTCGGGCAGTAATATCAGAGTGTTGAGAGGTCAATTAAAATAGATGGCAAGAGTGTGACCAGGTTAAAAATTGCCCTGCCCTTATGGAAGTAAAGGCGACAAGGCCATAAAATCCAATAACAGCACACACACACGCACACGCGCACACACACACACACACACAGACGGCTCTCCTTGTGTTCCACATGGTAAAGTCTGATTGTTTACCTCTGTTAGTTTGGCTGACGGCTGGCCTTGCTTGTGGCTAAGGGCCATTGACAGCAAGACTGCAGGCCTGTCTGAACACACACACACACACACACACACACACACACACACACACACACACACACACACACACACACACACACACACACACACACACACACACACACACACACACACACACACACACACACACACACACACACACACACACACACACACGCACACACGCACACATTCCCTGTCATTCAAGAGAGACACTGCATAGAGTTGTAATTCTTCAAGCCTCAGCTGTACACAATGTGTGTAAGGAAAAAAACTAAAAGAACTGAAGTGGAATCAGCTTGAACTGTCTTAGAGCTGGTATTTTTGTTCGTAAGAGTGTCGTTTTTTATTCCACATAAGCAGTTTTTAGACAGGGTTGTGCAAAATTGATAAAAAATGTAAAAAAAATCGTCTCTCTTTCAGTTCATAAGTGTACATTTAAATTGAATTGGGCAAATCCTACAGGAAGAATGCAATTGGAATTATGGAAATATAATTCAGATCATTTTAAGAGGTAATTCCATTCTGGGAAATTACCTGGTTTAACATCCATGCATTTGTTTGATCAATCATAGAGGAAACCAGTAATATTGGGACATTTAAAATCAATTCAGTTTTCTATTGTAATATATTTTACAGTGTCTTTTATTTCTGTGATGGCCATTACTCCAGTCTTCAGTGTCGCACGATCCTTCAAAATTGTTTAATGCATTAGATGCATTTTTTTGGTGACTTTTCAAACATCTTTTCATCATTCAAAAGTTTGTTTTTGAACCTTTATTCTTTGAATTTCATTTCAGTTGAATTCTCCGTCCTTAAATTCAAACTAAAATTGCACTTCAGCATCATGTTTGCTCCCTCAATGCACAAACTCCATTCCAGTACGTTCTGACCTAGCGATTAGCATGCATCAGTTTAGAAACTCAGTTTTGAGTATCGAATCCCAGCACCATTCTCCTCATCCTCAACCGACACAGCAAGTTCTGCTATGAACCTGTGTAGCAGATGTGATCTTCAGCAGTTCTGAAAATAAATAAAAAAAACTCTGAGAAATAAGGCATGAGCAATTCAGAGCAGCGTCCTGTCCGGTCAGAACTGAAGCATTGATCTGTATCGTACAAGAGCTGATACACCAATCCAGACGCCGTCAAACTCTCCCTGAAGGTTAGCCGCACATCAGTGCCGAAAACAAAAGGCACCGCGCAACATCAGCAAACAAGAGGAAGCTTTGAGAGCTTTCTGAAAGGGCGTCCCAGGTTGGTTTCGGTAGCTTTTCAGTGCAAATCCAGTCCAGACTGACTCGGCTAGAACTCAGTTTCATCCCACTGGACTGAATCGTAGCATCAGTCTTCATTGGCATCGGGTTGAATCAGAAATGCAGACATGAGCATGTCTTTGCTAGAAAGCATCATGGGGGAGAATTTGCACACCGTCAATGTCAGGAGGTTTATCTGAGGAGTGTGGAAAACTGTTTTTCTTAGTGTTACCAACCTAAGTGCTCCCAAAGATTCCAATAGAGTCTGTCACGGCGGACCCGGTCCTCCCAACGCAAGATAAAACGCCTCATAAAAGCGCAGGGAAGTGAGCCCATTTGTGTCTATTAGAGAGAAAAGTTCCAGCAAGCCAGCCGTTCCCGGCATCGGTGCTTGTCACCGCGGAGATTCCCGCGGGATCCCGCTCTCTCCACCTACGGCTACAACGTTATTATTTCCCCTCCTTCACTCTTCATCCCTTTCTGTGAACCCAGAGGAGAGCGTGAGCTCTTCCTCTTTTGAAGAAGAGAAATGTATGTGTTTGCTCCTCTCTTTACAGCTAAATTAGAGTGTGGAGGAACCTGTGACGACGGACAAATGGAATCGTTTGCTCAGGATTGTCTGATCACTCTAACCGCTTCCACATTCTCTACTAGTACAAGTACTGACAAAAGTGTGTTTTATGCTGTTTTATGCATTTTACATATTGCAATATACTATAAAAATTGGTGCTTTTTTTAAAGACTACAGTTACAGTGGCAGCGACAAAAGTATTTTTTACAATTCCATTTGGTTTTGCTAGTGGTGCAGAAATTGATCACATTTACATTTCTTGCACATTTTAATGCAGTTTTAGACATGGAATCTGCATTGTCATTTTGTAGCTGCATGTATTTTAATATTTGTTCTGTGCTTTAATTTAGTTAAATATTATTATATAATATAATTTAACTGCTGTACATTTATTTTAATATATTTCTAATCAGCCAGCAATACAGTATATATTATAATACACTATTTAATAAATAATTTAGGGTCTACTGATAAATGGATAAATGACATTCTGGGTCTCTAAAGAACAAAACTAATTACACTGTTGTGTGTTCAAGAGGAATCCGTACTCTTTACAAGTAAGTGAACAAAATATTTTAATATTTTATTTTATTTTTTATAATACGAATTTTAACTTTTTTTTTTCGAAACAGCCATCCATGCTTAAGTGATACATCACATTTTATTATTATTATTATTTGTTAAAATTATTAAATGCATAATATTTTTCTAATTTATATATAACTTTTTTAAAATTGAAATCTTCATGTTGTTTATTGAACACTTAAACATAAAAACACTCATTATTGGTTTCAGTCATAAAAGCAGTTTTGATTAATATAATAGATAACCTCACTGTACATCTCATTGGCATTGCAAACGACAGTGTTTGATAATGTTCCCTTTAAATGAAATGTTCTTCAGTGCAGTTCTGACATGCTTATGTGACCAGTAACAACATGTATATCAGTTCACTGACTCATCTGATCCACAGCGCTGACAGCAGGCCTTGTGTAATATAGTCATTTCATCTGCAGATGAGTGACCCCCAAAACTGCACATTTCCATGGGCAATTTCAAAGATGTCTTTCTTTGCGCTCAGCGCACGGCTCAGAACAGCCGGCAGAAGAAGAAAGATGAAGATAGAGATTAGAGAGAGAGAGCGAGAGAGAGATGAAGAAATAGAAATGAAAGGCAAACATCATTCAGAAGTGATGCCAGGGATCCATCAGGCTGCCGGCCCTTACGGCCACGGATAAAGAAGGGAAAAACCCTCTCCGACTCAGATTCATATTGATGACTGAGGATTCTCGATGGCCTAAAAACATCCGGGTGGGAATGAGGTGTATTTTCCAGCTTGAGTTCCAGGGCATGTTCCTATTAGTGGGCAGCACTCCTGAAGGAAACGGCATGAGTCTGCATGGATAGATGGCCTGTCACACAGCCACACAATTATTCCTCTCCTGTCCTACAATGAGCCGTAATGGCCCGGAAGCTTGGGCTCAGACGAGAGAGACCGGGCTATTAATCTAACGTATTCTACCTCACCTCCTGATATAGATATTTTTATTTTACAAATCGCTACTATAAAACATGTCCTGCATTCTTTGTGCTCAGTGATCTAATGACAAGGGATTGGAGAGTTTGGCAAAGCTCTAAATGCTGCGAACTGTTATAAATCAACGGATACATATTTTAAAGGACATTTAACTATCACTGATTTGTATTCATTTTGGCCATGTTGGTGGTAGCTATTGCAATATACACTACTGTTTGTGGTTAGTAAGAAATTAATACTCAGCAAGAATGCATTAATTTGATCAAAAGTGACGGGAAGACATTTATAATGTTACAAAATATTTTAAATAAATGCTGTTTTGTGGACTTTCTATCCTGAAATCCTGAAAAAATGTATCACGGTTTCCACAAAAATATTAGGCAGCAAAACTGTTTTCAACCTTAATAAGAAGAACCATTATTAAAAAACTGAGCACGAATAATAATTGAGCAGCAAATCAGCATATTCAAATGATTTCTGAAGGATCATGTGACTGAAGACTAGAGTAAACATTTTAAATTGTAATAATATTTCAAAATATTGCTGTGTTTACTGTATATTAAGGCCGTGTGTCCACCAAAACGTTTTTAGCCAGCTGAAAACGCTAGGCGCTCTGCTGAAAATGCAGTTTTGGCAGCATTGAGTTTTTTTCAGTTGAGACACTTTGCTTGTTATGATGCAGAATATCTGCAAAAGTGTTACCAGTATCTCATTTCACACATATTTTGTTTTTGTGTTGATTCTATATTAAAGGTGAACTAAGTAACTTTTTTACCTTAACTGAACAGCTTTGGAGTCATTGGAATAGTTATATGACTTTTTCCGGGTTGAATGGTGGTCGTCTCGCACCCCCCAAGCGCCTGTGAGCCGAAAAACCACCCTTGCGACTTTGGGCCGGCGAGTCGCCGTCAGGAAGTATCGCGTGATATCAGGTCTCGCGATGTAACGAATTGCTTTACGGCAAAAAAATCTGCTACAATTCTGTCATTATTGCGCTCCCTCACGCTGTTCGAACCCGAATGAAGAAGACGTTTTAAAGAATGTCCCATCTGCTTTGATGTCGTTGATCTACTAGCCTCTGGTATCTGAGAGTCGCCAACGAGTTTTTCGACCGTGTTGTCAAATATCTATTCCGAAACTGTAGGGGGAGCTCTATAGAGAAACCTGCGAGCAAAAAGCGAGAATACAGCAAAGAAATTCCCAAAACTGCATAGCCCTGCTTTAAAATGTCGATACAATGTAACATATTTTCTCTGGCTCTTGTTTTAAATCATTTTGTTCCGTTATTATATTCGTTGTTGTCATCTGTTGACGTTGTACAAGTAGAATGTGGCGGTTGGTCGGTGTGGTATTAGTCCCGCCCCCTCCTCCACTGTGATTGGATGATTGGGTAAAAAGTGACAGTGATGAGCGCTGCGTTTTACCCAAAGTTGAACATTCTTCAACTCTCGGCCAAAAACGGCGAACGCTCAGCGCTTCAGCGTGAAAAAGACGCTCAGCTCCTCGTTACGCTCATGGCGTTGTAAAAACGCGGCACTCCCATTGAAAACAATACGCCAGCCGCGTGAAAAACCGCTTTGGTGGACACACGGCCTAAGCGTAGCGTCAGTTCTGGTAGTTCACGTTAGTCAGGCTCGCATCATCAGCTGACTCTCAGCTGATCCACGTCTACCTATAGGAATACGACGCCGATCACTGTATCCATACAGTATATAAGCTCCTTCAGTATTATCAGCAGCTGTCGCGTTTCACAGGAGCTATTACCCTCCCCCCTCCCCAGCTCCTCTCGTCAGTCATGATTTGGCATTCTGATTCCCCCTGAATCAGACTAAAATTGTCTAATTATGTTGTCCATTAAAATTAATTAATGATATCTGCAATACATTACCCTAAGTGGGGTTATTGCTGCTCTTATCTAGACTGCATGGATGCGCAGGGAGTTCATGCCCAGAACAGAACCATACCATCAATCCTAACTGTATGCTAATTGTCAATCGTATTTGACGATAATGCTCCTGACAGAATTTCTATTAGCCTTGGTGAGCAGAAGAGACTTCTTTCAAAAACATTTATTAAAATCACAATTGTTCCAAACTTCTGACCGGTAGTGTATCAAGCATGCTAATATTAAATTAACAAAATGAAGATGTTATGAACTCTTTTATTATGCATTAAACGATTTCGATAAATATAAAATAGAATATTACAAGAATATGTGAATACATCGAGTGAATACGTAATGGCCACCTGCATATAATCACGCACGTTGCCTAAATGCCTTTGCATGTCAACACGTTAATGAGTGTTTAACACCCTCTGTCCTGACCAACAGCTGAAACAGTCCCTGTGTGCTGCTGTCTTCTGATCCATTAGAATCTGGCTGCCTGTTCACCCCAAATCCATTATCATTAGTGTGTGTGTGTGTGTGTTTGGCTGCGGTGGTCTTATGCACAGGGGTCTTGGCTCCGGTGCAGTCGCGATGAGCAACACCTGCTCCAGGCTCACTGAGACACCTCCACGCATCTCATGCAACACTTGTTCTGTCAGACTGCAGCCCTGCCAGACGCCCCGGACTCTGAGGTAGACTTTACACACACACACACACACACACACAAATGTCTGCGTCCGTCCGTCCACTCCTTGTCTCCCCCCCATCACCCCGTCCCCTGGAGGTCCCCGGGGCCCCTGAGGCCCGCAGGAGAGGGGACAGAAAGTGAAGTGGACAGAGGAGAGGCCCTTTGGAGGATCCAGTGAAGCGTGGCCATGAAGACCCTGACTGTCCAATGTCACTCTCTCTATGATATCCTTCAGTGCTTCAGATACCTGCATTATAAATGAGGGCGCTTTTATTTCCATCACAGACTGTCCCGCTGCAAGCGTCCAGACAATATTCTTCTCTTTCTTAGCCTGAGAGCCCAACATGTGCAGTGCTGTGTTCAGAGCGAACAGAGGATCATTCGGAAATACTGAAGCGCTTGGGTACAGATGGATTATGGGAGTTGTGTTGATCTGGTAGATCTAATGAAAAGTTCAAAATTGCAAGGGAACAATAAGAAATTAGAGAGTTATCTGTATCATTAAATCATGAAGTGTTTTTCAGGAGTTTTGCATAGTTCACCAAAAATCAATGTAGCCATTTAGCTTTATCGTAATATAATCTTTTTCAAAAAATTAAGTATTCATTAAATAGAGTGCCATTGTTAGTCAAAAAAAACTAATACGAAAAAAAAATTGTATATATATTTATTTTTTTATATATTTATTAATGCATTTGTTTCATATATATGAATGTTATATATGAAATGTTTCTTGAGTTTCAAATTAGCACCAAATCAGCATTACTATAATAAAATATATTGACGTAGAAGATGGTTCTTTTAAAATTGTAATAAAATATTCACAATTGTCTCAATATTACTGTTTTTATCGTTTTTGATCATATAAACGCTGCCTTAATGGGTGACCATAAGTTTAGATTATTGTAAAATAGACATTTATTTGTACTTTTACACACTGTAGTGATAGAGATGGAGCCAATGTGACAACTAGCCCTAATGAAACATTTCTCTATTCCAGATTTGCAATATTGGGAAACAGAAAAAAACTAATAATAATTAGGAGCATGACATACTATCATCACATTCTACATGTTGTTACTGCTTGTACAAATAATTACATTACTTGAAATGCCTGAAGCTGTTGAAACTAATACTAAATCAGCCAATTATAATAACTGGAATGAAGGTCTTAAAGGATTTTTTGGCCTGACCTTTATAGAATTTATAGGCTCAGTTTTGCCGAGAGGGTAATGGGGAAGAACCTCGGCCAACTCCTCAAAAAGTGGTTTGTTAAAAAATACCACTGATGCATTAAAAGCAGGAGGGGACTTTTTATACCTTTTGCTGTTTGCTGATAATTTAAGTGAAGATAAAGTGGCGTCCTCGAAACCAGAGTGGAAAGTATCCGCCTGTTTATCTGCGCAGAACAATAGCGAGGCCCGATCTGGCCGCCGTACAGTGGCAAATTTCCTAATTAGGTTATATCGCCTGCGGTCACATTTTTTCGTGAGTTCTTTCTGTGTTCAGCGGAAGACCAATTAGCACTCGTAGCCTCATGAACATGGTATAATGAGAACCCTCAACCCTGGCGGAAAGCAAATACCACGACTCTGCAATAAGGAGCTTATTTCTCCTCTTCTTTCTGCGCAAGCCAGCTGGCTCTGACACGCCGCAAAACTGGAGGACGAGGAAGAGTGGAACAAGACAAAACAGGCTTTAGCAGGACAAGCTGTCCATGTCCCAGCATATCTGCGTGTGCCATAAGATGTCCGGTCGCAAAACAACAACTGCTGACACTGGAACTGACGAGAGGGGGGAGGCTTTCAAACAGAACGGGGTCGGGGCTTTTCTTTTCCAGATTTAACATGAATGAGCTTGAATTTCGGGGATTACTGCGGATGGCGACTTGATTTGTTTATTTCTTTCTTTGGGTGCTAACAGAGAGCGGCGTGCCAGCGCTGAAGGGCCGTGCCAGCAGTGTGTTCGGGGAGTGGCAGACCTTCTTATCACACGCTCAATGTGCTGCCTGTTAGTTACGCTGTTTTATTGAAGATTTCCCCAAATCGCTGTTGGTTCTTCCTCAGTTCCTGGCCTTCAGCAGCTGTCCGTCAGCCAGAGCTGGAGAGAAACTTGAAATTAGGATTTCAAGTGCTGCGAGATTAGGAAAATTCCCTTGGTTCCGTGACCTTTCGAGTGTGATTTATATTAACGATGAAAATACCCAATTATGATGGATGCAATCTTAACGAGCATAACGAGAAAATCATTTTGTGCAACTTACAATTATATATTATATTATATTATATTATATTATATTATATTATATTATATTATATTATATTATATTATTTCATATTATATTATTTCATATTATATTATATTATTTCATATTATATTATCAATCTTGAATTAGATTTAAATTAATGATAAATGTTTCAAATTATGATGGCCACAATCTTAGCATAACGCAAAAATCGTTTTGAGCAACATACAATTAGATCTACTTATATTATATTATATTATATTATATTATATTATATTATATTATATTATATTAGTTTACCTATATCATGTCACATATCATATCATGTTATATTATCTATATTATATTATACTGTATTTACATTATAATATTTTTAAATAGATTTTAAATTAATGATGAAAGTATCCAATTATGAAAGCTGCAATGATAGCATAACGATAAAATGAGCATTAATATAATATCATATTATTCATATATCAATCATATCATATTCATATCATCATATCATTCATATCATAATTATATATATTTTTATAATATTAATATTATATTATATCAAATTATAAATAAATTATATATTTTAAAATGGCAGTCTAGAATTAGATTTAAATTCCTGATGAAAGTACCCAATTTGTTATATATATCAAATATTGTGTACCAGATAATAGTTTTGTGCAACATATGTATACTATATATTTTTAAAATATATTTTTTGGGTTTACTCGCCTCATTTGGACAATTTTTAAGGGGCAGTGAGTTGCTGGCTTTTCTTAGTGGTTGGAAACATAATAAATCAGGGTAAGTGATTCAAACAAACCCCTAACCCTAAATATGAGTGATGATGGCCTTAGCCTGGATTTTTATGAATTAAATATTGCATAATCAATGTATAATGGATTTTTAAAACGGTTTAGTAGAACATTTCATTAATTCATATGGACAAATTGGTAAGCCAATGTCTTCTTGATCATTTTCTTTTCTGATCAGAGATATGATGCTGCCTCCTTCCCTTCAGACCAACATTAAAGTGAAGGTGGCCTGGGGATCTCTCTCTCTCTCTCTCTCTCTCTCTCTCTCTCTCTCTCTCTCTCTCTCTCTCTCTCTCTCTCTCTCTCTCTCTCTCTCTCTCTCTCTCTCTCTCTCTCTCTCTCTCTCTCTCTTCATCTGTCTATCAGCCCATAAGCCAGCTATGGAGATGAAACGCAGAACACACTTGTCTTTATGGGCCCCTGTGAGCAGGAAAAACGGCCACCACAACAACAGCAGTGGTGACAGTTCACCCTCAGGATAACAAGACTTTATAACCTCATGAAGAGACTGTCTGATCATCCAGCCAGATCTTTATGATTCAGACAGAAGGAAAGAGAAGCCCTAGAAGAGAGGAAGGGTTCCTCTGAGAGATGCTGAGGTTATAAATGTTTGTCTCGTACCAGCGACACACCTGCTGCTCGTATCCTTCCTCACTCCATGAACTCAAAGGAAGGAGAATCCAGAAATGTCCAGCAGAGAACAAAAAAAAAAAATTCGGAATAGAAACCTTCGGAGACAGTGGCTCAGTTTGTGCAGTGATGCATGGAATAGTGAAAATGAAAAGAACAGACTGAAAATGTCCAACTTAAAACCAGTCAGAATGATTCGTTTATATGAACTGGATCAAAAGATTCACTGAAAAGATTCAACTCTTCAGGAATCAGGACATTTCTGTTTCATAATATGACTTCAGAAGATGGGAGTATACAGTAGCACATGATTCATATATGGATATGGAAAGTATTTTTTTACTTGAAATCCTCTAGAATGTTCTTAACACAAATGTATAATTTTTTTTTTTTTTGAATAAAATATAATTTGTGTGTTTTTTTATTAAAAAGAAATATTAAACTCAATGAAAATATGAATGTTAATGTGTCCTTAAAATAAGCATCACAGAAGGAAGAGGTTGATTTGAATTAATATATAACTATTTATAATATTTAATAATAATAATTATTCATAATAATTATATAATTGTATTGTCATCATCATTGTTCATGTTAATATTTACCAATCAAAATTTTTTTTGTAATTATTATACTTTTCTTTTTGTTGTCTTAAAAAAAAATAATTTGATTGTATTTTATATATTTTTATATCTGCTTTGTATTTTGTTAACTAGACAATATGAAAATCAGCCTTCATCCTGACGGTCCTCTTTTATGAGTTTAACTAGGCCACACAAGGTCTGGTGAGTTTCTTTTTTCTTCATCTTTTTATAAAAAAATAAAAAAAAATTTGTGTGTCATTACTGTACAGGAATCGTGTGTCAAATCTGTCCTTCAAATTACAAAGAAAATGCTCGGTATTTTTACATAATTCCCCTCGTTTTAAGCATTAGAAAGATAGCTACTTTATGTATTACATGTGTGATATTCAAAATATGGTTATATTGTCAAACCAGTCAACTATCAACACAAGTTTTTCTGCCCAACGTAAATGAAACCCTCTGAACATCTTGAATAGATGATTGCAAAATCATAAACCTTTCTTCTTCTTCTTTCTCCCCCAGGTCTGCAGCTTGTTTCGGTGCTCAGAGAGATACATATCTGCTTCCTGTATTTCCACATGACTGATCACTACAGTAAAGGCCTCTGGGATTCACCCTCCGCCTGTCAGAGTTCTGTCGGAGCGCTTTCTCCTTATTACCTGTAATATCAGCCCCGCTTTTAACCCTTTTTAACACGAGCACCTCAATCTGCTCTCACGGACTCTTGTGCTTTCTACAGGAAGTCCCGTAACTCTCTCCAGACCGGCTGCTGGGGCTCTTGGGCTTCAGTGGCGTCTTTTTTTTAGTTCACATCATGAAGCGATCAGGGCATTGAGTCTGAACAAGGCTGACAGGTCCGTATACAGTACGGCCTCTTTCCCAGCCTATTCTTCCCGTTCACGCTTCAACCGACATCTGAGAGATATTTCCTTCTCATTACAGCCAGCATTCAAACTCAAATGACACCTTTTCAAAAATTCTTTCAAACTTAACGTCTTTCACAGCTTAATTGGCGCTCGAATGATCTCGGTCGCTAGCCGCGTTGTTAGCATGAGAAGTCAAAGGGAAATAAAAATCAATCTTTGCGATTATTGTTTTCGCCGTGCAAGGCAGTCAAAACGGTCACTGAGTCGCAGTCAAAACTATATTAGTCAGAATAGCCTAGATCGAAGTGTGGAGTTTGTAAAAAACGCTATTTCTTACCCTGAGGGAAACCTGTGGGAGAAGCTTCATATAAATCTAAAGAAACAACATCGATATCAGCATCTGGGGCATCATCTTCTCCCGGTGCGGACAACCTGCTCTCTCTTACACATATCCACATAAAACACTCGCACGCGCCTTCATTCTCACACATGATATGACCTTTCAGCGAGCGAATCGCTTCGGATGAAACATTTATGAGACGGACATATCAAAACATTCCTGTTGAAACACCTCTGTAGTTTCATTATTTATTTTCCTTTCTTCTTTCTCTCTCCCAGCCATCTATCAGCGCAATATTTGCCACGCATCAGAATCCATCTGACCTTAAATATGCAACCCGAAACCGGAAAATGACTCTGCACATTTGAGGGGGTAAAAACGTAGACGCGGTCTCTGTGGAATATTGAGTATCCACCAAACCCCAGTTTGAGGTGTAAGAGTCGACCCTCGGCCTCCGTATCCTTGTCAGCACCCGCACATCAAAACTGTTTCCCCAGGAAAAGCCGTCTGGGTCCCGGCGCTGACCTTTCTAGACTGCCGTTAACCTCTCAGGGATTCTAGATCCTTCTCTTCCTGCTCCTGACCCGGGGCAATGAGTGCCGGTGACCTCTGAACCCCAAATCTAAGGGGGGAAAAGGACCCAGAGCCACCTCCTTCCCAGCAGACAGTTCTGTGTCACAGTGGGAACCCAGAGGAGAGACGGCACTGGTGAGAAAGACCTGCGAGTGGATCGCATTTCTCTGTCTGGCTTGGCGGAAAAGCCCCTGATAGACGCGAAAGATAAATCCAGAGAAAGAGAGAGAGAGCTGGGACTCCATATGTAGGTATTCTGTAAGGCCAAAAATCCATGTTGTTGCATGAAAAAATACATGAGAAATTGAGACACAGCCGGGTGAGGTAGATAGGTGGTTAATTTTTCTATTTATATGGAAAGCTTTGCTTCAAAATCTGTTGTTTGGGAGTCTGATCACTGAACACGGCACTGTAATCGCTTCATGTTTCTTCGAAAGACCATCGGCCAAGTCAAACCTAAACTTGATGTGTTGCGATTGATATGTTTCCTGTACAGTTACAGTGATCCCGAAAAGCCACTGCAGCATTTGTTTGCGGATACCGCTTGCTTTGATACACTGATGTTCAAGAGTTTGAATGTTCAAAAGTCCAAAGTTTGTTTTTGACAGACGTCTCTTCTTCTCACCAAAGGCTGCATTTATTTGATCCAAATTACAGTAAAAACTGCAAAATTGTGAAATATTATTACTATTTAAAATGTAATTCCTGTGATCAAAGCTGACTTTTCAGCATCATTACTCCAGTCTTCAGTGTCACATGATCCTTCAGAAATCATTCTAATATGCTGATTTGCTGCTCAAGAAACATTTATTATTATTATTATCAATGTTGAAAACAGTTGTGCTCCTTAATTTTGATGAACAAAGTTCAAAAGAACAGCATTTATTTGAAATAGAAATCTTCTGGAACATTATGGGCCCTATTTTAACGATCTGAAACGCAAGTATCAAGCGTGAAACGCAAGTAACTTTGTGGGCGGATCTCGCAAATCTAAAATGGGTTGGTCTGAAGTAGCTTCATTATTCATAGGTGTGGTTTGTGCGTAACGTGAAATAAACCAATCAGAGCGACATCTCACATTCCCTTTAAGAGCAGGCGTGCTTGTTCCATGGCGGTTTGCTATTATAACAGCGGATTTGCCAGGCGCACGCCAGGAGCGGTTCACAGCCAAGGAGACCGACGTTCTCGTCAGGGCCGTAAAACACAGAGAAGTGACATTGTATGGGGACGGGAGAAACCCACCCAAATTAGCTTCGGTTAAACAGGCATATAAAAATTTAGGTAAATGTGTAAGCTAGATTTATTTTTTCATATCTTCATGGACACAACAATGATTTCCTTCGTGTGTTAATATTTTTCCTTGTAATAATGTATGGTTTTCTAAAAATGAGAACTGCATCTGTGTGTAGATGAGATAAGCAAAGTGTATGCGCGTTGTGCACACGCTACATTGATTATGGCCAAGCATGCGCCCTTAAAATAGCATATGAATAACATGCGCAACGCGCCAGACTAGATTTTTCCTGGTCAGTGGCAAAATTGTTTTCTGAACCTGCAAAATAGCACCAGGGAACGTTTGCGCTGGAACATGCCTCCTCTTTTCGCTGAACCGCCCCCGGGAGCGCAAGTTCATTCCCTAATTTACCGACGTGCGTCTGTCGAGGGAAAAGTCGAGGTGCAAAATAGGAATAATACATGCGTCGGTGTACAACGTCAATTGCGCTGGGTGCAAGATAGGGCCAAATAAGTGTCTTTGCTGTCACTTTAATGCAATTTCATGATCAATTGAATGCATCCTTGATGAATGAAAGTATTACAAATCTTACTGACCCCAAACTTTTGAAATGCTGATATATTTTATGTAATGCAATGACATTTAGACATTTTTAAATGTGGCATAATACGATATATATTTATTGTATTCAAAAATCTATTGTGAAAAAGTGTATTATTTAAATTGTAAAGGTTTTATACATCAAAGTACGGCATTTAATTTGAATTAAATTGAAAACATTTAAGTTAAAAAACTTGAATGAGAATATAATGAGTCACCATTGAGAATAATGGAGATTAAAAGAAGCACAAAAGTAAATTGTTTGAGTTCAATGCAATAATCATAATTTAGGTGGAAATATGCTAGAACAAATCAGTATAAATTGTTAAAAAAAGCCATAAAACCATTATTGTGTAACTTGTAATTTCAATGTAACATGTTTTGCGTCACATTTTGCATGCGAAAACTCTTAATGAACCAAAATCGTATTTCTTATTTTCTTTTGACTTTTTGAGTGAAAGTGGTTTAGTGAGCTTCCAGATATACACAAGCGTGCATAAAGACACAGCGTGTTAGCTAGCAACAAAACTGGCTCCTTTTTTTACCAAACATCGCACACACACACTATACAGATGAGTAATTGTGAAAACAACAAGGTCATGGAGTGTTCTGAGCAAACAGACGTCTCTCGGAGTGCCTTAGCCCTGTGTGCAAGGTGCACCTGGGCAGCTCCATCACCCCCGGTGACCATATGGATGGGTCAAAGGACACACACATACACACACAGATGCACCTGGACACTCTCTCTCTCTCTCACACACACACACCTCATGCACTGGCACAGAGGGAGAGAGAGATTGAGAGAGCGCACCTGTGCTTTAAACAGACCCCTGGAGGTATACCTGAACATGAGCAGTTTAAAATGAGGAGAGAAAGGGGGAGATTTTAGCGTTTTCAACAAACTGCACGAGAACATTTATCAGACATTGGGGGAGTATTTCAGTCTTTTCGCAGGAGTGATGACAAGTTTTCTTGAAGTGACCTAGATCTACTTGCAGCAGAACGGTTCTGTGCCAAGTCTTTCTTTAAAACCCCATCTTTATTCTGCTACTATTATTAGCGGTGCTTGCTTTAGCAATAACTGTTGTTATTTCCAGCCAGGCCCACACAGAACCTGCAGGCCCGCTCAGAAAGCCAATGCTCAGCAGAACTGGAACTTCTGTCATTCACAAAGTTCTACATATCCTTCACCTTGTGTGTTTGTGAATTGATTTGGGTAATTATGCATATAGATAGCACATAAAAATATAGAGTAATCAGATCTATTTAGCACAACATCAGAGCAGAAAAATGTGTAGATTCTGACTGGACTTGGTTATTGCTTAATCTTTTGAACACAACTTGTCTCTCACATTTATGGTACAGACATCAACGACACCTTAAATCATGCGGCTTTCTTTTACATATTTGTTTGTTTGTTAGGCAGATGATAAAATGGTGGCACAAATATCCCCTAGATTGTATTTTATTTTATTTTTAGGCCTTTTATGTCTTTATTGGACATATATCTTATATATACTTTTATTGGGTATATTTTTTATATACAAATATAAAAACATTTTATCATATATTTAATTTTATTTTTTTTATATATGGGAGAGATATGGGATGCAAATAACACATACCATTTAATTGTACCTAAACGACAAGACTTATTTTCCACATTTTTCCTCAGCACATTCTCTCTGAATGGTACTTGAGAGGGTGATCATAACGAGCTCATTATAATCGTATTGTTAATAAGAGTCTCTGTCATTATCTCTTCATCTGCATTTGGGCCTGATCATTTCTGTTAATGGTGTCGTTCAGTTATTTCGTTTGATCGTTATCTGGTGTGCGTCTCTGAAGAGGACGTGTGTAGGCCTGCAGTGTGCCACTGAGCGTGCTGAAATATCTTTCACAAGTTTTCTTTGATGACTTCAATCTTTAATATTTTTGCATTCTGTACTTTATTGCTCAAGTAGACAGATGTCTTCCTGAAAGCCGATCATAGCGATGGGATGAGATTCCTCTCAGCAACACCTGTTCCTCTGCAATTTACCTGTTTACTGACAACTTACCAATGTGATAATTTACCCGAGCCCAGTCTGCGTTCCCTGTCCGTACACCTACTGCTCTGAGCTTCCGTACAGCAGGTGTGTGTGTGTGAGAGAGAGAGAGAGCGAACTGAGAAACAGTGAGGGGTGTCTTTAATACACTCATTTTGTTTTATCATGTAAAACTTAACATTTAATCTGTGAAATAATTGTCTTTGTTAATGAAATAATTGTCTTTGTTAATGTGAAATCACATTTGACTCAATCACAAAGGGACGGTTCACCTAAAAATAACAATTCCGTCATTTAACGTCATTATCCTCATTCCTCAGCTTTTAAAATAATATATTTTTCTAAATATCTTTTGTGTTCCACACAGGAAAAAAGTCATACAGATTTGGAAGAGCATGCAAACGGTGAGTAAATTATGTTAGGAATTTTTATTTATTTTTGGGTGAACTATCCCTTTCATGCAAGTATGTGCTTTTATTGTGCACATTAAAGGGGCCTTTATAGCCTATGTAAGAATTGTTTTATTTTCAATGTGTGAAATGATATTTAAAAAACGAGATGTTCCTCATCTTCCTCGGCTGTCAATGAAAGGCTGTAGACTGTTTTTTATGTGAAGGACTTGCCTCTGTAGGTTTTTTTTTTTTTTTAAGGAAAATCAAAAGGATGTGACGTTTACCCACAAGAGGCTGCAGTTCACTTAATGGCCACCGGTGTCGCTAATAACAAGGGTTTCTAAATGAATTCTGTATAGCCTCTTTAACTAAACGTCTGTCTTTGTAATCCTCCATCCAAAAGACTTCCTCATTTTTCAAACTCAACTTTATTATTTGGCTGATGTCACATATCCTTTTAAACCTCTCCTCTCCAACCACCTGCCTCGTTTTTCACCATCCAATCAAATTCTGACAAGTCTCTATTTTGTTTTTCTGTGTTGCATACAGTGTGACATTAATGTCAATGTTCAATCTGTTTGTTTGATCATAACATTGTGTCATGCGCTTTGGAAGCGGGTTTTACTGAATTTGTTAATGCAATTCATTTTTAGAGACAAATTGCACATTTTACCTTTAAAATACTATAAATGTGATTTTGTTAGCTAATGCGATGACATTTTCAAGTGCACATTGTTGTTCGGGCCGCTGTATCAGACATTGTGTGGTCAGCAGCTCAGAGCGCAGCGCCTCTGGCCAACTCTTCATCCCATTAATTTATGATTTACAGCGATTAACTTTTGCTGATTAAAGTGATTATTTGGAGTGCGGTGCGCTCAAGCCCAAATGATGTGTGGCATTGCTCTGTCTTCCTCCATTGTGTCGGACCATCATGCCAACAGCTTTAAAGTTCCATCAGGGATCCCTGTCGAACCTCTGCCAGGCCGGCTAATCTGTAATCATTCATGGCTGACTTCTACAAACTGCTCGTGCTGGTGCTCATTTCTGGCACTCGACAGCAACCGGCGAACCCTTCTCCATCTCCCCGCAGTAAACAAACGGCGCGTGGAAAGGTTACCCAGTAGCGTGAGCAGCCAGATCTCCAAAGGAAACGGGGTATTAAGCATGTCGGAGCTTTTCAAGTCCAAAAAGGTGATTTGGGTTTCGAACTGGATGACTTTTTGTTTTACTTGTTTGTGTTTTTGAAGCTCTGGCTTCTCCACGGGAGACTGGTCTTCGTGAACACAGTAATACAGCCCACTGAAGTCAGCATTTGAGTGGTTTGGGTTTCATATAAAGGCCTTGATCTGCCGTTAATGTGGCTGATGTTCTTTTTAGGGAGTTATTTAGAGCAAACTGTTATTTAGCTGATGTTCAACCAACTCATTCATATGACTCTTATTTCAGTAGTATGTATGATAAAGTCCTTTGAAGTAAATATATATTTTTTGAAGTGCAGCAGTGTCCTTCATTACCTCCACCAGAACCAGAGTTCATCTTTAAAAATGATATTTAATTGTCTATGAGAGACATAATTGCACATTAGAGTGTCAGAGTATATGTATTCACCTATCACTGTGCATTTTTAAAAGGTTAGTTTCCCAAAAATCACTTTTGAATTTCTGCTTATTCAAACTTCACTTTTCAAAGTGAAATATGAGCATTCTGTCTAACATCTACTTTTGTGTTTTTTAGATGAATGAAAATGCTCAGCACAACATAAGGGTGAGAGGATTATGACAGAACTTTGGGGTCCTGTTTTGGGGTAAGAGTGTTGAAATGTAGGTGAAAATACCTTCTCAAGGAGCTTTTTCCATAAGGGAATTAACACATTTTTTTATACGGCAAACTATATCCAAGACTTAATCTACTAATTATGGTTTGAATATAATTATCATTAAAGTTATTGCAAGAATGCCAATGCTTAAATCAGTTTGTAAGCGTTCCGTTGTGCTAAAGTGAGCTTTTGTCAGCATTCAGGTGAAGTCGTGCAGCCGTTGGGAGTCCCCAAAGGTCCGGGGTTATCGTCACTTCTGGTATTAATCTAATAAGTGAAGTTTAGGTGCTAATGGAGGGCCAGGTGCATGTGTGTGTGGCGGGCTGGCCTTGGGGACACTGCTCTTGAGTGTGTGTGTGTGCATCAGGTGGGCTTGAACTGGCTCATTTGACTCAGACAGCATGTGCTTTGGACGTGACCTAACCTGAGCGGCAGGAGGCATCTGCCTAATGATGAAAAACTGGAGTGTGCCATCTAAATGATCATCCGCCTCCCGACACACACACACACACTCACATCCCATCATACTCTGATGGCACAGCCAGGCATTCTTTAACTCGTAACATTTCTGCTTTTAAAGTCATTTGCCTTATGGAACGGGCTGTAAAACATCTGTTTTCTAATTGAAACGTACTTTTTTTTGCTAATTATGTCAATGATGAATGTCACAAAACTTTTTTATACTTTATATAGTAGCCTATTATGTCTAAACACCCCCCCCACACACACACACACACACGTATAGTTAAACAGTATACGTTTTTTATACATATTAAAGTCAAGTCAATTCACTTTTATTTCTATAGCGCTTTATATAGTACAGATTGTTTCAGTTTATGCAGTTTATTCAGTTTGTTTATTACAGGAAAATTATGTATTTCGGCTGTTGTTCAGCTGAAGTTCTGTTGTAAAGATCATCAATTATTAAATTAGTTCATTTCATCTTAGTTCTGCAAAAAATGTCATCGTCCAGCTCAGTTCAGACTGCGTCAGTACAGTCAGATCAATAATATTGTTGAACATTAACTGAATATTAAAGTAAAAGTCCCTGGGTCAATATCAAAAGTAGCAGTGATTCAATGTTTTATTACAGTAAAGTATATATATATATATTTACTGTAGTAAAACATTGAGGAAATGTCATAAAAAACAAGCCTCATTTTCTTTTTTTCTTTTTTTTTTTTTCCTGAGGTGATATTCACCCCTTATGTACAGTAGTGTATTTACAAATACATTTAACATGCATGTTACCGCTGGGAGATCGCAAGGTCAGCACGACCCGTCTGTACATTAAAATAGCCAACCTCGGTCGACCCCCAACAATACATGTAAGAGCTTTAAACACGCATCCTTAGAGATCCGAGTCGCGGATGGGACCTGGCCGAAGCTGGCACGCCGGCCACACATTTCTGGCAAGGGCCAAATCCCTCAGCCACCCTGAGAAATAATAAATAATGGCTCCATTTTGCTCGCGACTGTGGCCCAGAGCCCACACCATTAGACATTAGAGGCAATTTGCAGTCAACTCTCAGACCTGCTTTATCTAAAATATTATCAATGAGCCTGTCAGCCTTGGCTCTAACCTTCTTTTGTTATTTTGGGCTGTTCTCTCAGTAGGATGTGCGGCTCGTAGCCCGGTTCCCCCTGCAGACTAGCAACAGGATGTCATACACCTGTTTTGCTTAAGGCGGGGACCCTGGCCCTCCTCCCGCTCTTTCCCGGGCCGGCTCTGGCGCACGGACCAGCCCGGCTGGACGTATATGTCAGGATGTGAGATGAAGGCTGGTGAAGGTGCAGCTGTTGCGTAAGAAAAGCGCCAGGGGCTCCAGCTTCCCACGGTGAGCTTTAATTTGAGTCTCTTTCTTCCTCTCTCTCACCTTCATCGGGCGACTACAGATGCGGAGGCCCGACACCCTCACACAGATGGTCCTCGCCCACGGCTCTGATTGTGTGTGTTATTGTGTGTAAGCGATTGTTTGCACATACATGTGCTATAGGGGACAGCATCGCTGATTCCCATGGAAATGCGTCATCTTCTGAAGGGTGATGTGTGTCAGTCAGTTTTACATTCCTATGATCGTTTTCTAGATGATCATGAAACAGAAATAAAAGGTTTTGTAGGTCAGGGGTGTAATGGTCCTTAGATTTGTCAAGTCATAATGCAACAAAGGATGTTTCTAGAAGAAAATAGCGTCATAGTCCAGCTTAAGTAAGTTCAGTGATGGTTCATTTTCAGCGATGGTTCAAAAACTATTCGTTTAGTCCATTTATATACAGTATATATAGCCGCTCTGGAGAAAACCGTGATGCCATCGCCCAGCTCAGTTCAGTTCTCATATAATGGTGTCAATGCAATGCAAGCCAAAAGCCAAAAGCCAAAGGTGAAAAAGACAGTGGCAAAGAACCAAAACTAACAGCTAACTAACTTACTATTTACTATTTATTTAAGCTACTATTTGTTTTATGTGTTGGTTTCCATAATATGTAAATATACAGTATAGTATACAATATTTCAAACTACTAAAGTGCCTCTATTATGCTATTTTAAAGGTTCCTAATTTTGTTTTGGAGTCTCCTGCAATAAATTTACATGCATCAAAGGTAAAAAATAATAATAATAATAATATATATATATATATATATATTTTTTTTTTCTCATAATATACATTTCACAGCACCTCATTTCTCAAAGATTCTGAAACCGGTTTGTTCGAAGATTCAGTTTCTCCAAACCCTCCTTTCCGCGAGCCTACTCCGCTCTGATTGGTCAGATGGCCCAGACTGTTGTGATTGGTCCACCACTCACAGCGCATGTTAGAAACCAACACCCATTGCTATATCTGAATTTTGGCTCTGGAGTCTTCCTGAGCACTTTGTATACACTGATACGAACAGTAAACGATGGCGTCATTTTTTTCGTATCACTGCCAGCGCGAGTCCTCATCCTTTTTGAAGCGCAGCAAAGGGGATTCGCAACGCTGAAAACAGCATCTTCTCAACATGTCGACCACACGACTCTACAGTGTTTGAGGGCGGGTCAAAGTAGACGCTGTGCGCGAGCAGCCAATGAAAACCACAGGCTGGCATTATGCAGATTTGTTTCATTGTTACGTAGGTTTGTTACAGGAAGTGAGACTGGAATTGCTAACGATTCGTGAACTTAATTTATTGTGCACTTTGATCTTTTAAACTTTGCAGACCTTTTACATTCACAAACAGCTACATTACACACTGCATGAAAGGTAATATTCGAAAAAGCATAATGGGGCACTTTAAGATGAAGACAGTTCAGTTATAAACTCGATTCATAGAGACATTTTTTCAGACCAACAGATGGATGCTGGTATTTTTCCGGCATAATCAAACAATTGAGTCGTGTTACTTGGGAGCATTTAAGATAGCGAGAAAGGTTATATATTCTCTGCGGTATTTCTCTGGAAGGCCTCAACAGGAGGCCCTTTTGTGGAGATGTCTTCCTTTCAGCCAATCAATAGCTTTTGTTGTGATCCCAGCATGCAGCAGGAAGGCCCGCATGTGCTGATGCTTAGCAGCAGGAAATGCTTTGGATGCAGACACACACACTCCAATTATGCGAAAGCATACAGTATATTCTGTGCGTGCAACTATGCTGCGTTTCATTTCATTTAACTAAACAGATCTGAAGTGGGACATTTTCAAACTATCCCTGATGATAATGTTACATTAATGTTAAGTTTAGTTAATGTTAAATAGTACAATATTGCATTTGAAATGTTTTTATATATATATATATATATATATATATATATATATATATATATATATATATATATATATATATATTAAAATCAAATATTACATAAATGTATTGATTGTTTGATTGATAAATTGATTCAGGTTTACATATTTATCATATATGCTTCAATCACCTTTTTTAAATGCAAACACACTTGCTTCTTATAATTCTTCATCTTATCTATTTTTTATCGCTTAATTACAATGATTTTGGCAAATGGTTTTGGTCATGTTCAAATACAATATTGCATTGATATGGCCAATACATGGCCATCATTTATTTATTTATTTTCTCATAGCGTGCTTAAAATCTTTATATATTTGTTTACAAAAGAAAAACAAATCACCTTTTTAAAATGCAAAAGACATGCGTCCTAGAATGAAACATTTGGTCTGCAATCTCTCATAATGCAATTTTTAAAGATGTTTCTATAAATTTCTATGAAAAAATGATTTAGAAAAATAAATGACCTTTTTGTGGAATAACACTTTCTTATTCCCAGTTAAGACATACATTCAGTTTTTAAATAAACATTTCCATCTCTCTATTATGTTGCGAGGGGGAATGTGTCTATTCACGTCACAACTGAACTTCCTTTACAAACACGTTTTACTGAATAACTTCTATTCTCCGCTCCTGCTCCTGACGTCTGCTCTCCACTGATCGGACGTGTTTTTAGTGCGGTGTTGTTTATGAAGAAAAAGCTCCTCTCACATTCTCACTATCACACGTAACTGTCATATTATGGCCTTCTTTTCATGCTGCTATTTACCCAAGAGCAAGCGAGTCAAATGAAGCCTATTCTCCCAGCACGTCGACATGCCACGCAAGCAAAGAGATTCAATTGTCACCTTTCAGGATGTCTGGTTCTCCGGCTCTCCGCGGCCCTTACACGGGGGCCTTTGATGCTAGCGACTAATACACATGATATGAAAACGCATTACGGGGAGATGCTGACAGATAAAACACCGAGCGCTGCCATTTTGCTCTCTCACTGTATAATGAGGAGACCAGAAAGGAGAAAAGACATCAGCCCAGTCAAATTACCTCCGTGCAACTGAGTTGTGTGTGTTTCCTGACAGCTTTCCAGGCAGCCAAACACATTTCCATACGACTCTCACTGTGAAGTGCTGACACCAAATAAAAATAAAGTGATAGAGAGAAAGAAAAGTCCTTTGATGAACATGTTAGTGGGAACCCCTTTTTCCTCTGTCTGCCTCTCTCTCTGTCTCTCTCTCTATGTCTCTCTCCCCTACCGCTCTATTCCCGACAGCAACAAAGTCCTAAAGCAGTGGGAAATGATGTTGAATCAAGCTGAACCTCAAAGCACACAAATCTCTCAGTGTGTTTACAGGAAGTCGTCCTGGAATCACAACGCCTGACAGGAACATTGACATGACAACACACACTTTACATACGCGACTGTTGCTGTAACATCCAGGTCATGAAATGCTGAATCGCTGTGTAGAAACTGCTCATAGTTTAACTTCACTCAAACTACCCTTTTTGAAATAGTTATCGTAACAGTAAAGGGAGCAGTACATTTTTAACCGGACTGTCAAACCATTAAAATTTGTTATTATGTTAATTCATTTAGTTAATTAATCAGATTAATGGCAATTAATATATTAATAGTTGGAAAGAGATGACACAATTGTCAAAATGTCAAATAAGACATTGTGGCTCATAAGTAAATAGACAATGTAGTGTTTGTTTTATTTCCATATAATTAATAATTAGTCTATCACTGGCCTACAGTCCACATCAGCAATTAATTTTACAAGCAAATTTGTCAACTTTGGTGGTACTTCACTGTAAAAAATAAAAAGTTGAGTTAGCTTAAAAAATACGGCAACCAGCTGTATTAGTTTAAGTTAATTATACCTTCCTCAGTAAGTACATCCAACTAGTCTAACTCAAAGAAACGAGTAAGCACAACTACATAAGTTAGTGAAGTTCAGTCTACTTAAAAAAAAGCTTTGCAGCTGGTCGCCTTCATTTTTTAAGTTGATTCAACTTTCTCCAAATATCTCACCTAGATACTTGTGTTGCCCTCACATTAAGAATCCAAATGCAGGGAGTACAAACCCTATACCAGGGGTGGGCAAACTACGGCCCGCGGGCCACATACGGCCCGTTAGGCTGTTTAATCCGGCCCGTCGGGTATTTAAAAAATTGTCTAAAGATCGCATTCATTTTGCCTTTTTCTTGAAATACAATATATATATATATATATATATATTGCGTTGCATATATTTGACAATCGGAATATCAGATATTTCATGCCATAGCTAGCAAATGTAAAAAAGGAAAAATGACATAAAAGCAGATCATCATTCATTCAGCGCTGTTGTGGCTGCGGTGTGTCACGTAACAAGCTAGACGCGTCACCATGGAAACCAAACAGACCGCAACTTAAGCTCATAGACTTGGTGCACGTTAATGTTTATTTCTTTTTTTGAAAACTCACAGAGAAAAAAATGTTCGGTAACCGCTTGCACACGTTTAGTTTTTCCTTTGATTTGTCTGCTATTTAGTTTTGCTAGCAGCTACTCTGGATTTGTGGATGTATCCTCCTTTATCGCCCGGCTTTCGACTAACCTTACGCTCCCCTGTCTGCCGTGTACAGAACCCGGTTTTGTTCATTAAATGTTCTGATCTGCCTTTGCTTTTTATGTTTTATTTTATTATACTTAAAATAAATTTGTATAATCGTTTATTTCGTTTTTTTTTTCCACAAATGTATGACTTTTGGAAGTGCAAATTGATTGCCATGCAGTTTTAATAAAGTTGAATTAACGTAACCTTCTGTCATTTTTACTCTTCTAAGTGTACACTTAGGTGTTTTGTTTTATTAACCTCAAAACATAACATGCTAAATGGGGGATATCTA
Source organism: Rutilus rutilus (assembly GCF_951802725.1). Taxonomy (NCBI): domain Eukaryota; kingdom Metazoa; phylum Chordata; class Actinopteri; order Cypriniformes; family Leuciscidae; genus Rutilus; species Rutilus rutilus. The sequence goes on along the minus strand of NC_140224.1, from coordinate 33,773,853 downwards.
GCATAAAAAAATTTATTGTCAGAATGTCGTCTCTCAGTTGTTGAATTTCGCGCAGACGTTGCCACAACATAAATGTGTTTGCTCAGCCCGATCTCATGAAAGTTCGAATACCACGAATTGTATTTGTAACTTAGTTCTTATGAAACGCAGTTTTCGCGTGCATATGATACGCACTTAAAGGGATAGTTCGCCCAAAAATTAAAATACGGTCATCATTTACTCACCCTCAAGGTGTTTCAAACCTGTATGAATTTCTTTTTTCTGCTGAACACAAAAGAATATATTTTGAAAAATGTCGGTAACCAAACAGTTGATGGACCCCATTGACTTCCATAGTATTTTTTTTTTTCCTACTATGGAAGTAAATGGGGTCCATCAACTGTTTGGTTACTGACATTTTTCTAAATATCTTTCAAATTATTTCAAATATTTTTTAAAAATTGCACTCCGCACCCCTAATCCTAACTAATGGGTTTACAGTGCGCAGCATAATGCACGCAAAAAATATATTTTTGGCGTAAATGGTACGAGAAATTTAATTTGTGGTATATATACGCACTTTCATGAGATCGTGTTTCATAATCTGCTACTGGGCTGGCCCTCTGTCAAATTTTAAAACCCAGTGTGGCCCTTGAGCCAAAAAGTTTGCCCACCCCTGCCCTATACTGTATACAACACAATACAAAAGACATCATTACAGAAATTATTTATTGACAATTCTGCAACAGCACATTTTCTGTCATGAGGTACACATATTCTGGCTTTAGGACTATTCATTTTGTATAAATGTAAAAAAAAAATCCATATTGCGTAGCATATGAATGTTTAAATGCATTTATTTTCATCATGCTTAAAAAAACAGCACTCTTCAAAATATGTGCAATGATGCATACTTTATAATATATGAGATTATGTAATTTATGTAACAGTATTTAACAGTATTTTAGCATTTAATTAAATATTACACTATAAAAAAAGAGGACAGAGGCTCATACACTTCTGCAAAAGACACATGCATCCTAGAATGAATCATTTGGTCTGTTTTTGCTTTTTTATCACCTAAACATAACAATGATGTGGCAAATGGTGTTTGAGTCATGTAACACAGGGACTCAACAAACTGATTCACTCTTTGAACCGATTTGCTAAAACGAATCTAACTCACCAAAGAGATGCATTCCGAGAAAGCGTTTGATTGCCTGCAAAACTGCATGCTCAATACAACCAGTAACGTTTTGTTTCTAGAAAAAGTATCTTGTCACAGGAAAAGCTAAACTGTGTTGAAAACAGCTAAGCTCCTGTCATGCTACTGGAAAATGCATTTTTAGTTAGTTACTGCACAACACTTGTGCTGAATACACCGGTATTTACTTCTCTTTTTCCCGATGCATCTGCCTTATGATGTGCCAGCGAGTAAATATAACGAGTCCTTTGCGTTTTGTACATTTAAAAGCTATAAACCCGAGCAGCTGTGCGCACAAACCCCTCTGTCTGCTGCCCGGGGTACAGTTGCGTCTGTTCCACTGGATGCTGACACCGTGGCTTGACGACAGGCAAAACAGAAAAAGCGTTATTGCCCCCTGGATAGGTCATTTGGTGGCGTTGGCCAAAAGCTAAACTGAAAGAGAGGTTTTAAAGACGGGAACAGGTGCGAGTCACCGCGGGGGCTGGATGAGGCACAAACACCGAGGCCCAATCGTCATTCGCAAACATTCTCCCGCTTCCTCGTAATTAGGCCACGGCTTCAATAGAAGCTAACTCAGGCCATATGGGCTAATGTAGCCGAGATGAAGACCCCCCACACAGGTAACAGTCTGTCAGCTCCACGGACTGCTCCCGTTCAGCCAGATAACTCACCCGCGCGCCAGGCAGGAGAGCCAACGAGAAAAATGCCACGCAGCTTAAAGGTTTGATTGAGCTTGAAGGTCAGGCTGATCGTATGTTGCCGAGGAAAATGTGTCCCCGAATCCCATAATTAAACAAACAAATAGACAAATAAGACTCGTTCTTCACCTCAGGCCCTGAACTTTTGCAGGCGGAAATGCTGAGGTGGAGGACTTGCTCTGTCTTTTTCTCTGATGACAATTGAATTGCTCGCGTGAGAACTTCGGGGTACAACGGGGCTAATGGCCTCTCTTTTTCTGCTCTCAAAGTGCATGGCCCTTGAATCATTTTTCTTTTCAATTGCGTATTGGTGGAGCAACTCAAAAGAAATGCTTTTGCGTTGAATAGTACAACTCAGAAAGGCAACTACAAGGAACTTTTACACCACACTTGATAAAAGTCCCCCAGTCTTGGGCAAAAGCCCAACGGGGTAATGCTTTTGATATAGCAATGCATCTGAGTAACAAAGCATTTGCTTTGTTTTATGTTGCACTAGCTGATGCACTAATGCTGGGCTTTTAGCAGTGTGGATGCAACATCATGCATTAGCAAATGTTATCAGTGCCATTGAAACAAATTATTAATTTATATACAGTAAATGAAATACATTTATATAAATTTATTATTCCACAAGAAAGTGTTCAATAACTGTAAGAAGCTGGTCATGTGATCTCTCTCTCTCTCTCTCTCTCTCTCTCTCTCTCTCTCTCTCTCTATATATATATATATATATATATATATGTGTATATGTTAGGCTACCTATTTAAATGGATCCTTCATCCAGTGTGTAAATGCTTTTTAAACAATAAGTGTTTTCTAAAAGTATTATTAATTAATTTCTTTATTTGTTTTCTAACTTGAATTCATCTTTAAATGGGCTATAATCCAGAAACCCTTGTTATTGGCGACACCGGTGGCCGTTAAGTGAACTGCAGCCAGCAGCAACTTAATGCTCGTGCCTGCATTTGTGCACACGACACGAGGCACAACACACCCAGACTAAACGTGATTCACTGTCTACACTCTACACAGTGATATTTTCTGTCATGGCTTATTTCTTTTTCATTCTTTGCTTAGAAGTAAAAAGAAGTACCTCAGCGAACAACTGAGAGCGATGTTTAGACGAATATGTAAATGTGCTGAGCACTTTTCTCTCACTAAACAAAATAAACACATACAACAACAAAAATGACAGCGGTGAGAAAACGGCAGTTCAGAAAGCATCTGATCATATTGATGTGGATATGTTTGCTCCAAGTCCAATTCACCTGATCATGACGACAGATGAGGTAATTCAAATTACACTGTTATGATATTTTTTCAGATAGACTGTCTCTGGCAAAGTGAGACTATAGTTTGCATTAATCCCTTTCATTTGCATGATACATTTACATCACAGTACAGCATATATCTTTCGGCATTATCTTAAACATTGTATTATTCATTTTATGTGTCTTAAAATAGAAGAGAGCCTGTCAGGAGCAGCGCTAATAACTGTCACCTCATTTTGATTTTCCCGGCAAAAACATCCTGAGTCCTTCACATAAAAAACACTCTTCATTTTTTTTTTATGTTTCATTACAAGCTGTTCTCACGTTGGCAATTAAAAGTGATTAGCATATGAAAATTCTCACTTTAGTTTTTTTTTTTTTTTTTTTTAATTTTACTTTTGGCATTTCATAACTTCTCAAGTGCTTTACAAGAACTTCTGAATTATTCTACTTTTTGGACAGTATGATGTCCTGTATCTTGATGAACAGAATTTAGTACAGACATATTTGAAATAATTATATTTTTACTTATCTCTGTTGATGATGCTGTCAGTCTTGTTCGCACTATTTTCACTGCATCTTACAGGTGTGCACTGCAATTTGTTTAAATTTGACTCTAGTACAATCTTGTTATTTAAGATTTTAAACCAAAAATATAGAAATTGCGCTTTTTTTTTTGATTAACGAATGTCTTCTGTTGTTATACATATATAGAACAAGCACAGCCTTAGCCACGTGATCCGTGATTATTGAACACAGCAAGCCAGAAGCACTGACTAATAGTAGAACTAATCGACTAGTCGACCAGTACAACCCCTAGTGTACTGTGAATTGTTGTTTGCATGCATTTCACCAAATAAAGCAGGGCTTTTAAGGCCTTTTTTATCTACAAATGCTCATCAAAATGATATTGACGAATGGTGAAAGCCAAGCGAACGGAGCGTAAACAAAAGCAACCCTATCACGTCTGTCTGCAGCACTGGAAGACATTAGAGCTTATGGGAGCCAACATCTGTTACAGCGAGAACGCACAACAACAGGACCAAATGATGTGTGTGGGACCGCGCTAATGTGTGACTACAGGTCCAAGCAAGCTGCCTGACAGAACGTTAGCCGAGAAATATGTTGTGTTTGTTTCACAGTTTGTGGAGATCATGTCAATAAATGCTTCGGATTTTTCAAAGAAATGTGCTAATTGATTCAGTGTGAAGCAGTTAGTGTGTGTTGATAATTACGCATGCGAGAAAACACACAGCTTTGGAATATTTATTAGGAGTCTCGGCTGTAATTTCAGAGCCGTGGAAGAGTTTAATGAATCTATCATGAGGCAGTATCCAGCCGTCGGAAATTAGCTAACGAGGCCTGCCATGCCGAAGAGCTTCATTTCGAGTGAACGGCGTGGTGTTCATATTTCATTCCCTCACAGACTGCCTAATAAAAACATAACAAGCGCCAGCCAGCAAATACCAGATGAATGATGATTGTTTTACAGTTCCCTGTTTCATAAAAGACTCCAGATTCAAGTTGTATAATGAGGGAGAACTCACACACACAGCCAGCAAACCATAGAAAAATCTACTTGAATGTATCTAAAAATATATTGCACAGCTTGGAAAATGTACTTTTATTATTATCTTTTATGTGAACAGCAATAAGCTACGGTAAGGTGTTGTTGATCTGGGTGGGTGCATGCTTAGGCCTACACTGTGAGCGATAGTGATGCGTACATTTGCATCATCACTGCATGACGCCCCTGTTATGAATTATGATTTTTCATTTTTCATCTTGCCAATTTTTACAGCTCCACCTTCTGTCATTAGCAAAGGAAATGCGTTCCCTTAGCATCCCCACTGTCATGACTCCATAAATAATGAATGAACATATTGTTCGCAAGATGTCACTTATGAACGGAATAAAATTAAAATAAAAGCGTAAAACCGCAGCCATAAATCATCTGGGTGCAGATGCGAACTTAATTTTACATTCTTATCAAATCTGTAAACACCTGACATTCAAGAGTTTAGGCCGAAGTAGTTTCTTTGATATAATTTCATAATTATATATATTACATTTTTTGTCTCCTGCCAGTCGACATTTGAAACCAGGTGTGTAGCAACCATTATAGCTAAATTTATTTGATTTTATTATAAAAATAATAATAATAATAATAAACACACACACACACACATATATATATATTTTTTTTCATTTCATTGTTTAATTTTATTTAATTAATTTGTTTTTATTTTTTGGAAGAAATTAAATTAATTTATTTTTTGGATGAAAATGCAGAGGACGTAAGCTGTGATCCTAATAATGCTAGTCTGCTTTTTAGCAAATCAATTACTGTTACATCACTTCATTAATATTCATGAGTCAGCCTGATAGTATCTTTAATGTATCCTCCTACATTCCGTTTGGAACTTTAAATCAGTAAGAATCTAAACTTTTCCTCTTTTGCTGTTTCTTCTTGGTCTTGGTCTGCATTTTTCGTGCTGTTTTCACCCCTCAGTGGGGCGGAAAGCCGAGGCCTCCAGTTGCCCTCCAAACATTTTTATTCCAATAACAAGAAATGCCACTTCGGTCAAAAAACATTCATGTTTCTGCAGAGGTTGACAGTTACATTGGTTTCCACAAAGCAATGCCTCCCTTTCTGTATAATTCATCACTGCTTTGTCACCATGTAGCTGTCGGCATACACACTGAAAGAGACTCAAACGTACACACACACACATGCATGTATCTAACCAGTGTCAGTCACTCACATGTCTTACAGCCAGTGCTGGAGGTGCTTTAGTATCTTGAAGGCCTTGTCTTTCCCACACTTCATCCATTTCTTCTCCAAGACATTAAACTTCTCGTCTTCATAGCTCCATTTCGCTCTCTCTTATTATGTCTTTCTCGCATCCCTTTTTTCTTCCAGATGCCGACTGATGCAAAGAGGCGTCTGTCAAGCCAATGAGGACGGAAGATGAAGACAGGACTGCTGAAATAAGGGTAGGCGTTTTAGCGGGTGGTTTTCATTTCCGACGCGTTTCCCTTCGAGGTACGACTAGCCTCGGCAGTGGATTTGAGCGCTCATCAGATCGCAGTTTAAGCTTTTTAGAGTTCTGAGGCTTGTGGATAGTATTGTTAAGTGACAGGAATGGAAACTGCTGCTGCTGAGGTGTATCTCTGAATTTCTTTTAACTCGCACTTCAGAGAGAAATCACCAGAAAGCCCGTCTGCAGTCACAGGTATCAGGATTCATGTCGATCCGATGGTTTTATTTGATTCTCTCACATGCATCGTGTAACTTTAAAGAGAATATATGACTTTGGCTTACTTCAACAATTGCACGCTGATGTCGACTACAACATTTCGGATCGGGTTTTATAACTCTTCTAGGGTTCATGGAATTCTAATGTCGGTCGTGCTGGTGCACAACAAAAGATTTTCCCAACCTGTCAAACTCAGCATCTCTTATCTTCCTATTAAAGTCTGTTAGTGATACATACACTCTCAACATTCTTCAGTTGAAGAATCTTTGGCTGAGCGAAGAACAATAAATATTGTTTCGCTCTTTGAGTTTCTGTATGGCTCTTTGGAGGTTGAGGAAAGTTCTTGATGTTTCATTTATAGGTTCTTCAGATCAGTCAGTTGGTTCTTTAAAGCACCAGGACAAAGGTTTTCCTAGAACAGCGGGAGTCGGAAACCTTTGGCCTCTTCATGACGCCATTGATGTGCAAAGGGGAGATTGTGAGATTAATATATAAAATTTCTTTGATTTTGTTGTCTATAATACATGTACTGTATATACACATGTAAAAGGGGTGGTTGTTTATGATTTCACTTTTTTAACTTTAGTTAGTGTGTAATGTTGCTGTTTGAGCATAAACAACATCTGCAAAGTTGCAACGCTCAAAGTTCAAACCAAAGGGAGATATTTGCTTTTAAAGAAATTGCTTTTTAAGGACTACAACAAACGGCTGGTAGGGACTACACGACATTCCTCCCGGGTAAGTGGCATCACCAACCCTAGAATTTACATAAACCTGCCCCCGGAACACGATTTATAGATTATCAAGACAGAATATGCTAATCAATGACTAGAAGATTACTACACATAAGCTACAAAATTCATCAACTAACCATTCAGAAATGTCCTGGTGCATTCTACACGTCACCTCTTCTTGTCTGAATCCGATTTGAACATAAAAGGCTAAATGTTTTTGAAATTTTCCGTGCATTGTTGAAGCTCCGCCCCCTGTGCCGGGAGCAGCAGCTCATTTGCATTTAAAGTAACAGACACAAAACGGTGCGTTTTTGCTCACCCTCAAAAAGTGACAATTTTAACGTGCTATATAAAAATATCTGTGGGGTATTTTGAGCTAAAACTTCACATACACACTCCGGGCACATCAAAGACTTATTTTACATCTTGTGAAAAGGGCATTATACTTTTTGATAGAAACCTTTAATATTATACTTTAAAAAAAATAATAATTTGGTTACACTTTATTTTAAGGTGTCCTTGTTACAGTGTAATTACACATTTAAGTACCGAGTAATATTAATTAACAACATAGAGTTTGGATTAGAATTATGTTTTGGTTTAGAGTTAGTTGCATGTAATTATGCATAATTTATTGTTATTACTACTGTAAGTGCATGTAACATGCATAACAAAGACATTAACATGAAGTGTTACAAAGACTTATTTATGGTACTGTAACACTTTATTTCGATGCTCCACTTTAGACATTTTACTAACTATAAGTAAAGTTGCAACTACATGTCAACTAACTCATCAGAGTATTAGTAGATTGTCTGCTTAATATCTGCTAACACTTTATTTTGATGCTCCTCAACAGACATTCTACTGATTATTTAATTTTGCAACGTCAACTTATTCTACCAACCCGAATCCTAACACCTAACCCTAACCTTTACTAACAATCTACAGTCTACTAATAATGAGAGCTAGTTGCATGTAGTTGCAAAGTTACTTATAGTTAGTACAATGTCAGAACCATCAAAATAAAGTGTTACCTTATTTATTTATTTATTTATTTATTTATTTGGAAGAAATTAATACTCTGCAAGGATGCATTAAATTGATCATAAGTGATGGTAAATACTTATTAATTATAATGTTGCAAAGATTTCTATTTCAAATAAATGCTGTTCTTTTGAACTTTCTATATGATCATAGAATATCAGCGTATTAGAATGATTTCTGAAGGATCATGTGACACTGAAGACTGGAGTAATGATGCTGAAAATAATGCTTTACATCACATGAAAAAAAAAATACATTTTACAATATATTTAAATAGAAAACAATTATTTTAAATTGTAATAACATTTCACAATATTGTTTTACTGTACTTTTGATCAAATAAATGCAGCCTTGGTGAGCATTTTTTTTTTTTTTTTCAAAAACTTTTTTTTTTTGTTACATTATTTTTTACTATTTATTTAATGTTGAGAGCTAGATAGCTTGTTTTGAGTAGTCAAAAGTGCTTAACAATCCCACATACTCTCTCCCTGTCTTGTGGACTCTCTCTCTTTCACTCCACACATATAATCAGGTATCTGGGGTCCGTCTTGAGGAACTGTTGGATTAGACAGCGTTCTGTTAGGTTAAAGAGGAGGTTTGCTCGTCTGTTTCAGTCTTGAGTGGAGAGCAGATTCCTGCTGTGGGGAAGTCCCTCTACCTCCAGGGCATCACGACTCAAGAGGGACGAGAGAGAGAAACACACGCTAGAAACAATCATTGTTTCTCACCTCCTACAAATTATCCAACTTTGACATTTCATTTCTGAAATTTGATTACATTAGCAACTACTGGAAAGCTTAAAGGAATATTTCAGCCAAGCATGAAAATTAATTTACTGAATTTTAATATATATATATATATATATATATATAATAAGGTTCAAAGGGGTTCTACTGTATATAGAACCTTAGGGTTAATGACTCAATTTAAAAAAAAAACTTTATGCCAAAATGTTCTAAGTAAGGATAAATGTTATAAATTATTGCATAACACTTTTTTTTCAAATGCTTCTAGTCACAAAATATGTTTACGAGCTGTTTAATTCATAACTTTTATTAATTTTATTGAAATTAATTAATTGAAGCTAAATCCATAAAATGATCACATGATGGAACCCCTTAAAAGTTCTATATATGAAGCACCTGACAGAACCATTTAAGGTTCTATAAGAAGACTAGCTTTGTGTGAGGAACACACTGAATGACTGAAGTCATATTCACTGATAATCTTCCTCTACATGAAGATATGTTATTTGTGTCCATGTTCTGATTCGAAATGGTGCATTGACGACGTACTGTTGCACCAGATCTGTTGCACAATTTTAATTTCTGAGTGAGCTTTTCCTCCCAACATCACTGAAAATTATATGACAACCAAAAATGGGGCAAACTAATTTTTACTATGTAAACTAATAAAACTAACTATGTAAATGTGTGTTTAAACGTCCACGTCTCATTCGATATATGCTTTTCTCTTCCTCACACATACACACCAGTACACAGTTGTTTGGGCCTTAGCTTGTTCTGAGCATGCTCCAACATGCCCGACTCAATCCGGCGGGAGTTACATCAGCCACAAAGCAAATAGCAACAAACACGCACAGTAAACAAGCTAGCAGGCAGCTCGCTGTGCAACACACCTTTTCTGGAGATCTCCCAGCCCCTTTCTGCCACTCCAAGTTCGCCGCATCTTTAAAACATCAATACGTAATTGAGAGCGAATGTACGCGGCAAAGATTTGCATCTTTTTCCGCGCGCGCCCCTCTCCCCACACCTCATTTGATCCCCATTGCTCACCAGCTGGTTCCAGTACATCTCCAGTTCAACCAGTGCCTCTGAGTTCACTCTCCACACTTAATTGGTTCCCAAGGCAAGAATTAAATATTTACTTTAAAGCCCTTTAAAATTCAATTGATTTTTATCTGACAGCTGTGATGGTCTCAAGTGGGCCGATTGCAGGCGGTCTCCACAAGGTCCCACGAGCGCTAGGAGAGAGCGCAACACAAACTGACAAGAATCCTCCTTCTTATACACACACACACACACACACTTATACACACACAGATGCCGCGGTTGTTCCGTGATCAAGCGCTGGCGTGGTCACCGGTTTCACTCACAGCTGTTGTGCGGTGGCTTTATGTATCATCAGACATCGGTTAAAGGTGGAGCAAACAAACAAACAAAACACAAACACTTTTAATATTCTGATATATCTGAATGTGATGTATTTCCCCCTCAAGCACATTTCTAAAATTGTTTGAATGTATTAGGAAGCAATTCAGTGGCAAATTGTGGGTCCGTGATGATGTCACTGGTTGAACAAGCTTTATTTTAACAATCACAACAACCAGGGTCCAAAATGAGAGTGAAAATTTCCTGAAAATTTGTTTTCCCCCCACACACACACATTTTTTTTTTTAAATAAATAAATGTAATAATTTACTAATAAGATCATAGTTATGAAATTATTTAAAAAATATGGAAATATTCAATAAATGAGAATAAAATTAAGTTGAATTATTTTACTTTAACTGAATAGTTTTAAATAAATAATTGCCATATTTATTAATAAAAATATATATATTGTGCAGGCTTGAAAAGTTTTAAGTTTATTTAATAATAAATGAGAATAAAATAATAATAATAATAAATGAGAATAAAATGAGGGTAAAAATGTTATGCATTTAAATTATTTCTTTTTCATTTGAAATAATATAATATTTAAAATAAATACTTTTAATACAAATATTTTATAGTCTTGAAATTATTATTTTATATAAAAAATATTATTTAAATAATATAATATTGGTGTGTAAGACATTTTAAAACATTTTTTTTATTCTTTTAAAAAATATATATTTTTAAAACAAATGTGGCAAAAAGTCAATTTTGGACCGAGACAGCAAGTATTCAATAGAACTAAGTCATTACACACACCCCAAAGCTGATTTAACATTTTTCTTTTTCTTAGACAGTTTATTGTGAAGCTCATTGTGTGTAAAGCATCTGCAGGTTGAAGTCCTGAAGAGTTAAACACTGTGGTCTTGCAGTGTGTTGAGTGATCACACACAGTGATGTAATCAAGAACATTTGCCACCATTGCCGCATTAATTTTGCTCTAGTGTCCATTCGGGACAGAACAGAAAATCAAGCATCCTGTTGCAGACCACATGTACAGTGTACACTTTAGTTACTGTCCGCCAACTGTATAAACTCAAAAGAGCAACAGTCACTTTGCCAGTGTTATCTAGTTCCTCAGAGTCAGTCAGAGTGATTCAGTCTGCCAGGCCCTGAGTTAATAAGTTATGAATAAGTTACAGCGCTAGCGTGAGGAACAAGGAAAGGGCAGGATCTCAAGAGCTCAAGCACAGTCAGACGCTCCCAAAGCGTTGTGCCAGCATTTCCACAAAACCTTAGGAGGGCTGTTAGCGCCTGAGGGGGAATCAATCACTGCGGACTTACTTGAGCGTACATTAAAATGTTATGTGGTTAATATACTGTGGGTGAGCTCTGCGTTTCAAATGCATTATATGTGCTCATATGATGTCCTGTCACGCAGCCGCTATCTGTTCCGACAACAGCATCTGCTGAAGATCAGGCATCTTTAATGCGAGAAAGCGAGCTTGAAACAGACCGCGAACCATAGTTGCATTGGAACCGATGAATGATTTCAGCTGTGATGTGACATAAACACTGATTTGTGTCATTTGCGTGGTGTGTTTTTAACGTTTAATACTTGTATTTTCATAGCAAGGCAAATGTTTATAATACTCTTACGGTGAAAAATCTTTTCTCAATCATCTGAGCGTGTGATTTTAACCTGTAGGTTTGTGTAAGACATTTGTACTTTGCTCTCATCTATTCACTTTGACTAATAGTCTTTAAATTGCTCCATTCATCTCCTTTGGTCTCCTGTTTTTTTTTTTTTTTTTTTATAAATGAGGAATTAATTACTTTCCCATTAACGGTCATAAATACGGCTGGCCCAGCACAGAGCGAGACGAAGTGTCACATATGGGATCTGACCCGGGTTAATATAGGTTAAATCCTGTAACGCTGACCCAAAATGTGACGCATGAGGAATCGATTGGATCATGACAGATTGTAATGAAATACTGTAGGCATGTTTTACATAGGGAAGACTGGGGCTAGTTGTCACATAATATATATATATAGGTTTTGAGATAAAAAATTGCAGTGTTTCAAACATCTAGTTTATAAATTAGAATAGATTTAGCAAATTCTGTCCTTCAAACTAATTTGCAATATATAATATTATAAAACTATAGGAACAGGCAAGGAACATTAAGGCAAGGTTCAACTATGTAATAAATATTTTAACTGAATGCTCAAGTTCTAACATATTTTATATGTTGTAATTTTATAATGTTAATCCACTGATGGCGAGTTGAGGATGAGAACCCAAGTGCAGTTTATTGGAAATACAGATACAATAACAGAAATAAAACACGACATGAACATGAATACTTCAACTTGATTGTTGCAGAATTGACATTTATATAGTTGAACACTAATTTATGAATTACTGAGGTATCAGTTTGGACCTTGTGATATGTAAGTTGAACTGAAATAACATCTGATAGTCCAGTAACTTTAAAAAAGAGAATGTTTATTGACCAAATTGACTGGAAGCAACAATGTTACATAATGTATTACTCTAACATTTAGAACACTTACAGGAAATTATTTCATCATCATTAATCAATATTAATGGAGCTTTAATTTCAAAGGTTTCAGAAATATTATATTGCACTTTAAGTCAATATCTTTATAAAAGAAATAGGGTTAGTTGCTTGCAAGACACTTACAATTACAATTTCTGGTGACCACAACAATGCTTTGAAAATGTATCTATATTTTATCAGTTCATTTTGTGTTTCATAATTATTGATGAAAAGTCTAAAAAGCGGTTTGCAGGAAAGCCCTGTTTTTGACAAAATATAGATTTTTTTAAACCAGTTAATAGCAATGGAAATATTAAACAGTAATTTAATACTCTCTCTCTCTCTCTCTCTCTCTCTCTCGCACACACACACGCAATATAGATGAGATCTGTATCAGCTCGAGTGTTGTCATCTGTTTAAAGTTGCTCTGGTGAAGCCACTATCTCGTCCAGCTCAGGCCTCGTGTCTCTCAAAGCTCTTTGCGTTCAGTTTTTTTTCCCTTTTTTTTTTTTTTCTTTTCTTTTTTCCTGCGCGAGACTGGCAGTCTCAGTCTCCCCGTTCATTAGCACTTCAATTAAATAAAAAAGGGATGTAGTTGTGTCTGAATCCTCTGCCAATTTGGCAGCCGGCCTGAGCGCAGGCGAGAGCCTCGTTCCACCCGTAATTCGGCCCCTAAGCAAAAGTGACAGGATCTGTCAACGCGGGCGAACGGTCCGGGGATTCACCTGAGCATCTAAGTTATATAACACAAGTCAGATTATAATTAGTGTCAGTTTTAATCTGCTCTTAAACGGCGCGGCATCTGTGGGCTGTTGTGCGGAGAGACAGCGAGGTGTCAGCGAGTGTGATAGCCCTCCGTTCACCCCGACAACTCTAACCTGAGCATGAATATTTCAAGGGGATTTGGAGGACAGGAGGAAAGATTTAATTATTTCAAATTAGGGAGTACCGGGTGATTTGGGCCTAATAGCTGTGTGTTCAATCGCAAAGGTGCTCACCTCGCTTTGGGGATTTCATCAGGGGACAAGGGCAATGCAAGCCTGTGCAAAAACAGCTTCACGGCGGTGCTGGATCCGCTCAGATCGGGCAGGATTCATTATATCACTCTCATGGCAGGTACAGATATGCCATACAGAGCTGAAACACTCTTTGTTTCTGGCCCGCTGTATTATTTTAGCACCGCTGCAGTGTTTTGAGTCTCAGTACAGCAGGACGTCACATACTTCCCTCTTCACACTGCACTTCTGTCCTATTTCCACTGTCAAATGGCCAACAGAACACACACACACATGGAGATGAGCACAAATGCTATACACACACATGTAAATTTTGCACGATGATAATAAATAATACTGAATCATGTATAAATATATATTTAAAATATTGTATGTTTTTTTATTATATTCATTATTTACATTTTAATAAAGTACGCATTTGAATTTATTAACTTAAATTTTTTTTTTTTTTTATATTAATATTGTTATTCAATTTCAAACAGTACATTATGAAAAGGCAATCAAAAGAGATAATGTGATTTTTTTCAATTTTACCCAAGAAAATTCCTGAAATAACTAATAATGTTTATGCATAAGTATACAGCGTGAATGAATGCATTTGACCTCATTTGCAACATTGATTGATTTAGCTTCTAGTATTCCATACGACACGTAAACAAACACACCGCTGAAAGACAATCGTATAGTTTTGATGCATCTTCAAAGGTCGATTCCCGCGAGATTATTGCTCCCCGTTCCCCAATATGACAAATTTAGGTAGCAAATACGCTACATAATCTCTTCATGGCCTTATTAATGTAAATAAAGTAATACGTTCGTGATGGATTGTCTGTTTTATTCAGTCAGCTTATGTAAACACACTCCTTCACCGTAATGAAAGAGAGCTTACAGAGCGTAATAAAATATACATACGGCCGCAGTCCACATATATTGCTGCCAGCCTTCGTGTGCAATCAGATCTCTGATGTTAATTACATTTAAATAGAACAAGACTGATTTTGATTTGTTCATGTGAGTAGAAAAGTAACTCCTTAGTCCTTCTACCTGTCAGTGCTTGCACATCACAGACTAATGCTTTATTAAGAGAGTCTGCAGGGAGCGCCTGATCCCGTTTTAGTACATTGGGCCCAATGTAAGACTAATTAAAAAGTGTATTTTTACATTATTAATTTCTGAGTTTCACACTTAATGAATGTGAAATGACAGGCCTCCTATTTTTATATGTACACACTCAGGACCACGCGGCCCTGGGAATACTGATACGCAGGTTTGAAAAAAGGGGGGAGCGTTGTCGAAAACATTTCTCTCTCCTCTAGAGTCCAGCTGGCAGGAAAGAAAGGCAACAATAGCGAGCAAACAGTTCAGACGCTTTCATCAGAATTAAATGGTGGAATTATTTGACCTCCGAGTCCTTGGTTTCACTCTGTGACTTTTACGAAAGCCACAAGCATGCTGACATTTTAGCCGTCAATTTGGTATTAGTCGAAATGAATTTGGAGCTGCCCGAACTCGAGCGGTTCAATTGGGCATCTCTAATAGGAGATGTTTGATCAAGCCCCGTGGTTTTCATCCGCCTGCTGAGAGAGAGAGAGAGAGAGAGAGAGAGAGAGAGAGAGAGAGAGAGACCGACAGACAGACTCTCTGTAGAATAAATGTAATCAAGTGCGCGGAGAACGTTTTGCCAAAACACTGCATCTCCAAACACACATTTTCCATCTCCTTTCCAGTGAGGCTTTGTTCAGGAAAGACAGAGCATTGATTCAGAATTCCAAAATCCCAAAGCTGGAATTGGGAGAACAGACTGACAACAATAAGAGCACGTGCACTGTTTTTTGAAGTATTATGGTGGCATTTTGTTATGAAAAAAATATATTTGTGTGTGTGTGTGTGTGTGTGTGTTATTTTTCTTGGGAGGTTTGAACTTTTTGGGAGCTGCAGTTTCCTCACCAGTCCTTATGTATGTATATATTCCTTGTTATTGTAAATAAATGTCATCTTTTTTCCCCTTTTTATGTTGGATCCTAAATTTGGGAATTCGTAACATGGAAATAAAATACTAAGGGAGATTTCATTTTAATATTTTATTTTAAATAATTCTTTTTTATATATAATTTATGTTTAATAAAATAATAAAATATAATAATTTATATAATAAAAAATATATATATTTTCATGTTTTTTTTTTTTTTTCCAGTGGAAGGGTAAATGAAATCCGTTTCAGTTTAGGAGACTGCTTGATTTTCCACATGTGTGTTTTGTTTTGCTTCTAAATCCCGGAGCCTGTTTCTCCAAGGCTGTATTTTTTTGGTGACCTTTGACCTCGGAGCACACCCAGCGTGGGGCGTTTGTCAGTGAGGCCTTGGTCTCGTGTAAATATTAGCCGAGAGCTGCTGTAAACTGCGAGCGGCGACTGGAGTTCCTCCAAGACAAATGCATCTCTGCAGCAGAGCCTGCATGTGAAACATCCCTGCCGTTTATTTTCATACGCTGTTCATTTGTCAACAGCCCTTCCTGTCCGCCCGACACAGATCGCTGAAGTCTTTCCTGAAGATATTTGCTGGCAAATTACACGTGTTGTCGCTGTAATTATTATTGCTGATTGCTGGAGATGTTTGCGGAGAGTGTCAGTGAAAGCCCCTTTTTTTTTTCTTTTTTTTTCAGCCTGTCTGCGTCTTTTCTTTTCCTCCACGCTGCGGCTGTCACATGATGGAAATATTTTGATGGATGCAAAGGAATTTCATGTATCAATATTCTGCTTGTCAAACAGTCCATTATGTTGTAGCTCCCCGCTCAAGCCGAGGCGGAGAAATCTATCAGAATGGTCCGAGGGCAATAAACGTTTTCCAGCGGTCCATCGCTTTGCACAAATCAGCCCTGAGATGCAAACGGCCGTCTATTTATTAAATCGCCCTCAAAGGAGTTTGCACTTTCCTTCTGGATTTTCCTTGTGTGCAGAGCAGCGATGTGCAACTCTGCATTATATTCACACACACACACACGCGCGCACACACACACACGCTAGTTCTTGCAGGGGGTCCCTGTGCTGCTCTTTGGACCCGGGCTTATTAGAATAGATTCTGCCAACTTCAATGGCGGGGCCATGTGTGTGTGTGTGTGTGTGTCTGTGCGCTTATCACTTCTCATTAGCGGATCATTGGGAGCGCCGTCCGCTGCCAAGCGTTAATCAATGTGTTTTGTGACTCTGTTAGGGCAGCTGTACAGAGATATTGTGCCCCTAGGGTTAATACAGTCAAGCGCAGGATATAAAACACTCCGGCCATGTCCACGACATGAGGCTCGGCATTATCTTTAAATGAGATGGGCAGGGATCACATACATATGGATTTCCACTTGCATAAATCGTGATTGATGTCGTCAGAAAAGTGGGGCTTGCTTTTTTTTTTTTTGAAAGGTAGTGTTACGTCCACAGTCAGTGTTTCTCTCTTTTTTTTTTTCCTGAATTGTTGTAAATTATGCAGACTGACAGGCGCAGTGAGGAAGGGATTATTTCTGAATAAGTTCAAACACTTACTGTTATTCCTTTCTTTTTGGTGTAAAGAGAGAAGGAAGAAAAACCTGCTCAAAGACAGAGAAGCAGGTAATGATCAGATTCGTCATTATTATCAGGAATATAATAAATATGATTTAATAACAAATACAATAATACAATATTTTTTTCATAATATATATATAAAATGTAAAAATACAATTATAAATGTAGATATACAAATATTATATAATTTCACATTTTGTAAGTTACACATAAATATTCTAATAAATATTATTTAATAACATACAATAATTTTTTCATATTAATTATATATATATATATATATATATATAATGTAAAAATGATAAATATACAATAATTAATGTAGATATACAAATATATAATTTAAATTTATTTTTCATTTTTATTTTATAAGTTACACATTTTATATATTTTATATATAATTACACAAACTTATACAATTAGAATTTCATATTATATAATTTAATAGTTTATATTTGTATATATTTTTTAATATAATTAATATTAACAATATTTTTGGACTAGTAGTAGTAAGTATGTGCTGCTTTATTAATAATTAACAATAATGTTCAAGGCCAAGCTTTTTAAAAAGGTTGAAAAATGATTTTCTCACATTCAGGAAACACTTCTGGCAGCGGGAATTTCCTGCGAGCGGATCGCAAGGACGGCCGCGGCGTTCGCCGGCCCAAACCGCACCACAGGAAGTGTGTGTGCGACTCCAGAAGCAGAGGTCAAGGCCGGGGGTCACGGGTGGCACTGCAGAGATTTACACCGGGAGAGATCCGAGCCCGTTCCCAGCCTTCATCTATTTCCCGGGGAAATTAGCCATAAAGTCGCCGTTTTCATCTTTCAAGGTTTTGTCATAAACTCTCATCTTTCCCCGTCTTTGATTTGAAAGAAGAAGAAAAAAGACGATAAAAGATAAAATAACAATAAGCCTAGAACGGATCTTTTCATCTCGAGTTAACCTCTCGTTTTTACTGTCCGTTGTTTCCGGCACGGACCACCCCATTGTTTAAAGACGTGAAAAAACAAAACAAAAAAAAGTTTCACATTTTCTGAAATGTGCAGGGCTGCTCTCTGAGGTCCATTTCATTTTAACCAAATGGGGGGGAAGCTTGTCTTTACCGCGGTGAGCAGATGGAACTATAAATCAAGGCAGCCGTTGCCGCCCTGTAGAGGGCCGACCACAGCTGCCACTCTCTCTCCGACTCTCTGCGTTTCGCTGGAAATCTTTTCAGGTCCATCGTCGAGCAATCTGGGCTTCTTTTTTTATATATATACACCACACCTCCCCTCTCGGTACAGTCGTATCCATCAAAACGACACGCGCCCATCAACCTACTGCCGCGATCGATTGGCACACTTATTCCTGCGCATAGCCAATGCCCCGCTCTGGAGGTAAAGCCCCACGACAGGCCCCTCATTTGGGCTCTTTAGCCCCCAGCAACCACTGTGACTCTGGCAGCGGCAGGCCAGGCCTCCTCCATTAAAGTTGCATTATGATGGATATCAAGGCATCCGAGCCCTGAGTTGTTTTAAATAGAGGTGACGAGAAACCAAACACTGGCTATTGTTTTTCGCTCCTTCCTTAACAGCCCCCCACCCCCAAACATCCTTGCAGATTTTAACATATTGGCTGTTTTGCTAAGTAAATAGAGCATAATCTGTGCATAACCTAGAAGAAGAGGCTGGTGGCGTGTGCAGTGCCGCCGATGGCCAGATGGTGGCGCTCTAATGCCACACATCTCATCAGCTCTGCCCATTTGAGAGCTCAAGACAAAGACTTTGAAGAAGAGAAATGTTCAAATGGAGAAACTGCACATAAATTCATACTTTTTACAGTATCAGCAATGATTTCCCTCAAACGTTGCAGACGCACATCAGCACCGTGACAGCAGTTTAACTCAAAGTAAACACTCAAATGAGTTAGTGTAGAGCCCCGTGTTACTCCGAGGTTAATCACTGATAGCACATTATCAGGTTAAGAGAAATCTAATCACAGGACCTGTTTTAATTAGGTTTCTTACTCAAAGAAAGAGCTGAATTATGAAGATCTATGCGGCTTATTTTTGAAGCTCTCATTTTTTGCTTTATTTTGTCACTCTGTAACGTTTTATGCATTCTTTTAATTGATCGTATAAACTTCAAGAGATTTACCGTTTGCCAAAAGGTAGTCATTATCATCAACATTCAATCAATAAATCAATCACGCAAATTAATACTTAAATACATGCTGACAGTCTTGAACATTCCATCAACTTCTGCTCTTAATGTCCTGGATGATTTTGATTTTTAAAAGAAAAAGAGTTTGCATTTGTCAAGGTCTTTGCTTCAAATTTTAAAACCATGCGAACACTCTTGCAAAATGAAGTATTTTTCTTTCTCTCTTTTAAGAATTCTTACATTCCTAAAGAATTATAATAAAAACATGTAAAACCTATTTGTGAAAAATTATATTAGCTATATTGTCAGACTCTTCAAAAACCTAGTTTTCCTTCTTGAGCTGGGAAAAGCTCGGGATGATTTCTGCATGAGATGGGACACCGCTGGTCATTCATTATCCAAAGAGAGAAAGAAAAAAGGGAAAGAAATGAAAGTGAAAATGACAAAGAAAGACAGAGCTGGATGTCATCTTCCTTACACATTTCAAAGGATGTTAGATTCAGACATTTAAAATGTAAATTCTTTGTATTTAACAATGTCTTCCAATAGAGACCTGTGTTTAAATTGTTCAATGGTTTTGAAGTGATTATGTAAACTTCTTATATTTATACTGTATATCCACCACTACAGACGGAAGTCGATCACTGGTGCTGATGCTCTCCTCTAAAGCAGTGTAATGCCAACGCTATCTCACGACCAATTCGTACGAATTCGTACGAATGATAAAAAGTTGGCTAATTCGTACTAATTCGTACGACCTCACTCGTACGAATTTGTACGATTTGTCTAAACCCACGTGATGGGTAGGTTTAGGGGCGGGGTCAGGGGTAGGTCATTCGTATGAATTCATACGAATTGGCCAATTCGTAAAATATGTACGATTTTGCAAAAATCTTACTAATTCGTACGAGTCAGGTCGTATGAATTCGTACGAATAAGCCACCTCGTAGAATTTGTACGTTTTCCCGTGAGATAGGGCTCGTAATGCTGATGCTGAAACTGTAGATGCAGATAAAACAGCAAAGTTTTCTTTTGACATCTTCACATGACATGTCTTCTTCGATTCAATTTATAAATGCACATATCCAAACTTAAAATTGTTCATTTATTATCATCAATTGTATAAAGAGCAAGCCATGTAAATGAAAGATAAAATCTGAATATAAAAATGCAAATAATAATAATACTGTGACCCTACATATGACAAGCGGTTTGAAAAATGTATTAATAATAACAATAATACTGTGACCCTATGCAAGCAGATTGGAAAATAGATTAATAATAAAAAATAAAATAACGTAAAACTTATTTGCACGCACTTACTATAGTAATAACAGTAAATTATGCATACAAGTAACTAAGTCTAAACCAAACCCTAACCATAACTCTATAGTAAGTACATGTAGTTAATTAATATTAATCAGTACTTATTTGAGCAAGTACAATCTTAAGTACGTCACCTTAAAATAAAGTATTAACCAATAATAATTATAATAATAATTATAAAATGAATATTTAAGCAATAATAATTAAATTAAAATTATATTATTTCAGATGAAATGAAAAAAAAAATGCTCAAAACAGACGTAATTTTTATTATAAATATTCAATAAAAATACTAAATATAAAAAAAAAACTATTATCAAAAACCAAAAATAATAATAAATGAGACATTGATGCCACATCTAATATAATATGACATATTATAATATAAACATGTCTTGATCATTCCATTGTTCTAACATTTTATTATTTTTAGATTACACCTAAGTGTTACAAGTAAATTAATGAGATGAAAATATAGCCTAATTGTTATCATCTTAAGTCAAAGAAAACTTTTACTTATTTAATGCGCATGTGACGCATAAATGAGCTACTGTACATTATATTATACTCCACCATTCTCTGAGGCTGAGATGAGACTCCATGAGTTATTGCTTAAATTGGTGGGAAACAAAGAAACAGTTGAACGCTCTGGTAAGCAGCTCTTCACCTGTGCGAGTCCAGAGCTTGTAAATGCACATAAACCCCGAGCAGATGAAAACACAACAGTGACTGT
Organism: Rutilus rutilus; assembly: GCF_951802725.1. Taxonomy (NCBI): domain Eukaryota; kingdom Metazoa; phylum Chordata; class Actinopteri; order Cypriniformes; family Leuciscidae; genus Rutilus; species Rutilus rutilus. The sequence continues at coordinate 33,752,200 of NC_140224.1, read as the reverse complement.
CGGCCTCTCTGGACTCGCGCACCTCTCGCCGTCAAAGAGAACGGTGAACGGCAGAGAGACTCGGAGCTAAAAACTCAACTTGTCAGCTGTACAGGTGACACTACTGGGTTTCCCACAAAACAAGGAAAGCACAACCTCGGGAAGTGTTGCATTTCATTTCAACAACAATGTGACATATCAGTGTGGAACAATAAGAAGAAAAAAAGAGAGAAAGTCTTAGGGAAAAAAAAAAGAGGGAGGAAAGACATGACACTTTTTGAAATATCAAAAGATCCCTCGACTGCTCTTGGGACTGAGCTACTGCCATGAAGCAGGAAGGTCACCATCTTTGCTTTTTGTCTTTCTCTCTTTCTGCTTCAGTCTCTGGCAGCTTCTGTTTGTGCATGTGAGTGTGTGTGTGTGTGTGTGTGTGAGTGTGTGTTTAGAGCCGCAGGGGTGGTGAGGAGGATGTTGTCGCTGACTTTTGAAGCGTCTGACAGGGCGAGCGAGAGAAGGGGTGAAACTGATCCCGACACTGACAGCTGAGACCTCCGAGGTCATAGGTCACGACCCTGGTAACGCAAAGGTAAAATTACCTATTCATGTGTCATGTGCAGTGGTGTGGCCGCGGGCAGAGCTACAGCCTGTCAGATGGATGGTCGCCACAGTACATCCGCTGTCAAGTTCGGCTCGCTTGCTCACAATCTTTGCACAAATCTTCGATTCTGTGTAAACATTTTGTGTGAAAAAAAAAAGAGAAGAGATTCCTTTAGCTAGAAAGCAATAAGATTATGAAGTTTCAGAAGATATGAACTTAATATGAACTCAAGCATCTGATCAGAGCTATTTAGTTTTCATTATTGATAAGCAATGATACTTGAGCAGCAAATCAGCATATTGGAATGATTTCTAAAGGACCATGTGACATTGAAGACTGGAGTAATTTTTATCATTTATATTTTACAATATATGAGGATTATTTTAAATTGTTCTTAATGTTACTCTTGATGCTATATTTTGATCAAATAACTCAACAAAACAACAAACTTTTGAATAATAGTGTATATAGCTCTATCATTTTACTGTATCTCAACAAATGTCTCATTTGGATTTGTCCTTAGCAATTTAAAGGGTTCACCCAAAAATGAAAATTCCTCATGTCGTTCCAAACCCATTAGACTTTTGTTCATCTTCAGAGCACAAATGCTCTGAGAGATTTCTGTCCCTCCACTGTCTACCACTTTGATGCATCAAAAAGTTCATAAGAGATCGTAAAATTAATCCGTATGAATCGAGAGCGGTTTGACATACTGGGTTTTCTTGAGAATGGGTTTCTTGGGTTTTCAAGTTTTCCAGAGAATATTGTTTTACGGTAACTGGGAATGAGTTTGTTAGCTTTTACAAAAGACCTATATTTCCAATGTCCTCAGCATCCTGTCTTTTGCAAAACTGACAAAAGACACTTCCTAATGGTATCATCCTCCAGGAAGTGACATCATTTTGGTGGCAAAACAACAGGACTTGATGAACTGTGACGTTTTGATTCCGACTTTAAGAAACACTAACTTCAGCTCACTGTCAGTGAGAGTTGGTCACACACAGCTCGTCACGTCCTCCCCGGGCCGCCCGTACCTGTCAAGGTAAGTTTAATGTCACGGAATCAAAAAGTTTCCATCCTCATCCCCCCCGCTCCCCTCCGTCCTGTTGTAAAGAGAGAGTCACAGAAGACTTGACAACTCAAAGTGACAGTTTGTGAATGTTTGGGGCAGGTCAGTGAATCATGCTGTTGGACTCCATGATGTGAGAGGATGAAGGTGTCGTCGTCCTCCCTGCCATGTAATCGTTCCCCGCTATCTAATGTTCACAGGCACCACACGACGCCTCCATGCTGAGGAGAGACGCTTCGCTCTCCGGACCAACCAAACTCTCATCTGCTCTGTGCTAATTAACTGAACGCCCAAACTCACAGCGAGACCAGAGCTCCTGACTTACCAAAGTAACAAAGTCAGAACATAGACAAGATAAACCTGAAAGAAAAAACACAAATGTGATCTTTAAGTTGACTCTTTTAGTGTAAATGTGTCTCAAAAGACAAAGGTGATTCTTAAAGTCACCATGAAATTCTTATTTATTTTTGTCTGCGAATGTAATATTGCAGTATGTATTATGCATTATTTATTCATGCACATAACTTTTTTTAACAAACTCACATTTATTTCCTCGTAATCTTTATTCAAAATAGCTTCCCCTCCTTCTTGCAGCAACATTTCTCCTCTGGTGATGTGTTTACTGGCATAAGGGCGGGGCAACCTGTCACTCACAAGAGATCCACCAATAGTGAACCACAACCATCCAATAATCCAGTCAATTCCCCATAGTCAAAGAAGCCGTTTCACTTTGATATACGCCATAATATATACAGTATAAGTCAAGTTTCTAGCAAAGGTCCGAGGACCTATTTGTCATCAGGAGATGCGAATATGAATGTTGATCGTCTTCAATGTGCACAAAGACAATAGTCTAAATATTGAATCAAAAACACACATTTAGCGGCTTTTTTATTTCGAATTTTGTTAAAAGCACTATTGTACTGCTTCATCCATCCTAAATGGGATTAGCCTGTAATCTACAGAAACAATAGTCTCCTCCATTTATTCCGTTAAGGCTGGAAGAGCCACAGACGTGCATGCTGGAATGAAAGGAATGATGTGTGTGCGTGTGTGTTTGATTGAAGTACATTGAATGTTTCTGGCACAATTTGAGCTCCAGAAAGCGAGGGTCCCAGTCTGATTGACGGAGAGTTGCTCCATGTGTCCTATACAAACAGTACCGGAATTATCCTTTATCAGCAATCCCATGCAGTACCAGTGGGCCGGCTTCACATCCCGAGTCAAGCACGTCTGATCGGGATTAAAGATGGACATGCCGCCTCTCCATGCTCCAGCGGCCTGAAATCCATAACCGGATTGGATGTGTTGCGCCATTAGAATTAAACCCAGCATCAAAGGCAGGGTGCTGGAAAGAGAGACAAAATGTCTCGGCCACTCAGCCACTTACCTACTTAATACAGAGCAAAGAGAGCGGGGACATTGGGTTGGACTGGGTTGTGTTCAGGTATTGGATGCGGTGAGATGGCAGGCTTCAGCCACGTATACCCAGAGCTGGAATGCCAAACACATTTCCAAAGGATTGTGGGGAATCCGACTTATAGTCAAGAGGGCTGCATGCAGTGTGCCGTTCTCACGCTGTCCAAATCATCGCCATGGGAGCAGGAAGAAGAAACAAACAGAGAACAATAAATAAATAGAGAAAAAGACACTAAAATAAAGTAGATCAGAAAGAAAGCGGGGAAAGATCATATGGGATCAGACCTTAAAGGGATAGTTCACCCAAAAATACAATTCTGTCATTTATTACTCACCCTCATGTCGTTCAGATCCCGTAAGACCTTCTTTCATCTTCCGAAGACAAATTAAGATATTTTTATGATAAATCTGAGTGCGTCCCCACAGACTGCAACGTAATTGCCACTTTCAAGGCCCAGAAAGGTAGTAAAGACACCGTCAAAATAGTCATGTGACTACAGTGGTTCAACCTTAATTTTATGAAGACAAGAGAATAGTTTTTGTGCACAAAAAAACGAAACAAAAATAACAACTTTATTCAACAATTTCTTCTCAGTCTCTGCCGCTGTACATGGACTTTGGTCTTTACTGCATTTCTGGGCCTATGGTAATAAAGTGGTAATAACGTTGCAGTCTATGGGGGATCAGAAAGCTCTCGGATTTCATAAAACATATCTTCATTTGTGTTCCGAAGATGAATGAAGGTCTGGTGGGTTTGGAACGACATAAGGGTGAGTAATTTATGACATAATTGTCATTTTTGGGTGAACTATCCCTTTAACCCTCTGGGGTCGGCGGAGGCGCCGGCATGATCACGGCGAAAATAACTTAAAATACTCCATAATTTTTGTTCATACAGAAACGATTAATACATCATTTGAAACTGTAAAGGTTTTTTTTGTGAAGACTTACAATAACAACAAAACTTTGTGTTTTCGTAAAGTAAACAAACAGGGTGCACTTTCTTCTGTCTCAGTCTCTGCAAACTTCTTTCTGGAACACGTCACAAAAATGAACCGAAACTCCGTGAATACTTGCCACACAGTCACAATGTGACACAGATCAATGTGTGTGTGTGTGTGATGTAGCTTTGTCATCGTTTTCTGTAACCCCTGCATCCACAGAAGTAGAATTATCCCTGATTATTCAGAGGTGAACTATTGCATAGTCTCAAACAGGAGGTGAGATGTTAATGAATTAACACTGTAATCTGATAGATGATGCCGGTCGGTCGTAACAATGATTGGTGAAATGTTTATGGGAGGAGTGCTTATTTTCGATGACAGTAATTTGAATAAAAGTGAATTTACTGCCGTTGTCTCATTTGCAGGAAATTTTCACATCTTGCATGCCACTGGCACAGTGTGAATCCTCATATCTACACATGGAGTCACTCTCTCTCTCTCTCTCTCTCTCTCTCACACACACACTCATATACACTTGTGACCTCTTTAATTTCCATTGTGCCGGAAAGTTTTTATGGGGAAAACTATCAAAAAAAAAAAAAAAAAAAAAAGATTCTGTTTTTAGAAAGAGAGAGAGAGAGAGAGAGAAACTGAGAGGCTACATCCCACCTCACTGATCTGACTGAAGGACAGATGTGGTTTCAAACCTGGCTTGTTTAATTAACCCAAGCCGGAGGTGCAGATTGAAATTCAGACACTACTCTGTATGAAAATGTATTTATACATGGCAAATTTGCAAGTGCCCAACATTAAAAATGTGTGAGAAAGGGAATTGCTCTTCGTAATGCATGACCTGAAGATCTGAATTAACACTTCATTTTAGGGTTAGTAAACATCTCAAGAGAATAATTTGATCATCACAGATGTTTGACAAAATGTGCATCTGTCGAATACAAAAAGAAGTATAAGACGACGCAATGCACTGTGGGGTCCAAAAGTCTGAGACTTGCATGGGATTTTTTTCCCTTCATTTGAACTTCGAACTAAGCAGAATATTATAGGCTTCTGAGAACATTAACTCACTGCAAGATTATGATGATTTCACAAATCGACCTTGCAAACGTATTTTTACAAACAGGCTCAAGGCGTGCTTCAAAACATACGCAAATATTATTGTATGTTTTTAATTCAACTTGTCACTCAAAATGTTATGCTGCTAACACAATTTGCAATGAGCATTTCTATATTAAATTAGGAAAATAAAACAAATCATCACTTTTGCATTCCACTCTCTATTTGTTTATAACAACAATAAATAAAAATGCATTCATATAAACAGATAAATGGATGAATAACTCATACATGTATTATAATAGCATTTTGAAATGATTAGTTTTATACGCTCACACTTAACACACATTGTGCCCAGCTCACTTAGAGAGGTGTATTAGTTTGATAAACTGCATTCAATAAAGCCAAACTCCGATGAAAAAAAGCACATGAATGCTGGATTGGAAGGTGATAATTTTTGTCATATGGAATTAGTTGTAGGTTGTATTCAGCAAACGGAAACGGAAGGCATATTGGATTCATTTGTTCTGACAAATTGGTAATTTGAAGAGAAAAAAAAAATAGATTGCATTTCAGGCTTTTAATCAGAGAGGCATTAGTTAATTTATCAAGCACTGTATAATTTGTCTTTGAGTGTTCCTGTATTTCTCTCAGTAATAGCATATCCAGTTTGGCTCTCTTGGGTCGTTCTCAGCTAATTAACGTGTGGCTGAATCCTATTGCATTATGACGATTGAACCTGCTGTACACAACACTGACTGCAATAACAATGTTGAGGGAATAAATATAAAAACAGGCACACACACACACACACACACACAGAAGTGATTCTAGGTCAAAAGTGATTTCCTGAAATCCTGTACCAAACAATAGAGCATGCATTTAAAAATATCAAATTAAAGCATGCCTCTGATTAAACATTAGAATTTTAAGTTAACGTAACCCTTTTCACTTCCTCAGTTATTCATTTCCAATAACAACCCTTCTGAGCATTGCGTCCTGGTTAATTTACAATTTAACATAACCTTATTATAAAATTTGTACCAATACAGCCTGCTCAGAGCTTTGGGCATTCCCAAGCAACATTCAATATGTGGGTCAATTAATCAGGACTTGAGAAACAACAGTTTGCATTTTCCATTCAAATAAAACAATTTGTACATTCCAAATTGATCACGGCATTGATTAACCCGTCAGCTCCGGTTCAGCACGGGCGGTTCAAGCCGAGGGTTTCCCTGTAAGAGCTCTGTGCGGATCTCTCTGGATCGTTCGGCTCCTCTCAGGAGCCGGGTGATTATTCAAAGATCCAGGCTGAAGCTGCAGCCAATAGATGCCAGGTAACTCTTTTCTTTTTGAGAGGGAAAGTGCATTAATCAACAGCAGATTTAAAGGGCAGCGCAAACCACAGATTCTGTACATCCACATGCCATCACCGTCTCATAAATTATAGTCCAAGCTTTGCTTCTAAGTTGCAGCTCTAAGGTCAATTATTGACAATTTATCATGCATCCTCAGGAAACGCTATTTAAAGTCCATCGTAACGACGTGTGTCAGAATCAGGGCAGCTTTAGCATACATTTTACTATGATGTGACCTTTTTTCTGCAAAGTAGCACAGCCTAATTGTGAAGTGCAAGCTGCTCATGCCAGGCAAAGCGAGAGAGACATTAGAAGAATGAGTGTGGCACCATCTGTGGGCAGGAAGTGATGAGGCGAAACCTGGCGGAAATGTGACGGGAGTCTGCTCTTCATTACATTACTAAACGCCGCGGCTGAACTGTTCCGGCTCGAGAATGTCTAAATAGTTTGGTGTCTCTTACGGCAGGCATTTCTGTTTAGCATAGGTTTTTTATAACCTAGAAGACAAACATTACCACTAAATCCATCAGCACACTTAACAAGAACGCTTCCATGGTTCTTTGCAGCATCGTACTGTAAGTTCAGCAAATTATGTTTTTTTTTTTTTTTTTTTTGGCTTAAAAAAAGTTACTAATATTACGTGATAGATTTAACAACATTTTACTTCTGATTAAAGCAGGATATTCCATAAGAAAAAAATGTCTAGCAGGACTTCATTTTATCCACCTTGAACTGAAAAAAAAAAAAAAAAATCATAATCTTTGATGAAAGGGGTCAGTCAGTTACTTTTTAAAGGAAATTAATACTTTTATTTAGAAAGAATGCATTGAATTGTTCAAAAGTGACATATCAGTGATTTACATGGTGTTACAAAATATTCTATTTATTTCTACAAAATATTTCTTATTTTGAGCTTTCTATCCATCCTGGAAAACGGTATCACAGTTTCCACAAAAACATTAAGCATCACAACTGTTTTTAACTTTGATAATAATCAGAAATGATTTCTGAAGGATCATGTGACACTGAAGACTGGAGTAATGATGCTGAAATTTCACATTAAATTTCACAATATATTCACATAGAAAATAGTTATTTTGAATTGTAATAATACCTCACCATATTACTGTTTTTACTGCAGCCGTGGTAAGCAGAAGAGACTTCTTTCAAAAACATTAAAAAAATCTTACCAACCCAACATTTTTTTGAATGGTAGTGCATATTAAAGAGTCAGTTCTGATTTCTTGATTTTTTTTTTAAACTATTTTGGTTCTAAATGGGACTTTTATTCTTGATGACTAAATATTTGAACCTTTTTGGCTTTAGCAGCAAAACACATTGCCTGTTCTCATCCTTCCATACGGTCTCCGAGCATGAGTGTCTATCTTTCTCCGACTCCTGAAAACAACAGGTGCAGTGGCTCCAGTGGAGGATCCAGATTCGTCTCTGGTGTGTGTGGGCCGTGGAGGACTCATCTGGAGATCCAGCCTGGACGGGGGGAGACGGTAAGAGCCGCAGTTCTCTCGTCGGGACTCTCGCACGCTTATTAACTTCAATCCAGCAGCCTGGGTGCAGCTAAACTCATGCCAAATCACTCAAAACATTCCCTTTGTCTTGCTCGCCATCTTTCCCTAGTCCACTTTGTTTTGCTTTCTAAATGAAAAAAAAAAAAAAAAAAAATTGCCATTTGCAATCCATTTTGTTTCTGTAATGTGAAGGTGAAATAGGAAATTTCAAAATATGTAGGACCTTTATCACTTTAGGTTACACTTTATTTTAAGGTGTACTTCAACAGTGTAATTACATATTTATAAGTACTATGTAATATTAAGCGACTAAATGTACTTACTATAGGGTTAGGGTAGGATTAGGATTTGGTTGAGTTGCATGTAATTATGCATAATTTACTGTTATTACTATGGTACGTACATGTAACATATGTAACAAGGACACTGTAAAATAAAGTGTTACTGCACTGTTCCCCATGTACATATGATGTACTTATTATAGTAATAACTGGGTAATAGCTAGGTATTAACCCTGAACCTACCCTTAACCCATGTTAACCTCATATGACCCAGTACTGTCTTAGGTAAGTACACGTAAGTGCACATACTGTAAAATAAAGTGCAACTCTTTTATCTATTGGGAATTGATTTGTGGCTTTGGAATAACATGCAGTGAATCATGTACAAAAAGAGTGTGCATTAAGAAGACAAAAAAAAAAAAAAAACATTTTTTCTTTGCACATCTATATAACCATTCTGTGTCCTGGTACATTAGCTGACCATCGGTGCGGTGGGATTTTGGAGCCCCTTTCTGTGCCCCCTCCATCTCCCTGATGAATATTCAGGACTTTAACGCCTTTTCACAGCAATAATAGGCCAGCCATCGCCGGCCTGCCTTTGGGGGAAAGACTCCACGAGAAGCAGATTATTTCAACCTGTGTGTGAAAGAGGCTCATTCTTTCTTAAGCCGCCTTCCAAAGGATGAAATCTTACTTGCAAAACTCCTGTTGCCGCCCCGGAGCAGCGAGCGAGACGGTTTACAGGTGGCCTATGTGCGTTTCGGAGGCGAGAGAACCAAACCCCTGCAGCCCTCCATCATCACCGTCATCCTCAACTCCCAAACTGTCCCGGAACGGAGGAACGTGCTGGATTCGTCTTGGGCTGTTTTGTCCAAACTGGCGGCGCAGATGGGATAATGACTTTTACAAACAGCATTCTGATGAGAGGAGGGGAAAAGGAACGGTATGTAAAATGCACAAAGGCCTCCATAAGCACATCGGGCTCTGCATCTGGAACAAACTAAAAAGATGTTTAATAATTTAGAAGCAAGCAGGCAGGCCTGCTGCAGCTGTTGTGTGCAGACGAGCATGAAAGGCGTCTATGTGGCAGCTGGCTCGTGCCTCTCCCCTGGTTTCGGTGTGGTGAGGAGACGGCAGATTTGGGATTAGTCAATCCCTGATACTCCTGCCCATCTGCCACCAAGACCCCTCCGCTAACTCGCTCCTACAAAAGACGGAGGGAGAGAGAGAGAGAGAGATAGACAGGAAAGAGAGGCAGTGCACCGTACACATTATTAGAAAACGGTCCCGGATGCTGATTGGTCAATACAGCGTTCCAGCATGCTAAATTACACAATATAGTAACGGTTATGATGCAAAACACCTGTTCAACCATCACTGCGCTACTCCCATTGCGGATCGTTATTGGTGGCATTAATAAAATATATTTTAAAAAAAAAATTGTCTTTATTATTTCTAATACATATTAAATGTTTCGTTAAAGTAATAAGGCACTTTAATTAGTTTTTCCTGCTTAATATTCTTTGTGGAAACTGTGATACTGACCCCAAACTTTTCAATAGTGTAAGACTTTTTTTTTTTAAATGTAAGACTTTTATTCTGCAAGGACACATTAAATTGATCAAAAGTGACAGTAAAGTTCTATTTCAAATGTTTTTAATACTTGAGCACCAATAGCCTAACATTTGATCATAATTCAGCAGCAAATCAGCATATTAGAATGATTTCTGAAGGTTTCAGATTGCTGAATATTCAGTTTTAACATTTAAATAGAAAACTTTATTTTATTTCTCAATATCACTGTTTTTAGTGTTTTCTTTTTTTTATATCAAATAAATGCAGCATTTAGAGCATAAGAGACTTCTTTCAAAAACATCTATACAAAAAAATGTCCAGACTTTAGACAAGTAGTGTAAACTGTGAAGATCATAATCCTCTCTGAAAGCACATGCACATATTCATGTGTACTCACACACACACACACACACACACACACCCCAGAACACATGATCGGCCCCTTCACCCCAGCGCATGTTTTGTTGACATGTGGCTAGAGCCGCGGCACTATCATTCCGTCGCTCCAGGGCACGTTTTGCACTCCACACATTTTCACGAATACAAAATGTCGCTGGCCACAAACAATGCTCGGGTCTAATTGGCCGAATTAACCAAGTCTTGTCTCTCGTCGCCATACTGATTAGCAAAGCTCAGCTGGGACGGTTGGAGGGGTTGGAAAGCCGGGGGGAGGATTGTGGGATTTGTGATGGGGTGGGGTGGGGGGCAGGTGAAGCAGCGCTTGCCCATGAAAGAGAAGCGGTCCTGGGTAGAGCCCCAGCTGGGCCCCCTGTCTCAGAGTGCCAGGAAGATCACGGATAGCAGTGAGGGGGGGATTTGTTGCATTTTGCGCCTCTTTTCTGCTTTGTCCTAAAACACACACAACCTAAAACACATTTGCTTTGCATTTTGCCAAAAATGGATACCATTATAGTTGCTTAAGCCTGCTATTCACTATTAAAGCGTCTTTAAAATAATTAAATAAATAAATACATTACAAAAATAACAATTAATACTATTATTATAATAATGCTATAATAAAACATATTACAATAAATAGTATTATTACATTAGATTGTCTATATCACTGTCATACTACAATTGCCAACATAAACAGGTATAACAATAAAAGATTAAACTATGACGACACAAAATCTCTGGGACTACAAAACTCAACAACGCTAATCTAGTTTTGATTAATCACTTTACATTTATTTCACTTTCTTAATATTCTACTAGATTAATTTGCACAAAAAAAAAAAGACTATTTCTACATTTATTGGAAATCTAATATTAATACGCTGTGAATGACTTTTTCAAATTTATCATGGCAATTTAAAAGGGCCATTTCAGACCAATAAATCAAATCTAAAACGCATAAAAGTTATCTAAAACATTTTTTTTTTACTGATCATGTGGTGTATTTTTGGGAAGCCTTTTAACCGGCCAGTGCTCCGGGGAGATATTAAAAAATGAGTCTCTAGTATTGGGTAGTAGATTAAACCTCGACTCCAACAAAAAGAGGAATAGAGAACAAACCTTTCCCTCTGTAATTTTTCCCAGGTGACTTTACCAAGGGAATATGTGTTCAAGGTTGTGGGACAAGGTCCTGATAGTGACAAAGCACAAAGACGGGAGTTTATTCCACCTCAATATGGTCTGTGATCTCAGAGGAGATCTCCCAGCTGTCCAATAGCTCGCCGGTTGACTCCTTTACCCGAGTCCCATGTTGCGCTCCTATAAGATCAATCTCGGTATCTCTTCCGCTTTTAAGGCACGACTATAGCCAACAGTCGGAAGCACATTAAGTATTTTCCTCTCCGTCTCGCTCCCATAAGGCCGCAAACAACAAACTCCCAGAGTTGGGATGACGGGGAGGAGGCAGATATTCCAGCTGTACTCAAGTGCTGGTAGTTAATTCTTCACTCGCCCAGAGCCATACGACTACCCCGTGTGACGCTCCTGATGTACTTTTGCACGATTAAAACACATTTCTGATACAGTTAAGTTTCAGACGGCTGTCATTAATTATATTTTACTTAATTCCCAAGCCTTCTCCCTCTGTTCCTTTTCATTTATACTCTTTTTTTTTTTTCCTTAACCCGCCTTGCGTTTTGGGAGCGTCCAACGCCGTCCTACTTAGCTTTTCTTTGTCTTGTCTGTGATCTTCAAATGGGAGGCATCACCGCTGATCAATCGTCCACGTTTCTCCCAGCACCTCTGTTTAAACCTGGGAAATCACTCGTCACTGGTGGAAAAAACAGTAATTATATTCCCCGTAGAGCGGCTCTGTGCGTATGATCAGGGATCTGTCTTGAGATGTGGCGTTGGGAAAACTGATCTGATGGTGTTCTGATCTACTCTGCTTCTCTGAGGTTTTTAACAGTTTTGTTTTTCTCAAAAGCACAAATAGATGCAAAGTGGAACTTATATTGCTTGTACTTTATCATAACTTTGCAAACTTTTTTTGCAAAATACAATATCCTTCCTGGAGTTTCACACTAAGGCATTGCATTCTCATGCACATGTAAAACATTTTTTAAGAGATTTTTATCTGCATCGTTCATAATAGCATCAAATCAATTAGTGATTACTGTAATTATTATAGGTTCACCTGACCTTATTTATTCTGTCAAACCGGTATGATTTACTTTCTTCCATGGAAGACAAAATAAGACATTTCGAAAGAATTTACTGGTTATTCCATGCCAATTAGAATAAATGTGGACAGGAGTTTTTAGCCTCAAAAAGGATGCAATAGCATCATAAAAGTATTCCATATGACAGTTTGAATCTGATCTATTCATTGAATAACTACATGACAAATTATTCTTTCAATGAACAGACCAGAGTTGCAGAGTTAACAGCTCACTGGAGGGAGAGAAGTGAAAATATAGATTTTGAACAATATAACACAAATTGAGATGTAAAGTGTAACTTTACTAAGAGAGGTTTTTTTTTTTTTTTTTTTTTTTTCATCCTTTTACTATTATTATTCCTCAAATACATGTTCCATGCTAACCATTGGTGCATTGTCATGTAATTATGCAATTTAGGAGATTGAATTAATAATTCTGAGGTAGGGTAAACATTGCTTAGAAAATCAAATCAAATAGTGATTACGCAATTTTTTCCCCCTGAAAATTCTGTCCTCATTTATTGTTAATCACATATGATTTTCTTTCTTCTTTGGATGACAGAATGAGAAATCTAGAATAATTGTTCTGATTATTCCATACAATTAGAATAAATGGAGACAGGAGTTTTCAAAAAGCACGAAAAGATCATAAAAGTATGAGTTCAATCTGGTCTGAAAGATCCATTCGATGAAACGAAGCAGAGTTTAACAACTCACTGGAGGGACAGAAGTGAAAAAGTTATAGGTTTTGAACACATAATAATATTTGGAAGCAAAGTATAACTTTATGAAGGAAGTTCATTTTTTTCTTGCAAAATGCAATATTAATACAGTAACCACAGTATCATTGTTCCTCACGGACCACCTCACCTCTGCCTCTCTCTCTCTTTCTCTCTCTCTCTCTCTCTCTCTCACACCCACACACACACACACACCTCTTATGCCCCGGAGCCTCTTGGTCTGACTAAAGTGACACGGGGGGCTGCAGTGCTGCCGCGGGATACGCAGGGCTCAAGGTGACCAGTGGGTTCTTTCATCAGCATCACGGATCGATACGGATTGGAACAGAGAGCCCTTCCGCGTCCCAGAGGACCAGTCTCCAGCGTCCAGCTGGGGGCGAGCCCTGAGCCAGGGCTTACGCTGAAATCACACCTCCCGTCCTGACAGATACAGAGAGGATAATCAGATACAATCAGACACTCAGTGTGATCAGCCATATATCACAACATCACTATTAAAGCAATAATTCACTCACAAATGAAAATCATTTACCACTGCGAATGCCGTCCCTCGTGATGTGCCAATTCTGCATGCTGTTATTTTTTAGATTCTTTTCCAAACAATAAGGTTGCATGAACAATACATTTGTTTCAGTATTTATTCATCTTTTTAAATGTTTGTTAATAAAAAAAATAAATATAAATGTTCAAAATTCATGTTAGCACTGATCCATTAAATAATATTAACATGATACAACTTTTAATTGAATAATGTATTGGAAAATGTTGACATGAACATTAACTAAGATTATTAAATACTAATGCTAACAAATGGAACCTTATTAAAAAGTGTTTAAATCAGGACGCAAGACCATAAAAGATTTCAGATTTAACAGAGAAAATCATTTGAGAAAAATGACTTAAATTTGGGTTACTAGTATGTTGTGATCACCATGAATTGTTGTTTGAAAACCACATGGTGTATAATTTTGTTTTTCTTATTTGGACTATTCCTCTAAAGCTGTGGATGTTAAAACCGTAAGCTTTATTTCAAGCTAATTAAATATTTAAGGTTGGGCATTATTTGACCTGATCATGATTACAGGTATCCCATGATGCACTACTGTAGACATTTGTGTCCGTGGCGTCCCAAAATCCCAGACCAGGGTGTTCCTATAAAAGATTTCCAGCTGTGCACAATGATCGTACATTCATAAATGCAGATCCTAATTAGTGATGGGTTGCCGTCTGCGCTAAAGATGTTGCCTTTAAGAGCAATAGAATTTTCCCTTAAATTGATCACTTGAGGAAATCAGACTGTACCCCCTTCTCTGTGTCATCCGCACCCCGTTGCCCCCCTGAACCCCACCCTTTCGCTCTCCTACTGCATACAAGGCAATTACGGGCGGCGACATTGTGCGACGCTGCGTTCGGGTTGCAGCTGGACAGATATTTGAAACAAGTCAGTGTTTAATTAGGTTACACAGTCATTTCCTACCCTGCAAATTAAAGCCCCAGAACCTCACACAATTAATCTGCGTCTGCAGGTCCCGTGCGGTTCCCCTGGAGAACCCGCTCCGGTTCTTCAGATCTGACCCTCTGGGCCCTCGCTGCCACGGGGAGAAAAGCAATTATAAAAACAGCCCTCACTCTAATCGGCACAAACTCTTGCACATGCACAGTTATTGATATTCTGGAAAAAAGGGAAGTTAATTTAGCTCCTGACTTTTAATTGCTAAAACAGTTTTGTTATGTGTTACAGTACCAAATACAGCTTTGACAACATAATACTCCTGTGTATTTGACGGCGGCAATTAGGTTGATATACTGTAAGGTTGGAGATATCTTGCCCAAATCACTTTGTTTCATGAAATGTTAAAACAGTAAACCAAAAACAAAAATAGTAATTAAAAATGCCCTTCACGTGTTAAATAGTCATAGCCCAATTTAAAACCTCCCAAAGCAACTATTGGACAACATAAACCTATATGACAAAATCAGCAGCATTAGTAGTTATCTTAGTATAAATACATTGCACATCCTGAGTAATTTTGTTTTGTGCAACAGTATATAATTAAACTATATCTTACCTGCAATTTTAAATAGAGGTGTTTGCTAAAGCGAACTATTAAAGTCACAGATGTTGATCTGAACAAACCTCAAACACTAAGTATTTCACTTTGGTTTTACTCGTTCTGTGCTGGTTAAGCCACAGACATGAGTGATTCCTCAAAACACGATTTGAGATACACAATATGAAAATAGGTAAACAGATCCATGGACTATAAAAAAAAGAAAAAAAAAGTCTAAGTGCGTATCTAGGCATGACAATGTGATAATACACAATGTATAGATCTACACTCATGTCACACATACACATATCAACACTAGCAGCACCATTGCAACAATTCACAACACCCTATCATCCATCGAGCAATTACATGGCAACACTCTAGAATCCACCTAGCAACACCCTAGCATCCACCTAGCAACAACCTGGAAATCAATGACAGCATCCTATAGACCTTATGCACCAGAGAAACAAGGGCGCCGCCATCTTTGGAAAATTGTCTTTTAACTTCCGTTTTGCGGTCGCTCTGTATATTTATATGGCATTTCTGTCCAGGAGTAATTAGCTTTTTAAGTGGATTTACTTAATGTAAAGTTAACGAAAGTTATCATGAGGACTGTAATGTTTAAAGCAGATGACTTAACAAATGTAAATCGACCGGGAAGATTTTAAAACGAGCCGTCATTAATAAACACACAAAACGCTGTGAAAATACAGACCGGAAGTCAAAAGACAATGAGCGCAGCGCTGAAAAGGGGCGGAGCTACATAAGGTCTATAATCTACCTAATAATTTCAAAGCACCACCCTAGCAACCACCAACAACACCCAAGCATCCACCTAGCAACTGCAAAGCAACCACCTAGCAACTGCAAAGCAACCACCTACAACCCCCTTAACATCCACCAAGCAACAACCTGACAACATCCTAGAATTAGCCTAACAAATGCATAGCAACACTGTAGCAATCATCCACAACATCATAGCATCCACCCAGCAATTGCATAGCAACACCCTAGCAACAACACCCTAGCACCCACCCACAACATTGCAACATACAATCTGCAACTTCACAGTGGCATCCTAGCAACCATCCACGACACCTTATCATCCACCTAACAATTGCATAGCTACCCAGTAGCAGCCAACCACCCACATCCTAGCATCCACCTTGGAACTGCATAGTGGCATTTTAACAACCAATAACAACACCCTAGCATCCACCTAGTAACTGCATAGCAACCACCCACAACACCTTAGCATCCACCAAGCAACCACCCACAACAGTGCAGCATCCACCTTGCAACTTCAGTGGCATCCTATCAACCATCGAAAACACCCTGGCATCCACCTAGCAACTGCACAGCAACACCCTAGCAACCACTCACAACACCTTAGCATCCACCCACAACATTGCAGCATCCACCTTGCAACTTCAGTGGCATCCTATCAACCATCGAAAACACCCTGGCATCCACCTAGCAACTGCACAGCAACACCCTAGCAACCACCCACAACACCTTAGCATCCATCTAGTAACTGCATATAGCAACACCCTGGCATTTTTTAATATGACAAACACCACTCATGATTTCTTAAGAATATATAAAATGTAGTTCACTATGTTAGTACATGATTATGTGTAACAAGGGCACTACATCGGTAGGATTAAATCCATTCAATGGTCAGTGGACTTCATGGTGAGAGGCTTGACAAGGTGGTCAGGTGGGATGCTTTTTTTTTTCTTTTTTTAAATAGAAAGTTTTTGTGTGGCAAAGTGGAACACAAGAAGTACACGGAAAGAGAACAAGGAAAAGCCATTTGACCACACGCCATGCCCATGTCCCATTTTTGTAGATAATTTCCCCTAGAGTCAAATTTAATTGCTGCTTGAGTGCCCTCAATCTTTAAACATTCTCCATCATTCTCTGCGTCATTTATTTTTCAGGATGACAAAGGAACGGCTAAAAAAAGGCATGCAAACAGAAAATACCTCACCTTTAACGATCGGGACCGCATGACAGGTAACGACACATTTAAAGACCTGTTTAAGAAGGCCTGTCCTCATTCGTTTTAGCACATTAAAACCGAGCTTAGGGCAGCAGAACGGGGATTTGCATTCTCTTCAGAAGCTGACTTTGCAAGTGTGTTTGTCTACAAAGCAGTTTAAAATGAAGCTATACATGATTCATGTTTGCTGCTTTCAAGTTGCTCCTCGCTCCAGAACAGGACTTCACATTACTGTAGGCTAATTATTTGAAGCTGACTTGGGCAGGAGAGACAGGTTGTCTGGGATGGAAAACATGTGAAAGTGGAGGGAATACTAAATAAGAACACAGGAAGAGATGGGAAAGGCAAGAAATGTTGGGGAACATCATATCTGCATTGGGCCACAAGTAACATGTTAGAAACATTAAGGGCCCTATTTTAACAATCTAAGCGCATGGTCTAAAGCGCACGCCGCAAGAGCACTTAGGGCGTGGCTGAATCCACTTTTGCTAGTTTAAAATAATGGGAAAAATGGTCGGCATGCCCGGCGCACGGTCTAAAAGGGTTGTCCCTAATCTCTTAATGAGTATTGGGTGTGTTTTGGGTGTAACGTGCAAAAAAAAACAATCAGAGTGTAATTTCCCATTCCCTTTAAAAGCCAGTTGCGCTCGCGCCATGGTGTATTCGCTATTTAAATGGCGGAATTTGCAAGAGGAAAGACTGAACACGTCTCCAAAGAGCAAACAGGTCTGCTCATGCGCAAGGTTTAAGCAAGCAAACAGACCATCAATGGGACAAGCCGGATTCCACCATGGGCGAACAGATGGGCAAATGATAACTGCGTCAGATTGAAACTAGCAAGAAACACTTGAGTCGCACCTGGCATTGTGCAGGGTGTCTGATAGGGTCCTAAGTCTGTTGTACTTTTTCAAACAAGTAACACGCATGACATTTTCTCTTAATTGCAATCGAAATCGTCTCCCTTCCCCATGCTGGGAAAAAAATAGGCGTATAAAATGAGTTTAAAAATGGCAAAATACCTCCGCTAAAGAAATATAAATCCAGTTTCTTCAGTGGAATCCAGTTGTACTCACCATTTCAGATGATGAAATTTGTGTGCTGCTTCAGAGCATGGATTAGGCTGCGTCCGAAAATGAGGACACATTCCAAGGAAGAAAGGAATCAAGGCACGTCCGAATCCAATAGTTAGCTTCACTTCCGGTCTCCTGAGAAACATTCATCTGATGGATTTTTTAAGGCAGCATAGACGTATCCGTCCCTGCCTTTGATATCTCACAATAATGTGCGTTCCATTCCATTACAGTTGAGGTAAAAAAAAATAAAGATGGTGTCTGAAAGTTGTGTTGGTCAGTTTGTGTGAAATGTACGTTTCCTTTATATGCATGCACTTGAATGGAAGCCAATGGAGCAAAATTCGGTGACACTTTAGAATACTGTTCCGTCATTAATGAATAACTACACAGGAACAAATGAGTATCATAATATTAACACTCTAGTAACTACTATTAACTAACAAGAAACGCTGATTAACGAATTAGTACGTAATAGTGCTTAGTTGAATGATGTAGTTCACTATTACTTAATCTATAACTATTATTTTTTCATACTTCCCATAGGACTAAGAACTACTGTATACAGGTTCATAATCGATAGTGCATTATTCATTTGTTCCTGTGTAGTAACTCATTAATGATGGAACCGTATTGTAAAGTGTTATCCAAAATTCCAATGTAACTCATACATCCCGGGTCCATAGTTTACTAGTCTTAAACTCCAAAAGTCAACTGCATTGCATTTATCAATTTGTGCGTTTCACTCAGCAATCTTACATTCTCTGAACACACACTTGTCAAGTAAAGCAGACTAGACATTTTATTTGATTGAAAGAACTCTAATTTTAAGTTCACATGATTACTTACACATTCACTGAGTAAGAGAGGATCCAGTCAAACTCACAAACAATGAAAATTCATTTTTATGGTGCTAAGAAAAAGTAGCAATTTTTTTTTTACGTTGTAAACTGTGCGATCATCTCAGGGTAGCTCCGTGTCCATGAAAGACTACAACAGGCCTCATCTGAATCGCAGGTGCTACAGCCTAACAGAAATCCAACAATGGTTGGGGAATATCTGTCATTTGCCTCCATCAAAGTGCCTGAGTTTCATGGCGTCACACAGCATGCTCGGATTTTGCTCATCACTTTGATTGTTTTCCTCGGACCACGTGGGATTTCAGAGACACTGCAGTTGAAGTTGGCTTTAAGACGCATGAAACATCTGAGCAGCAAACCCTCGTCCTTGCTGAGCAAATTAAAAATGCATTCGCGCTCCTCCTCCCGGCTGACTTTCGATCGCACGTGCCCACGTCCCACTGAACAGAAAATAATAATAATAAATATATATATATACGTATATATGTTTGATAGTCACAAGAAGACTTTTCTTACTCGCTCATCAAGTGGAAAAATACATCACGATGTATCCCGTCCTTGTTTTGATGTTCCGTCACCTTTGTTCTTGAGATGATGAGGTTAAGTTTTGGAGAGGAAATCTCCACGCTCTGCCTCCAGTCTTTCCATTTGTCTTTCATTTTGATTTTATGACAGAATGGCGCACCGAGGGCATTGTTGAGGTACGGGGGATTCTCAGAAAGGAACTAAATATATTTTTTGTTTTCATAATTAATTTAAAGTTTCGATGCAAGTTTGTCATGAATAAAGGAGAAGAAACGGCAAAGTGATTCCGGGTTTTTGAGAGTGAACACTACAATATGAAAGCTTTGTGTCAGAGAGGGGCTGAATTATTTATGCTTTGACAAGACAATGACATTATTTTGTCCCACATTTCTTTTAAAGGAGCAAAACTGTATGCATGTGAAACAGCCTTAGCTCAATACATCTTTCATTGGAGACAGAATCATGCAGAAGACTAAGGCCTGCTCCCTCACAAAGCCACTACAACGTGAGTCAAGGTCACAAAGTCAGAAGGATTGATTAAATGACATTCCAGAGCCAGACCATTAATCGTAAGTCATTCAAGATGGATTGAAAAATGGTTAGAAAGTGGATCTTGCTTTATCGCTACATGGTACCAGCACTGAATGACACTTTGGTAGCACTTTATTTTACAGCCCTGTTTTGCATGAACATACTATGTACTTATAGTAGTAATGACACTAACTGAGTAACAACTAGGTCTGAACCTACCCCTAAACCTTAACTTAATTCATGTAGTTATCTTACATTACTCAGTCATTTTGTGGGTAAGTACAAAGTAGGTACATTGAAAGTGCACATGCTGTAAAATAAAGTGCAACCACAACTTTCACTAGCTTTTGGTGCAGAGATCCAAGGATAAAAACGGGTTTCCGAACTTGGGTGTGCAGTTCATGCAAAATCAGATTATTTTGATTATTAAATAAAGGCCATATTTACACTGTAAGTTTTGATGGCCAATTCCGATTTGTTGACTTTACCCACTTTTTTTTTTGACAACCAGCTTACATCTTATTCAGTGACGTACGACTCACATTGACAGGGAAATATCCGATATGTCTGCTTACACGGCAGACGGAATGCACGTATCCGATTCAGATTTATTCAGGCCTGAAACCGATCTGAGAATATCGGAATCCATGTGCTTTTTTCCTGCTCACATGTTCGTGGGTCATATGATCCGATCTGTGCCACATGGGAGGAAAAAAATAATCAGAATTGGGTCACTTGAACCATAATGTATTTGCAGCCAAAGAGAACAGAACCCTGGACCACAAAACCAGTCACATGGGTCAGTTTTTTTTTTTTATTGAGATTTATACATCATCCGAAAGCTGAATAAATAAGCTTTCCATTGATGTATGGTTTGGTAGGATAGGACAATATTTGGCCGAGATACAACTATTGAAAATCTGGAATCTGAGAGTGCAAAAAAAATCGAAACATTGAGAAAATCGCCTTTAAAGTTGTCCATTTATGTTTGCTATTGTGCTGCATTCACTCACAAAAATAAATGTTTTATATATTTACGGTAGGATAATCATGGAACATGATCTTTACTTAATATCCTAATGATTTTTGGCATAAAAGAAAAATCGATAATTTTTACCCATTCAATGTATTTTTGGCTATTGCCACAAATATACCCGTGCGACTTGTGACTGGTTTTGTGATCCAGGGTCACATTTGTGTTCATGCAGTCTTGCCATTGAGCGTGTAGTTGTTGAGGCCGTGTTCAGTATGCACATCCCGGCGATGAGGGGGGCAGCCGTGCCCTGTGGACAGATTAACAAGTGATTGTACACGAGGGAATAAGACAAGGACACCAGACCGGCAACTTTGTCTCAGCAGTGACAAGAGCTCAGCGGTGTCAAACACCCATCAGCCACGTGTGCGCACTTTGATTTAAGACTGTAGCTGCGAGCGAGATCGGATGGGCGTGTGTGTGTGTGTGTGTGTTTGTATGATGGGGTTAGCAGATTTTCACATGATAAAGCATGAAGGTGAGGCAGGAGGCAGCCTGAAAGCCCCAAGCGCAAGTCTTTACCTCTGTTTGTTAAGAGTTTTAAGCAAAGATCCCACTGGCCATAAACTCCAGACCTATCAGGAAGAGACCCTGAGACCCTGTGGATGCAGAAAAACCACAAAGCATCTTTAATGCAAATACCAAATGTCAAAGCCTGGCATTTGACAAAGAGTTTTGAACATAATGTGAAAACACAAGGTTTTGTTCTAAAGTGCAATTCAACAATATACAGAACCCAAATGCAGATAATAAATTGCATTGTGAACTGTGAAATACCAAATTAGTATCTATCTATCCCACACACACATATATATATATAGACAGTATAATGTTAAAGGTATAGTGGAGGATCTTTCCGAATTTTAGATAAGACCCGCCCTCTCCACTTTTTGAATAAGTTTGATTGATTCACCAGAATGATTGACAATTAGGAGGACCAATAGTATAGGTGATCCACCCGGAAGTAAAACATCCTCCATTATACCTTTAAATATACATAATATATTTAATATTTAGCACATTATTACATATATTAAATATTGCGTAATTTATTTTATGAATAATACTTATACAGTAGGTGAAGATTGCACGAGGATCATGTTGATTGTGTTACAATAAATTTAAGAGGACCATGCTTGTTTATGTTTAAAGGTGAAATGTGAAAAATTCTGCACCATTAGCTTTACCAAATGAAACTGCAAAAATAAAGACATTTTCAAACAGCTTTTTCAAACCCATCACTGGTCACAGTCACAGGTTGAACACTTTACCTACTGTAGATACAATGATAAGAGGAGGAGAAAATCCTTGTGCTGGATGGAGTTTCTTAAATGTTTTGCTAGCGCCACTGAGTGGAATCAACTCAAATAGTCTACTTATAGTTGTTGCCGGATATTAAGTTTGGATATGAGAATATGTTTTAACTTATGAGATCCATTATCTGGGCTGAAATCATCCCATGCTCTTTCTTAATCAGTCTAATGCTGCATTTAAGATATCTTAAGATATGTCATATCTGTGTCATATCAAACACACATGCTCACTGCCCGCCAGTGTCCCCCTGCTAAGCTCAATCTAGTCTAATTAATTTGCTCTTATTAGCTAAATATGCTTTTGAAGGGCCGGTCTCTGTGTTGTGACACTATTTGCCCGATGGAACTCTTGTAATAAAGTGTACACATTCACCAGATAATTGTGCGCTGATACTGATGGTGCCCCTCAAGTGCGTACACTTGAACCCACGGCGCGCCAGGCCCTGCAGTGTGTGTGTGTGTGTGTGTGTGTGGTGGGGGTTGGTCGGACTGCATTATTCATTTCCACTGCTGAGTTTCAGGGTGGCGTTGGGGGAACAGCGTCCCTCCCTGACTCTGTCTGAGCTCAAGGAGAGGCAGAAAATTAACAGGCCAGACCTGTTCACATGAACTAATAGCTCAAAGCCACTCTCAAAGACAGATAAATAGATATTTAAATTGCATTTACTTTGGAAATTCAACTGAGATAGTTTTCATTAGACATGTAATCACTGGCTGAATGCAAACCGAGTGATGTCGCCTTGCTTAAGATGAACGAAATAAAACCTGATTCATACTTTGCTCTTAAGACTAATGACATGTTCCTGCCATACTGATGTTACTATTAAAATGATAATTTAAGGTGACAAGTTTAAGTAATAATCAAATATCCACTCAGATGTATGAAATGAAAGCTGTCAGTTAAGAAAAGAACACAGCAAATAAACCAGGAAAAATATCCCTATTAACCTGAAACACTTGAACTTCTGGAAAATTAACTGAAAATAAGTTCTCTCAATAAAGGCGTCTTTGATCATGTGATTTACAAAATTTATTTAGCTATGTTTTTATATTTAACGGGATAGATAGATAGATAGATAGATAGATAGATAGATAGATAGATAGATAGATAGATAGATAGATAGATAGATAGATAGATAGATAGATAGATAGATAGATAATACAACTTAGAATAAACAGATCTGAATAGCAAGAAAAGAGAGAACTTAATAATTAAGAAAAGGTAGAAAAGTTGTCCGTTTTTGTTTGTCAAAAACAGTGAGTGAAGCAAAACTCCTCACATGCAAGTGTAACAGCTCCCAATGGCAGAAGAAACAGAGAAACTGAACATCTCCCTCCTCCTTTGATTCGTCCCTTGCCGTTTTTCCGGATCGGTTTGCTCGCGTCCGGGCCGCTTCCCGCCCACCCCGCGGGAGCAAGCATCGTCCGTCTGAAATTCTGCCGGAATAAAAATTTCATTGGCATTCCCCTTCATACTCTAATAAAAGAAGATACATGGACTTATCGGAGGTGGGGAGATTCCATCCAGCACAAAGCCTCGTCTGCTACAATCATTCTTAGGGGCCGTAAAAAGTGTGCATGTCAAACGAGCCCCAGGGACGGCCCCTCAGCTGAGGTGATCTGCAGGTTTAGCAAAGCGAATTGACTGGACACTGTCAGTTAATTAGGCATTTCAATACACCATTTCTCAGACAGGCTTTTCTAGGCGACTGTGGGTAACTGAATATATTTCTTCTCTTTCAAGCTTTACGGCCGGGCCCTATATCAAAAGCTTTGCGCAGCCGAAAGATGGGGATGCTGTCTTTAACTGGGATTGACAGAGGCTCGCTTCTGAAACGCATCACCAGAATTGGAGAATAGGTAAATTTGTCAGGAGACAAAGGGCTGCCAGAGTTTGAGGCAATACGTGCTGTATATTTTTCAGATAATAAGGCATTAAATAGATCTGAACAGCTCAAAGAGGGATCTGGGCGGTTATTGCGGAAGCACGGCAGGCAGAAATCCCTGACAATACCCTGTTCAGACAGTTTTACATTGTTTCAACATACATTTATCATCTTTCTACGTCCAAATGTGATCACTCAGTGCACTCTACAGAACATCATATATTACATTATTCCAGGAGGGCAAAGATTCCCGCGCCTGCTGAGAAATAGACCTCGGCACGCGCTCTCTCTCTCTTTCTCTCGCCGTAAATGACGGCGCTGTCTTACAGCCTTCTGCCAATTTAAACTAACAGTCTATAAATCTCAGAAGCTATGCTACACATGCTGCTTTACGAAAGCTTCGACTCAAATAATACATGCAACAGCTAGATTGTACATTTTCTGAGGAACATGCGAGGACTGCCTGCCCATGCAAAACTCTTGTGGGTGGTTGCCAGGGTGTTGCTAAGGTGTTTTAGTCTATGGAATATTTCCACTTGCCAGGCAAAACTCTGTAATAACAAGCACAAACGTTCTGGGATAAGTTACTTGCCAAAATGTTTGACCCTAATTATGAGTAATTAATAATCATTGTAATGTTTTGCCTTTGCAAATATGCCTACTACTAATAAGTTCAACCCATTATAGGCTATATAATTAATTAAAAACATACTCGAATAGTGTACTGGGAATTATGATCACACCAGAATAGGGAAAAAGATGTACAAGTAAGAACAAATCAAGGTTTTATTTGTCAAAAGTGTGATCTGTCGGAAGCCTGGCACCAATTTTAATTCTCAATTTTGTTAGGAAAAAAGTTAAAACACTTACATTTTAATTGCAATTTCTGATATATGGAGAAAGAATACAAATTTGTGTAGTGTGTATCTGGAGCCTTAAAGTTGGCATGAAATGGAAATTCACACTATTTTCTAAATGCATCTTAATGATCTCATAAATGTGAACGATTCATCCATGCATGTTTCATTTCTTTAAAAAAGCTTGATCTTGTCATTTTAATTGCAATGCCATTTTTAGTTGGTGAAAAAACAGACTTTTCTAATCATTTAGTCTGCTTATACACCATCATTGCAAGCTTGTGTTCATTTGCTTCCATCAACAACCAATAAATAGAACCATGAAGTCCTCGAACCATGAAATAGTGAGATATAAACTTGCAATTGCGAGAAAAAGTCAGAATTGTGAGATAAAAAGTCACAATTATCTTTTTTTTCAGTGGTGGAAAAAAGCTTCCATAGATATACATCACAATGCAGAAAAAAATATCTGCCACTATCTCAGGTACACTGCAACTTTAAAGTCACCATTTCATGTTGACCTTGAGGCCCAAAAACCCATTTTTCTAACAGACATATTTCCAAATGCTAAAAAGGATAGGGCGCTTAACTTGATTTGATCAAATGTTAAATGATTGTATCTTAAAAGTGAACTGTATACCTGAATAGAGGCAGGTAGTTGAAAAAAAAAACTGTAGGAATTTGTGACATCACCTGAAACTAATTTTGCTTACAAAGCCATTTTTTTTATAAATAATCTGCATCGCTGAATCATGCACAATATGACCAGATGCAAATAGGTTCAATTTAAATGCCGTTGACTTGCAACAACCAGTGACGAGTGCAGCACTGACACAGCGTCTCAGCTCATTCATCCGTGCCCGTGTTCCTTAACTGACAATGACGGAGGAATCCTGGACAAAAAGAACAACAGTGAGGAGTGACGAAAGCAAACCAGAAGACTGTCAACAACACAAGTGGCCTCGACACGGCCCTTTTTGGTTCCATGTCACGGCTGTTTCACTCAGACAGAGGTGGTTATGGTAATGTTTGTTGAGTCGGGTGGGTTTGTGTTTATTTATATCTTAACAAGCTGCGAGAGGGAACACGAGCGCGTGTACGCGTAACTTTTCTTTTGGCAGCGGTGGTGTGAGATGGGGGTTGGCTGACAGGGCTTCTCGCTAGAGGCTTTCAGGTCTCTTTACACTGGCTTCTGAGGACTTTTCATGTTCTTATGGAAAATATCCCTTTGAAATCCCTGTGCTGCACATTTTAATCTCATTTGTGGGGGAGAGTGATGCTGAGACAGGCCTGGGGAGAGCGCGAACTGCCTTTCTCTAGCGCGCGCTCTCCCTCCTTTTTCTTAGCATAATTTCATTCGTCAGAAGAATCCCTAGGCTGACATAGCTGGAGTGATTTAATTGATTTTAATCATCCACCTGAGAGAGGGAATTTGCGCCCTCTGTCCTGGAAGATAATGCCGGGGTCTTGGAGGATATCTCACTCCTCGTTAATGCTCTTCCATCTCCTGTCACGTTATGAAAGGAAACTTTTGGAAATCACAGCCAGGCATTTGCATAACTAATTGCGCCAATGTGTGCCGTTTCCCCTCACAGCGGAGTCAAATCGCTTAATGTTTTTAAACTCTGTGTGAATGCGATTCAGATTGAATTTGTATGAGCTTCATGTAGCATGATCAAAACTTGATTTAACATTTGCATACACTGATTTTTATGTTTGTTAGGCCAATGCAACTAGGGGGCGGTTGCATAAACTGCAAAGACTAGTCTTACAAGTTAGTCAAAACAAATTGTTCTTTCATAAAAACATAGATTGGTATAATTTGATACCAACAGGCAAGACTGATTGCCCCTAGTTCTTAAGACACTTAAGTCTTAAAATAATGGCTATGTTCATGCAACTGGCCCCAAGAGTCAAAGGGATAGTTCAACCAAAAATGAAAACTTTGGTTCCAAACCTGTATAAATGTAATTTGTTCTGCTGAACACAAAGGAGTATGTTTTGAAGAATGTTTATAACCAAACAATTGATGGGCCCCATTGACTTCCATATTATGGAACATAATACTATGGAAGTAAATGGTGTCCCACAACTGTTTGGTTACCCATATTCTTCTAAACATATTTGTGTTCAGCAGGTGTCCCAAAGAGGTATCAACAAAGAAATGTGTACAGGGTTGGAACAACTTGAGAGTGAGTAAATGAAATAATAATAAAAAAATTGGTGAAATATCTCTTTGGTGCCAAAAATAGCATATTTCTATATCAATCTATACCAGTTCAAAAGTAGCTGTGTACTCTGACAAAACAAATCCTTGGCTAAAATTTCATTAGATGTTAGTAGACAGTGATGTTTAACCAGATAATAAACTCAGATTTGTCAGACTGTTGCAGGGCTCTTCAAACCATGAAATAGACCTTCATGGTGTTCAAGATGACATTACAAAGTGAAGTTTTTTTTAAGCTGATTTGAAATGTGTAAAAGCCCAGGAATCCTAATGACTGATGCCTCACCTACTCACCTGTGAGACAATCGCTCTCATTCTCTGTGTCTCTCTGTAGATTTGGTCAGACAGTAGCATGCCCCTGTAATGAGCAGATGTCTGGTGAAGTCTGTGTCTATCAAAGCCGCTGATAATAACTAATGCATAGAATTGATTTGAAAGTTCACCACGGATCTGCAAATTCCCCTGTGCCATTACTCGACTCACATGCTTTCACACTGCCGAGTTCACCTCCTTCTGAGACATTCGCTAAGAATGTGTTGTCCACCCAGATTCAAATAACATATTCTATATTTTCACTCAAGGAGAGAGGCGTAGAAAGGTGTGTTTGTAGAGTTAAGGGACTAAAATCAAATCAATACAAAGCTAGTTTTGGACTTCATAATTATTGATGCATGATTGTAGCCTGTCAAGAAAGTGTGCAGATCATATTTCACCCCAAAATAAAAAAATAAAAAAAGTTTTGGAAATAAAGTAGGCCTACATAAAAGTGGTATTTGTCGCACTGCCTTTAACTCTGATAGTATTACAGCAGTGCATTTTGTACACTACACAATAAGATTTGTCTTACTAAAAAATAGATTTTGTTTTAGAATTTAGAATGAAATGTGCACAAACATATTTTCCAACAAAAAAAATAAAATAAAGTGTTTAGACAACTCAAATATCCAAGTTGTCACTAAGTACTTTACTTTTCAAGTTGACTAAACTTAAAATGTTAAGGCAGCACAGACACTTGCTTTATAAGTTACAGTGTGACTTCACATTCAGCTGATAACTGGTGCCCAAAACTAAAATCATTGTTAATTCAAACACAAAAGGCTTATGACAGTGGCAAATATAGACAGATATTCTATTTAAATAGATGTAATGCAGAAACAATTGAGCCACAAATGACACTTCCTTTGGGATAAAGGGAAAAAGGGTATTTTTTTTTTTTATGACACAACAACCGTTCTCTTTCAGCGAGTCTGTGTAAGTATTTGGCTAAAACGTCTCTTCCCAGTGATGTGATTTGCCTCTATTTGCATGAACCATCTTATGAGCTTAGAAAGTTATTAATAATTTCTCAATGATTCCAATACATATAATTAAAGATGAAGTTTGTTTACATTCATGAATTATAAATGTGTTTTAGCTACTGTAAATCCTATAATGGTCTGTAGCTTTAAGGACATGATATGAATGAATGCTTAAGCCAAATGTAAATATTTTTTGGACAAATAATTATTCACGTTTGACATAAAAAATGCATAGCCACATTCGAATCAAATAATCAAATGAGAGACAGTGAGGTTTTGAGGAGGAAATCTCTCGTTTTCTCCTCTCATACGCAGCCGGCTACGTGCCTCAATAAACACTAAAATTATTCCAGCATTCCTGATCGCTTAAGGGTGAACGTTTGTGAAATGACGTGTTGCTCAGAAAGTTTCAATTTCCTTTCTCGTCTCCCTTTAGAGTTCCACTGCAATTTGTTTTATAAAGAAATCTGGAGGAAAAGCAAATGGAATGCAAAACCAAGCTGTAACAAGCCATTAGTTTGAAAATGGGATGGTGAATATTATAGTACACAAGAATAGCAAAACATGCTAAAAAAAACTGCCTGGGGAAGGAATTTAAATATGTAGTTTACTAATATTTAATTTATTGGCTTCGCAAGGGAACCGAGCGTTTAGCAGCCGCATTTTTAGATCAGAAACAGAAAAATACACTGATTAATGTTTCCTCAGACTGACCACAAAGTATTTTGAAAGCTCTAAAGCCAAATTCAACTATACATTCCAGAGAAAATAACTAACTGACATCGCTTCATGTTGTGCAAATGTGCATGAAATATGATTGTCTTCTATTTTAAAGGAAAAATATCAAGCCTTAAAGTCAACGTGAAATGAAAATGTATGCACATTCCTGGTCTTATCGTGCACAATTCACACTTAACAATATTCCAAAGATTATTTTTTTCTTCTTTAAAATGTAATATTTTACTCCTCCTCTGAAACTCCTTTGCTTTTTTGCCCACGTCATGAATCCATCCTAAACCTACCACCTTCAACCACCACCATTCTGGTTTGTAACACCCACGTTTTTATGTTCCATGCTGTTTAACATTAACTAAAAGCTTGATAAAAAGCATTGATTTTTGCTGTGATTCTGTAAAGAGCAATGTCCAACGTCTAAAGACCTCAACCAGATGCTCACCCGGGGGCAAATTTACTTTCCCTCACATGTTTAACTCTCCATCCATTGCTACAGTATATTCTCACTGCACACCGGGGCCCACAGTGCCCAGCTGTTTAACTGCCTTTGCTTTAGATCTATCAGATCCATCTATCTGGAGGAAAGGTCTAAGAAACACTAACTTTGCATTATACATCTGCACTGGGCAAAGAGTGGCCCTCTTGCCCTGAAGAACTCTTCCTCTTTCTCACCATCCTTTCTCTCTCTCTCTCTTCATACTGGTCATCTTGCTTCACCCT
This sequence comes from Rutilus rutilus, assembly GCF_951802725.1. Taxonomy (NCBI): domain Eukaryota; kingdom Metazoa; phylum Chordata; class Actinopteri; order Cypriniformes; family Leuciscidae; genus Rutilus; species Rutilus rutilus. The sequence continues at coordinate 33,721,909 of NC_140224.1, read as the reverse complement.
GCTTCCTGTTAGACCAAATTAGCTTTGTAAATACTTTTTTATTCTCTCGTATGAAAATATGCTTGTGTGTGTTACTCGCTGTGCTGAGTAAACAGCAAATGTTGCTTTGTTTTGATTTTCTTGTGCAATCTTAATTGCAAAAACACAATCAGCTGTTTGTAGGGAGGGTGTTTAATCTTTGAATTTAATGATTTGAGGCAGTGTACGCCAGAAGAATCATTTTATTGCTTCCCAAAGGGCTTTTCTTTCTCTTTCTCTTTCTCTTTTTTTTTTTTTTTTTGCTTCCTCTCCACCTTCTTTTCCAAGCTAGCTATATGTGGTTGCTTTTCATCCCAAAAACAAAATGCTTTGCAATCACCAAAATTGGTCGACGAGGAAAAAAGTATTTACATATTTATATATATTTTTTATATATAAGATGTGGAATGAAATAAGGAAAAATATTGATGAAAGTAGTTCAATGCTAATTAAAAATGACTATGACTACTAAAATGACTACTGTGTGTGTGTGTGTGTGAGAGAGAGAGAACGATTATTCGTGCTGACAGGTGGTGTAGTTACAGTATCTACCAGCAGGGACTAATTGGCCCACGTTAACCAGGCAACATTAAATCTGCATCAGATCTTAATTCTTTGTGAAATTTATCCTAGCTTTCCACCACTCTTTTTTTTTCCAGCTAGCTGTATGCAGGACAGCAAACGGCAGAGATATGAACACGGTTTCATAAGGACTTCTCCTGAGGACTGATGTGAATTTTTCATCCCAGCTGCAGGGGATATGACATCAGCACACGGAGCGCCTTGGGAAAGAGGTGCGCTAGAGCTCAACGTGAGGATGTTTGAGAGGGGGAATGTGTGTGAGAGCCACTCAACTACAACACTACAGCACTGCTGCTCTGGAAACACTGAGACTTCTGGAGAAAACATGGATGGAGATGTCATATCTCTAGTGGCTTTACAGCTGATTCCTGCAGGATATACTTTCATCATTTTTCTTGATTTTTACACATAAAGAAAAGTATACAGTTCTAGGTATCATTCGTGACTACGGCAGCCAGTAAAAAAAAAAAAAAGAGAAAAAAGCATGGACTGTTTCCAGAACAGCATAATTTACATATTTACTCATACTATTTTTGTACTATATAGCACACACACTGATAAGTCAAAACATTATGACCAGTCACAGGTGAAGCGAATATCGTTGATCATCTCATAACAAGGCCACACATTACGGTCTTGGTAGATTAGATGGTAAGCAAACAATCAGTTCTCATAATCAACGTGTTGGATGCAGGAGAAATGGACAGGAATAAAGATCTGAGCGACTTTGACAAGGGCTAAATTGTTAAGGTGACCGGGTCAGAGTATCTCTAAAGCAGCAAGGCTTGTGTGTTGGTCCCGGTCAGCAATGATGAGGATTTACCAACAGTGGTTCGAGGAGGAACAAACCAAAAACCGGCAACAGGGTGTTGGGCGCTCGAGGCTCATCGATGCACGAAGGCTATCCCGTCTGGTCCGAGCCAACAGAAGGTCTGGTCTACTGACGCACAAGTCACACCAACAGCATATATTGGGGAGGTTGTCATAAGGTTTTGGCTCATCGGTATATACTGATGTATATATGCAGTGTGTGAACTTTCAGTATGCATGACCAACTAAACCTGGTCAAATCTACAATATACAACAAAACATATTGTGTGAAATACTGTCTTCTTATAATGCAATGCATTTGACCTCCTATTTTTAGTATACCATAAGTAATTACAGCCACTTTATTAATGTATTTCGATTTTGATCTGACAAAACTGATTTGATCTGACAAAAACATTAAAATGATATTTTACACATAAAATATCAAATTTTAAATAGTTTTCATTAACAATAACATTAAACACATCAAAATCAAATGAAATAAAATGATGATCAAATGAATAAATTAAACGAAAAACTTGAACTGAGTTGTTGCCTAGGCCCAAACAAAATAACATTAGTTTAAGTTAAAGTACTGAAATTACTAAAAGCGAAACTGAATCATTATTACATTATTAAAAAGATTTTTATACTAAAATAAAAAGAAACTTTTTTTGTGTGCTGGTCTATATTGTTACTAGGGTTTTGTGCTTAGATTCGTAACATGCTAACAAAAATTAATAAATACTGAAAACAATTGAGAGCACTGTTTCAAATGAAGAGCACTATGGATGTGTATTGTCCCAAATGGCACATTTCATATGCTCTTATGGTCTTGTGGAATTACAATGGCCGGCGTGTGCGCATGACTGAAGTCCACGAGAGAAGTCAGACTCCTACCTGACAGCCAAAGTGGCGTTACGCCGCAAAAGCGCAGACTCTTAAAGGGATACTCCACTTTTTTCGGAAATAAGCTCATTTTACAACTCCCCCAGAGTTAAACAGTTGAGTTTTACCGTTTTAGAATCCATTCAGCCGAACTCCGGGTCTGACAGTACCACTTTTAGCATAGCTTAGCACAGATCATTGATTCTGATGAGTCCAGTAGCATTTCTTTCAAAATGACCAAAGAGTTTCAATATTTTTCCTATTTAAAACTTGACTCTTCTGTAGTTAAACCGTGTACTAAGATCGACGGAAAATTAAAAGTTGCGATTTTCTAAGCCTATATGGCTAGGAACTACTCTCATTCCAGCGTAATAATCAAGGAACTATGTGGCTGTACCATGAGTGCAGCAGGCGTAATGATATGACGCAGCGCCTGAAAATAGTCCCCAGCTCGGTAACTTCTTCCAACGTGACCGGGACTAAGTTTGTCTAACCTATTAGACCTATTTTCAGGCGCTGCGTCATATCATTACGCCTGCTGCACTCATGGTACAGCCGCACAGTTCCTTGATTATTACGCCGGAATGAGAGTAGTTCCTAGCCATATAGGCTTAGAAAATCGCAACTTTTAATTTTCCGTCGATCTTAGTACACGGTTTAACTACAGAAGAGTCAAGTTTTAAATAGGAAAAATATTGAAACTCTTTGGTCATTTTGAAAGAAATGCTACTGGACTCATCAGAATCAATGATCTGTGCTAAGCTATGCTAAAAGTGGTACCGTCAGATCCGGAGTTCGGCTGAATGGATTCTAAAACGGTAAAACTCAACTGTTTAACTCTGGGGGAGATGTAAAATGAGCTTATTTCCGAAAAAAGTGGAGTATCCCTTTAAGAAGAGTGCCATTTGGGACAGGGCCTACGTAGAGTGTTCCAAGCAGTAAGCACTGCATTCTCCACACTGCCACAAGAGGTGCTATAACGTACATGTGTATTGCTTGTCTTGGCCAGTTTTCCCTTTCAGGTCAACCACTGTCATGGATGTGAAATGATCTGAAGAGAATCTTGCGGAGCAAGATATATATAGTCAGATACCTCAATAAAAACATCCAGTTTAATGGCACATGGTTGCAAGGCCCTGGCCAAGCATTTGCATTTGTGTTTAGCTTGCAGTATGTTTCTGGCCTTAGAAATCAGTTGCCTGCGTGAAATGCCCGCTCACTAGGCTTTAGAGTCGAACTATCATCTTTTTAACTTGTTTTTACGGTTGAACACACCACTAGTACTCTCAATCCCAAAGCCTCTTCATTGAGCAAAAGCATGTTAAACTGTGCCGCACTAGGCCTTGTTTAATTCAGCGGATTCAAATTCTGATCACTCTCGCCCTCTCTCCTATACAGCTACTTTTACAGAGCTTCATTAATCTTTGTTGAATACAATGACATACATCTTTAATGTGCTTGCTGTCAAGTCGCATTTCAGTTAGAGTGCTGCAAAGTGAATGACAGCAAGCAATATTAATAAATTTAACATGGACTGTATAAATTTTTAACAGAACAAGAATGGGAGGCCGGGCTCATCTACCCGCGCCCTCCCTCCCTGTGTGTTTTCAAACCGGCGGATTTTACGGCGAGCGGGACGGGCGCGTTTCCTCAAAGTTGAGGCCCTCAGTATAAATAGATTTACATGTCATTAATAAGTAAATTAGGAAAATGCCTTTCAAGTGAAGACAAGTACATAAGCATAATCTCCATATTAAAGGAGTATCCTTTGAAAAGCCACAGAGGAATTTGAGGAGTCAGGCGATATGTCATGCCGCTCTCGTCTGCTTTCTCTGCACCTTTAATTACAGAGGAGTTTGATTATGGATCCAGCGTCTCACCAGCAAGGTGCCAGAAACGAGCAGCATGCAGAGCCACCTATGATCATTTGAGTCGAGACTTGTGGAAAAGCGAATTAGTGACAGCTCCCTCGTACTCGTTCCTTACTGCTGTAATAATAATGTTAAAATATTAAGATTAATTCCATCAAAGCTCACTCGCAAGAAAAAAAGAACGAATCCAAAAATGACGATTAAGGATGCTATTTCACATTAAAAAAATTACTGCTGTGATTTTTGGCTTTCGCACAAGGTCCCAGCAGAGATAATTTGCTGTACGTTTAAACCCGATGAGAACCCAGTCTGTCTGTGTTAAATAAGAAAGTTACGCTTGATATGAGACATGTTTTTCGCAGTAGCTTTAGCGATTATAGGAAATCATATGCAAAGCCGGAGTCCTGATCCGAAGTTAATTTATAATTGTGTAGAAGTTATTAATTAGCCGACGTGTTATTAGAAGAGCATGCACTACAAAGGATTTATTTTACGCACAACAACACGGGATAGAAGCACTTCCGTAGTCCCTCCTCTCTCTCTCTCTCTCTCTCTCTCTTTTCCCTTTCTCCCAGGATGTTTATTTATTTATTTACTTGGATAAAACCTTTCAAGAGGAACACAAGTTTGAACCCCTGCCAGGATAGGTGCTCGCACAAAGGCTCCACATGCTTACAATCGTCATTTTTTATAAAAGGGCATCTGTATTTGTTAATTGCATGGTCGAAATAAAATGCATAATGTGGACGAATGTAGAAAACGTTGCTTGAAAACACATAAACATGTTTATTTCCATTTTGTCGAGTCTGATACGAAATGCGCCCGCATGTAATCTGTGTGACCCAAATATCTGAAGTCTGTCTCACCCTCCAGTGAATGCCACATTGAAACACCCTGGAAATACCATATTGGATCCAATTTTCCATCACAGGCTGGCTGCCAAACTAATTAATTTAGTGTGGAATGGGCAGTTAGCTCGCACTGTGCCGACAGCAGAACACATAAATAAAGATCATGACGATAGCACGTATCCCGATGAGCAGATTGGACACATATGCACACTTACTGTCAATCAAAGTTACGTCGGTGATGGGCTGCCTGCCTCCTCACAATATGGTGCAGTTAGCGACGCATGCTGCGGAGGAAGAGCAGATATTCAGCAGGAGAGAGTCACATTTGCCTGATACACGCATGATAGCGTCACTAAAGAATATGTTGATGAATTAACATCATATGCTCAGTTGCTATGAGAAGCATCATAGGGGAAGCCGTTTTGAAACTGTAGCTTTGCAAGCTTCAAGCTACTCATAAAATGATGAAAACGTGTTTAACCTCACAAGCAAACTAACGTTGATGCTAACTAACATTGATGCCATCCAAGAGGCGATATCTTTTCATATAACCATCAGATTAAGTCATTCATTTTCATATTGAAAGCAATATTTATCTGGCACAAAAATCTCAATTGCAGTGACAACAACTGATACATTTACAACTGAATAACTGAAACACTAGATACATACTCAATTATATACTGAACACAGTATATAATTGAGTTACTGAACTATCACAGTGGGATGAAAATAATAGCTAAAGTTAGTCATAATGTCATTTTTTAAACACCTTTTTAAACGTTGATACTGTCAAAATGATTTTTGTAATTTTATCAAACTGGATAATGTTCTAGAATGAGACAAACCAACTATTGCCACAGAAAAACATCAAAGAATTAATCAAATTCATTGCTAATACTTACTGACATGCTATTGTTTTCCCTCCAAAGTGATGTCACTTCCTGGAGTATGATGTCATACTAGTTAAAGGTATAGCACAGAAGATCACTATAACGTTCCATCCTGTTAAAAACCTATAAATTGATAAAAACAACATTCAAGAAACTATTGTTTGTTTAAAACATTTCACTTAGAATTAGAAGTCAAACTATATTTCTTATTGAATTACTAGAAATGCAACACAGCGGAAAAATAGTAACATCTGCAAAAGAAATTACACTAAATGCATCTGAAACACTAGAAATACATTCATTGGATTTCCATCCAGCTGTTTTTATGTGCATGATGGGAAATCGCATAAACTGCTGGATGGAAACGGCAAGATGGCCATAAATTAAATGCACTCGTTTGAGTCGGATACATTTTTAATCCGATAAGAAAGCATAAACTACGATGGAAACAAATTTACCGATTAAATTCCTTGATGCACAAATCATGTGACTGCACGATGGGACGGCATAATTCGACTAACCGACGGACCGATCTTTTTGCACAGCATCTGAAAAGCTGTTCTGGTTGTGCTGAAATGTCAAAGTCTGTCGTCAAAGTGATTCGGTATAATTACCTTCCAGAACTTTCTTACACGACTGCATTCCTAAACAGCAGTTATCCACCTCCAAAAGTAAGATAACATGACCGCGTTTATTGCGTTTCGTGAGATGCAATCATTTTATATATATGGAAATTATTATATACAGTGGCTTCTCCTAATTTCCTTAACACCAGTTTATCAGGAAGTAACAATTTTGTTCTCTTCGACTCACTGAATGGAAACGCTTCTTTATTCGCCAACGTTTTATCCGATATTCCAATTTTGCATGCAAGTTAAATTTGCTACTTTGGATGGAAACATATCTAATGACAAACAGTAGCATTTAACTAAATATTCCGCTACAAAGAAATGGAAAGTCAGCTCAGTGACACAAATAATTCACTGAATCGTTTTCCAATTTATGGGAAAACATGGGAAAAGCATTTTGACAGAAAACAGCCCTGCAGCATTTGTTAACCAATTCAAAAGCTGAAAACAGTTGAAAAATGTTATTAGTGTCAATACACTGATGAGACAAATGCATGAAATGTTCTTAAATATAGCTACAGTATAATGTTTCTAAGACTGCATTGCTTGAAATAGCAATATTTGCCAAATAATAATCTTTGCTGTTCAAATCGTGTCGGTTTACCGTAGACTGACATCAAATCAGTCTGGTTTAAAAAAGGTCTCGAGTTCATTGTCAAATGGCTGATTCTGGTCAAGCACGCGTATATCTGTGTACTGGGGCTTAAATTATTGTGGCGTGGTCCGTGTACCAGAAAAACACTTTGGATATGCTCAAAAGGAGCCCCATCTCAAAGGAAGTGCATCCTCAAAGAAATGGAGTATATCTGAAATTCTTTTTAATGTCTGGATAGGCGGCAGAGTGAAGCCGCGGCCTACTGGTGACTCTACCATTAACGAATGGCCTAGATTCTTACGACCCTCCCTCTCTCTCTCTCTCTCTCTCTCTCTCTCTCTCTCTCTCTCTCTCTCTCTCTCTCTCTCTCTCTCTCTCTCTCTCTCTCTCTCTCTCTCTCTCTCTCTCTCTCTCTCTCTCTCTCTCTTTCTCTCATGTTGCAACACATCTGCTTATTAGAAAGAGGTGCAAACCTATAAAACTACACACAACTGTCATTCATTCCTGTTATGCTGAACCTGTCGAAAATAAAGGAATTTTAAATATGTTTTATTTTATTTTCAGAAATGTGTTGTGGTCAAGCTCAGACACGTACGAGTAAAACAAATTATCACAGTGGGATGGAAATACATAGCTAAAGTTAGTCATTTTGATTGGATCGGATTGACCCCTATAGCATATCATAAAGTAGCACAGGCCAAGGGTTTGAGTGGGTCAGCGTTTGATCATTATCAGGGAAAATCTCTGTATTTGACAGTTTTAACCCTGTACACATCATCTGACATATCAGTCCACCCCATGACACGAGTTTGACATATTGCCAAAGACTTACAAAGTCTACACTTCTAATTGCAGACAAAAACTAGGACAGCAATCCACAGCGCAGTTCACAGCCCTGGAGCCAAACGGCCTGTTCTCTGAAATGAGTTTCTGTTAGCATTAGCACAGAGCGCTAAACCCGTGACCTTTCGAGCCACAGCCAAGTGACTCCTCGTGTCCAAGTTCTCTTTTCCCTCGCTCCCATTAGCTCCCTTTGCTCTCCGGGCTACGGCAGTTTATCAGCCAGCCAGATAAAATTGGTATTGGGATAAAGCTCACAATCTCCTCACGTAATCCTATTTTTCCAGCGCTACCATGTATAATGGGCTGATAGGCTGGAACTCGGCGATGAGGAAATCTGAACCTGACAAGGGGGAGACGCAGACGGGAAACGCCTCGCAGGCTTGTTTGAAGTCTTATTTTGAGGTGTCAGAAAATGATCCATGACACAAAGCTTCATAATGTGAAGAAAATTGTTTTTCACAGATGGAATGGAGTGCTTTTGGACGCTTACCAAAGCATTGTTTCAGATGAAATGTAATATTTACAGACCCCGCCCCCCATTAAGGAAGGATGAATGAACAAAGTGATGCGATAAACATGAATAATCACCTTGGAATAACAATGATTCAATAAATTAGCGTTTTGTGGCTTTCCAATTTAAAATATGTTCAGTCCTATTTACTGCACAACAACAACAACAACATATTAATCTGAATTCGTGTCTTGTTTTCCTGTCATCTTTAAAGGTATACATTTCTTTCTTTCTTTCTTTCTTTCTTTCTTTCTTTCTTTCTTTCTTTCTTTCTTTCTTTCTTTCTTTCTTTCTTTCTTTCTTTCTTTCTTCTTTCTTTGAAATTAATTAACAACTGAGATGAGAGCTCAAACATTAATTTAAGCAAAATAGTGTGAAAATAAATAATAATACTCATTTTCATAGAATATGTCTGTATTATATATTTTTTAAGTCAACTGAGCATTAATCTAATAAGTTGTTAATTCAATTCTGAAAAAAAAGAATATAATACATGAATGAATAAATGAATGAATGAATAATACAGAAGTGAATGAATGAATGAATAATACATAAGTCAATGGATGAATAAATGAACGAACAAATAGTACATGAATGAATGATTGAATGAACAAATAATACATGCATTAATGAATGAATGAATGAAGGATTGAATGAATGAATAACTAATACATGAATGAACGAATGAATGAATAATACACACATGAATGAATGAATGAATGAACGAACAAATAATACATGAATGAATGAATGAACAAATAATACATGAATGAATGAATGATAGAATGAATGAATGAAGGACAGAATGAATGAATAACTAATACATTAATGAAAGAATGAATGAATGAATGAATAATACACAAATGAATGAATTAATTAATTAATTAATGAATGAATTAATTAATTAATTAAAGAATGAATGAATTAATTAATTAAAGTTTTTAATAATTTGGGGTAAAAAACTAGCAAAACAGACATAATATGAAAACAAACATTATTATTTTCAAACAATTTTGCTTAAATTAAATGTATTAAAAGTTGAAAGTGTTTTATATTGTTCTGTGAGGCGTTTCTCTGATATTTCTGGAAAACAAGACAAAAACACTAATGAACAAAAAAATCCCTTTGTGGTGTGATCATAAAATCTGCATGGGGGAAAAAAATACCTGTCTCAAGTCAACAGTAAATTTCCCAGCAAACTTTGAATGGGTCAAAAATAGAGTTTAATTGAGTTCGGAGCCTATGGTCATTAGTCTCACTTTCCTGTCTGCTTCTGCGGTCTCAGGTGGCACATGTACCTCTTCGCCTCACCCATCTCTTAAAAACATGTCGGACCGCGCTCACAGAGGGATGGCAAAGGCATGTTTCACTGTCACCAAATCCCCTGTAAATAACCTCAACGGGAGCCAATGAATGTCACCGGTCCTCTCAAGAGATGAAACAATAGCGGCGAGTCCCAATAAACTTCAGCTGAGCTTCTGAGGGGCCGGTGGGCCGATCGCCGCTTTGGAAACAAGAGAAAATCATGGCTTTCATTCCTCAGCCCAACTCCCTCTGCAGATCAACATCTATTTAAAGATTTCTCACACTGCTTGAGTCATGACGGATGTTGTTTGGTAACAATACGACGTTCATTCATCATGAGATGATGAGGCATGAGAGCGAGAGCAGAGGTGCAGATGTGTCAGGTGCCTTTCTGCTCTCCGCTGTTGTTTGGCTTTAATTCATGTCAGGCGGAGAGAAAAAAAACACTTTAAAGTTCCTTTATGCTAAATTAAGCACTTCTAAATAGGGCGTTCTGGGGGCCATTAGTTCCGTTAAGCACACCAGCAATCAAAGGTAGTTTTTGCTCTTTTGTCACTGATGGAGCGGCAATCCATAATGACACATAAATGTTGTGTGTCTTTATTCCATTCTTCACAAACCCAAAGTCGCATACGAATAACGTTCCAGGAAAAGATAAATTATGTCAAGTGGGCTTAAACATAGTCATTAGTCATATTAATATGCTATGACATCACCCCATTATAATGTCAGGGGAAATGTGAAAAGCTCAGTTTCTGCAGTTCAGAATTCGACATCTGTGAGTAATGGCTTATTGCTTGCTGATGTTCCTGTGTGTTATGTGAGGTTGCATCCAAATGACAGTGAGCCATTTTTGCAACATGAAAACTGTCTCATCATTTACTCACCCATGTCATTCCAAACCTGCATAACCCCCTCTTTCTTCTGTGGAACACAAAAAATATATATTTTGAAGAACGATGGGGTCCAATCATTATCGGGGCCCGTTGACTATTTTTGCTGGCCCCACTGATTTGTGTTCTGCAGAAGAAAGTAAGTCATACAGGTTTGGAGCAAATGATGACAGAATCCCTTTAAGTTTGTTCTACGGAGATGAATGATACTTGTTGAGAAGATTTGCTATTTCTTTTCAAATTGATCAAAGTTAAAAGATATACTTTGGTAGATGATAAAATGGATGAAAAACTCCCATAGACTTCCAATGATCACATCTAGGGACGAGACAATTGTAAGTGGACTTTTTTTTTGACTAGCATGCACAAAGCAACCACTAAGCAACCTCCAAATACAGTAGCTACCTTGCAACTACAGAACAAATATCACTCAGAACAGTTTATAAACTATAGCAATAACCTTGAAAATTTTAATAGCATTTCGTAAACTATTTAGGGCAATTTGTCCATACTGTATATATATACCATCTCATTCACTTGTTTTTGTACGATCTGCTTACGCACCATCACACATGCTTATTTTTTCCCCTAAAAATAAATTTCCCTACTTATCACATCATACAAATTCATTTGAAATCGCCACCTCGTAAAAATAAAAATAGTTGTTTTCTCATGAAATCGAGTTGCTCAAAACACCCCCCAAAAAAACCCATATAAATCTTGAAATGTTTCTTTGCAAATCACTCACATGCAGTAATTTTGTTGCGTAGATCGCCTTAGGTGTGCTATCTATATTGGGTTTTTGTAAACTTGATCAAAGCCTAAAAGTGTACTCAAACGTTAACACTGTTCTTTTGCTTCTAGCAAGCGCTGGTATTTCCTTCAGGAAATGCAAATCTAGTTTTTACCCTATTATACCATGATTGCCGTTTCCTGTACGTCAAAATCCATCCCTTGCTGCTTTAACAGCTAAGCCGTAAAGAGAAATATCACCTCGCCCAATTTTTCCACGTGTGGCCTGAAATACTATAAACTACACCTGCGCTGCTTTATAGAAAACCTGTTATGTGATACAGTGTCACAGCTCAAAGCCACACAATGAAGTTACTATGCTTTTACATACTTTTAAATTACCTCCAGATCCAAAGTTACTCTGTAGATCAAATTACTCACACGTTTCCCCCAACTGATACAGTAATACAGCTGGGAGAGTTTCATACTGATTTTGGCTGCACCGCTTAGTGTAGAAAACGGAACATTTTAGTCGGGGTAAGCAATACTGTTGAAGTTTGAAGCTTGCCGTTTGAATGATCAACTTTTCTGAGAACTAACTTTTGAAGCGCACTCATAAAGGTCACGGAGAGAGAAGTTTAACTAGGTGCCATAATGTGGTGAGAGAATAAAATATAATGAGTGAGATAAATTATCATTAGATGGGCAAGGCCTTGATTTATCGTGATATTCTACAAATTTTGAAGGTATTAAGAGTGCCCTAAAAGAGCACATTAACAAGTCACATAAAAAGGCGAATTAAAAACCCCAGCTCTTTATGCGTGCGAGGTGAAGAGTCGCGCTAGAGATACTGTAAATCGTCCGAGAACGATAGTGTTTAACTTTCTCTCTGATGATATTCCTGGATGGGCGGTTCCCGTTTAAGTTTTGCCGCACCGGGTCATTTTTGGGAGCTCATTAAAGACACTTGCTAACAGGCCTCGTAAAATACGAACAGAAATTAGCGGCCATAATTTGACAGAAGAACTAAGGCAACAATAATGATGGGAAATAAGGTGACGGAGACGCGATAACGCTAATGCCTCCCTCCATTAGGGCTCAGCCAGAGCAAATGTCATTCATATTTTAGCGAGCGAACTCCGCTAATTGGCTCAAGCTCTCGTCTCCTGAATTACATTTCCAGATTTCTCCCCTCACCTTTAAAGCCGAATCATTTGAATTCAAAAGAAAGCGCAAGTGACAGGGAATGAGTGTGGGAGAGGTGAGGATTGACGAGGGGGGAAAAAAGAAACGGCTCTTTTTAATGAGATAAAAATCTTGCTTCTCCCCATTTCCCAGCTATAATTGCTGATTATGTTGTTATAGACTCTCGACTTCTCCGTCTTTCTTCTGGATCAGGATAATTTGGGGTGGCGTGACAAGGCTTCAAAGGCAGCCGGGAGCTTGCCGAGGCTCATTTAGGCTCCCCTACGCCGGGCCACAGGTACGGGAGAAAGGTAAACACTGCTTGCTTATAGGTAATTACCCCCTCGGCCCGAGCGGGTCTGATCAGTGCTAGCTGACCCCTCTCGTAATAACCCTTAAGGGCAAATTGTATTTCTTTTGACAGTTTAATTAGATATTCAGCAGTAGGGGCACAAAGCAAGCTAGGCCATGAATATTTAAAAAGAGTGACACCAAAAGAAGGAGAGGAAAAAAAAAATCATGAAAGAAGCCTCGGCGTACTGAATGACAGACAAGGGGATATTAAGCAAGTGATTCTAATCAATAATCTCTTGATCTCCTACATATTAATACACTGCCTGCTGGTGTTAGGCTCATAACAAGAAGGGTAGCAGGGCAGGAGGAACTGGGCGAGGACAGGCTGACAGTAGGAAACGGAGACAGAAGTGTTGCTCTTCGGGGGCACTGGTGGCGTCCCGAGCCCCCCGGAGGGCACGCTAACCAACCAGAACAAGCCAATCTTCAGCCCTCTTCGATCTAATCCAATCTGCGAGATTGGCAGCTCTGGGCGTCTCCAGACTAGACCGTTATCTGATCAGACAATGTGGACGCATTTGCATGCAAATGAGGGACACGGACCACCCATGGCCAATCAGGGCTGAGGCAGGGTGGGCATCCACCAATCAGATCCCCCCTGATGGCAACGGCGTGCCACTCGCTCGTGGTCCCATCACAGAGCAAACTTTACTAGTTCCCGGTCAACAGGGGTCACGGGCAGCCAATAAGGGGATAAACACCATGGCATTAACATCCAAGAGATGCGCTGATCTATAAGCATACATAATTTACCATAGCGAGGAGCTCAGAGTCGAACTGCTCATGTGTATTAAAAAGAGTGAGGGGAAGGAGAGATGATGGATTAATTACGGCTTAATCCACTGGAGTTGGTTTGCTCTGGCGTACCGAGGGACGCAGCATCCGGTTCATTTATAAAACCCATGGCAGTGGCACCTTATTAGAGCTGATGTGTCTCTACGCTGCTGCTGTGTGTTATAAGAGGCAGGACATGTTTTATGAATTAATGTTCCTCATGTTCGCCTACAGTTCTGTAGACATGCCAGGGTTTTTATAACCCCGCTCGGAGCTTCACATCTGCGTAATGAGACGTGTGAGAGAAGAAGACCAGCTCTCCTGTTCAAATCTGGCTACCGTAGGAGAGGGGTCAGTGTCCCGTCCTCCTTGGGAACTGCATCGTAAGACATAAGCACATACATATTCATACAGCGACTGCAAGGTCAACGGGCAACGCTAATATTGCTGCATTCGTTTACAGTGAGTGCCAGAACACTGAAACGCTAATGTAAAACGAGTCTAAGGACATACAGTACTAGTTTGCAACTGCGGGTGGAATTGAAATTAATTTAAAGTTAAGCTCTGTTCTAAAACCTAAGCATATTCTATGCTCTGCATATGCAGAAAACTACTGTAAGTATTTTTTTCCAGTGTCCATAAATACATTTTTGGTAACACTTTATTTTATAGTGTCATTTTTACAGATGGTACATGTAGTTACTATAGTAATTAGTGTATAATTACATGCAACTAACCCCAAACCACTCCTTAACCCTATAGTAAGTACATGTAGTTACCTATTATACTCAGTACTTAAATATAGAGATATACACTGTAACACGGACACTTGAAAATAAAGTGTAACCCAATTTTTTAATCACTATTTTAGCTCAGTGAGTACGGCATCACTAGAGTCTTGATAATAAATAAGTATCCTGTTCAATATAGGCAGATACAGTAGGTAGAAAGATACAGTAGATTGGTAGACAGAAATTAGATACTAATACTGACATTCCAATTTTAGCATGATAAATGGAAGATGTCAAGGTTGAGGTTACCATCATCCCATGACAATGCATGTCCAAATGTCGGAATAACAGAGCGCTCCTTCCCTCCATGATGAGCAGTAATCTCACTCTTCTCTCTCAGGCATGCTTAACACGAAAACAAATGACTGCGGTCGGCCGGAGGATGTTTGACAAGCAGCAGTGAATAACCACAGCAAGGCTGGAGATATTCTTGGCCGCCTGCATCGTGAGAAAATGTGGCTTCGCTCAGGAATATTCTGGGGGAAGACCAAAATCTGGAAGCAATTACGAAAGACTCAAAACAAGTAAATTCCATATTACCTCTGTGGACGTTGTAGAAGGGTGGCTGGCGAGATGTATTTTGGTGAGGTTTACTTTCTGGAGCTTAGCAACATAAATTTGTTGTCACCGAACTATTAAACACAGCGGACACATGTTGGCGGAGTTCGAAGGAAAGGTGCATGAAA
This sequence comes from Rutilus rutilus, assembly GCF_951802725.1. Classification (NCBI taxonomy): domain Eukaryota; kingdom Metazoa; phylum Chordata; class Actinopteri; order Cypriniformes; family Leuciscidae; genus Rutilus; species Rutilus rutilus. The sequence continues at coordinate 33,706,698 of NC_140224.1, read as the reverse complement.
CTGATCATAGGATAGCCCATGTAATAATAAGGGAAATGGGCCCGCTGTTGGACTTTAATATCCCCCGACGACACTCAACTGTCAATGGCCTCCACCATCGCCAGGATGCATGGCTTCTTCTGCCAGAAACACAGGATTTATCCTCCTTCACATGGAGCCAGTGAGAGAAAATGCCTACAATCAGTGGGAATCCAAAAGAAGGGATGGGAAAGAGAGAAAAAAAAAAATAAGATTAAGGGAAAGAGAACGAGTGGAAACGGAAAAAGTTGTGGGAGGAAGGCATGGGATGAGATACAGGTATCCTCAGCTCTCTTAAAAATGTAACTAACATCCTTCAGCTCGCCTGCTGCTGATAGAAGAGACAAAGGCTATCTGGGAATTTCACTTCTCAACTCTTGGACCTGGAACAGTGATTTAAAACTGGGTCAGATTTCATACAATAACATGCACGCACCTGGTTAACACGTTAGCCGATGCTTAACAGTTGTAAATCTGGAGCTGAATAGATACATGGCAAGGTTATTTACTACCATTTTCCGTCAATAGGGACAGCACAAAATAAATGAAACACTGTGTAAGTCTTCAGAAAAACCATATGTTCTCTTTTTTTGTGTTTCTGAGAGAGTGCTTGGTAACTTGATATTTCCTCGTACCTGTGGGAGAGAAAACTCTGAGACAAAAAGATCAAATGATGAATTTCCTGCTCTCTCTTTTGTGGCTTTTTCCTTCAAGCTCTCCAAACTCGCTCATCTGTGGCTCATGTTTGAGCAATAAATGCCTGTGGTTCTAATCCTACTCCAACATAAACACTGTATACGTTTACAATTGACTTGAACTGGAGCATTAGCTGCGATAAATCAGAGACGTTATGCAACCATATGCATACTGCAGCGCCAAGCTCTCAGCGCTATAGCCTAGAATAAAGCAAGCTTTGCGTTATCACTAACAACATCTTTTAAGCATGGTTAATCCACTGTAACATAGGCCTCCTGTGCTTTACTGGTAGTGTAAAATAGCTAAAACAGCTAACTATTTTTTTAATATTTTCTGAAGGAAATAAGAGTGACACTTCCTCGTTGAAATCGTCCCGCAATAATGTTATGTATTTTACAGGGTGTTGCTATGTGGTTGCTATGGTGTTCTGATCCTCCAACTAGCAATGATTTGACTCTTTTTTGCCCATTTTTACAGAAAATCACTTCAGGCCGCATTATTGTCTCTAGCACAAACATATAAATGATAAATTATGCCATAGTTTGATTATTAGCATTCAATTCAAAGCAAACACTACGGTTAAAAAGTTTGGGGTCAGCACAATTAAACATTGAATGCATTTTTATTCAGCAGGGATGCCTTAAATTGATCAAAAGTGACAGTAAAGACATTTACAGTGTTAGAAAAGATTTATATTTCAAATAAATGCTGTTCTTTTTGAACTTTCAATATCCTTTCAATATTCAAGATCCTGAATAAAGTTTATTCACAAAGTTTCCACAAAGTATGAAGCTGCAAAACTGTTTTCAACATTGATAATAATATTAATCAGAAATGTTTCTTGAGCAGCAAATCATCATATTATAATGATTTCTGAAGGATCATGTGACACTGAACACTGAAAATTCAGCTTTGATTGCAGGAATAAATTACATTTTAAAATATATAACAATAGAATATTTTATAAATTTTATAAATGCAGTCTTGGTGAGCAAACCTTTGAATGGTACTGTATATCAGGTTTTTCTTTTTCAAAATAGCTTCAGACGTTGCTAATCAAAATCAACAGGATTGAACCATTAAAAAGCCTGTTGTTTTACAATTTGTCTGTTTAAAGAATCAGAAATGCTACAGAAGCGACAGCAATCACATAAGGCAGTTTCAAGGAGTGTTTACCATGTTTACGTCTGTAATCAGGAACCGAATAGCTGTAAAGCGCGGGTGTGATAGTCAGTCATCAGCACTTGTTGCCGAGCATTTCACGCCAAGTGCCACAGCAATATGGCTGACAATTCTCTTGACAGAGGGAATGAGGGGATGCGTGACACATGGAAATATGAGTATCGCTCTCACACGCACATTACACCAAACACACGAGTCCCCTGGGAGCGCGTAATAACCGGGCACATTTCTTCTTCTTTTTTTTTTTTTTCGTCTACACCCCATTACTGCCTTATCAGAGACTCCGTTCTCTTGTTATATGACAGTTTGAAAAGAAACTAAATGCATGGAAGGGAAAAAAAAAGAAAATCAGTCATCGCAAATAAATATAACAGGTATAGCATAGCTCTGTTTGTCAATCATCACCTATACCAGACTAAATCAAAGTAAGGTTCAAGAGAA